>NC_051192.1:62471076-62780532 GCF_015220075.1 Falco rusticolus
ATTTCATTGAACAGCCTTTCTCCACCCAAACAGATGACAATGACTTGCTATGTTTTCTTGCTCGGTAGGACACTTCGAAAACAGGGAGGGAGGGAGGTCATTTTTGCTTAAGAAAGAAGGGAAAGGGGAATACAATTTGGGCAATGTACCTCACTGAGAATCCTAAGGGACTAAGAAGCATGCAAATAATGCAAAACATTAAACATTGCAATAGCTTATATGAAGATGGTATTAATAAAATCCGTTGTCTAAATGCAGTTTGCATTTAGAGACAAAATCTGGGGGATTCATCTCTGCTGCTGTTGATGGGCTTTTGCTAAGCACAGGAGTATGGGGAAAGTTAATTTTCCAAATAGTCTGCTTTTTAGTTTGTCAATTTAAATTTATCTTATATATCTATTTTATAACAAAAAATAACAATTAAAAGTGAACCCCCTGGGAACGTCTCCCTAGGATTTTGCGATCATTATCCATTTATCTCTGAAATGTTACCGTCCTCCCATTCGCTCTTTTAAATCCCTGGGCTTGCTTTCTTCTCAGGACAAACCTCAGTGAAATTCTGGGGCCACTGAAGTCACCAGGACGTTTTGCCGTTATTTTACCTCTTGAAATTTCTGCCTGTATCAGTGCATTGAGCTGTGACATTTTAGTCTGGATCACAAGTGCACTTTTGAAAGGAGTATCCCAGTCGTTTCCACTTACCGTACTGTGGTTCATATCACAGGATGGTCTTGCACGCCCAGGCTGGATCAACTTGAGTCAAAACCAAATGGGAAACAGCACTGCAGCTCCTAAGAGGTATTCAGTGCACAGGACCAGGGCACAGTAAGCCTCATAAGCACACATTGCAATGCATTTAGTGTGGACCGGGGTCATCACCATCATTTGCAGTACAACCCACTCCTGACAGTTCAAACCATTTGCCAGCATAGATATAACATGCATGAAGTCAGGCACACCAGTACTGAATGAGTCAGTTGGATTTGAGCCTGACAGGTGCGTGTAAAATGCATTGGCATTATGAAGTCCTGGGGTGTCAAAGATTAGTAAATATCTGGGCTTGAATAGGAGGGCTGGAAACCATCACAGCCTGCAGGGAGGGGGAACAGCAGTGATCAGCTGCATCTTTCATCCCAAGAGCTCATACCGCATTCCTACCAGCCTGCTTAGCCTTCAGTTTGGGAAAGAAAACCTGTCTGGCATGCCACCTTTGGAGACTGCTCAGAGATTACATTGATGTAACAAGCTCAATGGAAGCATCACTGCAAAAATCAGTCCACTTTTTCCTTACTTAATTGGATGCAAACGTTTGTTTCTTGATTGAAATTTGGCATAGAAGACAGGAACATCAGAACAAGCGTTTTGGGAAGCCATTATCGCTGGTGCAAAGCAGGAGGGGAGAAAATCCCTCCCATGTAGGTCCAGCAGCATTTTGTACCTAATTCCACACAGGTTTAAATGATTAAATTGCAAAGCACAAGAGGAAGGGTTCTGCCTTTTTCTCCTTGAAAAAGCACTTAGAAATATTTACATCTTGCTCCTCAAGATCCAAAAAGTGGTCTTGTAAAGGATTTCAAAATGCTCTTAGATTCTTGTCTCTCTAAAAACATACAGGGTCTTTTGTCTGTTTTCTTTAATAAGCAGGACTCTTCAGTGTCATGCACAATATCTGTATTCTGATGAACCAACAGGATTTCTACCAAAGCTTCTTTGAGTGAAGCTACTAGATTATCAAATTGGTATAAGCCATGATAGTGCCAGTGAAGCCTGTGAAGGTACCTCTGTCTGTAACACCTGAGGACCATGACCCAAGTATTTTCATGCTCTACTCAATGCAGTGACACATGGATGAATTCTAAATAAAATTGTCACAACTATGTAACCTCCTTAATTCTATGCAAACTGAATAAATAAATAAATAAACAAAACTTTAAAAACAAGAAAGAAAAAATCAATCTACTCAAGAAATGGGCTGGTGATACCGTAAAGAAAAATACGTTTTCCTGCTTTCAAATTTTGCTACGAAACCCAAAAATTATCTATTTCTTATCAATGTGCTTTTAAAAAAATAATACTTTTTCACTAAATAAAATTATTTTCATACAATAAAAATATGTTTAAATAACCAATTTTTTCCATGTTCTTTTCTACTGTAAAGCAATTATTCAGTCATGTTTAATATTTCCCAAGAAGGATTGTGACCCAAAACCAATGTTTCTGCAGCAATGTTCTATTGATCAGTTTAGTGGATTTTACATTAAAGACATGTATTATATTTTCAGAGCAACAGGTCACACAGAGCTTTACAAAAAGCCCAGGCCAGTATTTTCTGTCCATCTTGGCCACAGTCCTGCTGGAAGACTGTGGGCAATTTAATCCTTCACTCATTACTTGGAGTGACCTTTATGCAAAAGTAAAGTTTCTACGCTTCAGGTATATCTCTTACATAAATACTATGACGCTTAATAATTCACATCTATGATGAGTTGTAGATTCAGGATGAAGGGTACAAGTGAACCAGATGTTCATTAACTATCATGCTATATGAAAATACGTAGGAGCTATCCTGCTTTTAAATAGACCACATTTAGGCAGGAAAGTGTATAAAACTTATTAAATGTCAGGCTGGCAGTTCAGAAGAGTCTGCTCTAGATTTTTATACTCAAAAGATTTGAGAACTATGGGTTTGATGAAGGATGAAAATTATAAGATTACTTTTATGTAAGCATTACAGTGTCTTAAGGTGGAGATAGGCCATCGAGCTAACAAGACCATGCTGTTGGAGCAAACCAACAAGACTCATGGTAGATAACAGTCAGGACAGAGCCAACATAATTGTCCAGTAATAGGGTACAGATATTGGTTGCATTAGCTATTATGAGGCCCAGTGTAACAACCACTTGAGCCTTACATGAGCCATTTGGCATCATAAGAGAGCCTGTGCAGGGCATGGAGGTCCTGTTTTCTGACTTGGTGCCTTCGCCAAAAGGCCATGCTTTCCTTCAGTGATGTGCTGAACCTTACAGCATCTCACACAATAACTATTTCATCCTCACAGCACTGAGATTAGTATCTTACAGGCTATATCTCATTTTTGCTTTGGGATGATAAATCCAGGATGGCTAAGTGACTTGCCCAGGCACTGCATGTCAGAGAGAGAGCGAATCTATTTTATCTCTGCAGACTTAACACTGGGATGTCTAATTTTATTTTATTTCATTATTTTAAATCTAGGCAACCCAGGTATGGGGTGTGGCAAGAAGTGCTACACGATAGCTAATTGTTCCAAGGAGCAATGTATGTCCATAACCCATCAAGGAATTAATACAAATTGACAGAAGATGCTTGCTATACTGCATAGGCAGGGCATACCGATCAAAATTGTCCCAGGATACATGCTGAAATATACACAGCATGAACTGAACACACAATGAATCAGCTCTTCAGCACTTCATAAATTATAAATTAATGTGAGATGATAATCACTCCCTCACACATGACTACCTGCTTTCTTTTAGAGGTACATGGACCATGAGCAGACCATGAGCCCTAATCCTTCAAGTCCCGGTCCATGTCAAGCAGTTAGCGTTATTCTTGTTGGTCACTATGGCACCTTCTGCCACTGGGACCAGATGATCCTGAAATGAACCTTGCCTGTGGCTAAGGCAGCAAGGGATCTGAGGAGTATCCTGGCAGAGCGGTCTGAGTCCACCCAAGCTGGGGACAACCCAGAGGGAATAAATGTTCCATCATCTGCACATCTGAGAAGCACAGCAGGAGTAAGCATTTCTGGACCTGCAGTCAAAGCTCTAAACTAAACCTTTCCTGAATTTTGGGTGCTACCAAGAGATTCTCCATCTGCCTCTGTCTCACTGTAACTGAGCTGCCTGGTAAAGACTTAAGCACCAACAAAGCTGCTCCAGGTCATCACAGTGCAGATGTAATTTGCTTGCTGCGGCTGTAGCAGTGAGCGCTGCAGGGTGCAGGTGTTGCAACACAGAGGCAGCCTCACGGTCCTGTGGCAAGGTCCCAAGGAGATGAAGACCTCCTCTTCCTCACACCTCCAGCATTTCACGGGACCTCCCTGTTCCCAGGAGCTGCTGAGACATTTGCACATGGAGAATTTTGTCTCGGTGGCTGCATTTTGTCTGAAGCCAACAGCTGCTGCAGCTCCCAGGTGGAGGACAAATATGCTTTAAAAGAGGCTCCCTGCCCATGAACTCTGAAACACAAGGTCAGCCAGCAGTCCCTTTATTCTCAGAGTAAGATGAGCCATTGTGGAGGTGAATAAACCTGACTAGTTGATACATAGCTCATTATGATGTCCATACCCATTTTTGTTCAGGAAAGTAAACCTGATCTGTTGGAAACAATATCTAGGGCTTTTACACAGTAATTATAGTGAACTAAGATCAGTATTTTTAAATGAAAGTGATGACAATGCTTTATGGAATAAGTAGCAACAGAGCTGATTTAGATCCTTTATACAGCTAATGAAATGTGAATAAGTAGGAGTCTCATTATCTGCACTTCGGTGTGTGCCTTAGATTGCTCGTTATCCTACCACTTTGCAAATCGATACTTGTGTACATGTGTGATCCTAATAGTTTTTACACAAAAAGCTTCAAGCTTTGTTTAATAAGTGAAGTTTTAATGATTATATTTTGGTTATATGCATAATATCTGGCTGTGCACTATCCACATACAGTGCCTAATGGTTTGCAGCTTCAAAGAAAAAAAACCATATGATTTCAACAAAGGCTAGATTTTTCTGGGAGGAAAAAAAAACCCAACACATAATTTATAAAAACCCTTTTTATTATGCAATAATTAGCATTTCCCAAGCATTAACAGTGTAGCATTTAGAAAATGAGACTTTTAAACAATCTGAATCCCTTGCATTCATATTGCAGGGAGGGGAGAACAGAGGCAGTAACCTCTTGACCACATGTAGTTGCAGCAAAAGGACAGGAAAAAAAGGAAAGAAAATCAGCAGAGGATGAAGTCCAAACCATGGGTTATTGCAGGAGGTATCCTCCTATCCTGTATGCCACTGTTTAGCATCTTGCTTCTCCTGTCTCCTGTACTCTTCACATTGGTTCCTCCCAAAGCCCTACAAACTGCTCTTGGCAACAAAACCTGCCCATTCTGAAGGGGAGATGGCAGAGGTGAGAGTGGATCGGAGCTGCTAACTCCCTTGTTGACACACTTGAGAAGACCCAGAATTGATCAAAATAAATCATAATAACACACAATTTTTTTCCCAAAGCTCCAAGCAACCCTGACAGAACTTCTTCCCAGTGTGACGAGGCTGGACTTAATACATTTCCTTCATAGTTATTGTGAGGCCTCATGGTTTAATTAGATCTGCGGGATGTCTCTCTGCCATCTGCTCCCTTCCAAAAGCCAGCACCTGTCAGTGTAAGCTCCAACACAGACTCTCCAGTGACTGGCAGAATATATTTCCTCCTTCCTATGAGAAATATATTGTTATTTCCCGAGGGAAAAAAAAAAAAAAAAAAAAAAAAAGCACACGAAGGTGTCTTCCAGCGCAGAAAATAGAGCACCCTAACTTTGACGTTTCAGTTTGATTCTTTTAGATCTACAGTATCAGACAGGTCTTACAGCAAAACTGGGGAAAATGATAGGAGAGAGTAAGGACAAGTACTATAAGGGACAAGGAAAATGTTGAAAATGAAAAAAAAAAAAAAAATCCAAACAGCCAGCCTACCCAGGAATAAAACACAACACGGGTTTGTATTTAATAGGGCTTAATGTCTTCAAATGTTTGCTCATACCCTAGGCACGCAAGCAGAAGAACCAGCATGCACAGTGTTACTTTACCTCCCAGGTGACTCCTCCATTTGGAGGGACTCTCTTTGGCCCCCTTTCTCTCATGATTAGGTTTGGACAGCAGGACAGCTCTGACCACATCAGATCACACAATGAAGGTCCCTGTTGACAGCCTTTCCCACCATTAATGCCTCCAAAACCTGAAAGCAATTGTTCATTTCACATCTACTGGCAAACAGACCTGTCCAGTCTGGTCTTCTCACATGGAAGTCCCTTGGCAAGCTGGGGTCACCTGTGTAATTTTATTAGACTCATTTGGGACAGCAATCGCTGACCTTGTGCTAAGCCAGCGGTGCAATGCGCTACCAAAATCACACATGGCATGTTAGCTAAGACGACAGCCAACCAGCTGCCATACACATATGTGCAAACAGGACACCTTTCCTTTCCTCCTGCCTCCTTTTTTACCATTGTTTCAATGTCTCGGATATATATATATATCCCTTTAAGTTTCCAGATGTTGGGAGAGCTCATTGCTTGAAGGACTGGACCAAGGGAGGATGTTTTTTCTAAAATCAAACCTCATTTGGATCCAGGAGGTAATAAGGGCTCATTTTAAGAGGACAGATGACTTCCAGTTTGCATTTATTACTGGAAAACAAACCATGCATCTAAAATGGACTGTGGCCAGAAAGAAGTTCTTGGGTAAAATCCTGGCCCCATCAAAGTCAGTGGGCACTTTGCCACTGCCTACGCATTCACCACATCATTTCTTGTATAGAGGAACTGGAGATTGCTAATGTTTTCACACACAGCGCATCCAGCAAGGAAAAGCTCTAGAACAAAGGAGACAGCAAATGCAAGTTCTACCACAACATGCTTTGCCTATAGATGAAACTAGGAAAGGCTAAGTTAGCATTTGGGCATCGTGGTGACAGCTGCTGTGTTCATTAAATATCACCTTGGAGATTCTCGCCGCTCAAAGAGTCAACAGCTACCAATTTCTCAGACACCTGGTACTCAGATGAAGCTCTGAACAAAACTTGAAAGACAAACAACATAACCTAGGAATCTGGCCCATGATTACATGTACCTCAAGAGAATGCATTATTCCTTCCTCATACAGCATAAAACTACTTTTCTTCCTTTTAAAAAAAGAGCATTATTGTGCCTTTACTTTTTTTATCAGTGGAGCTTTATGCTGCTTTCCCTTTCTTTCTTTAACTTTTCACTTTTTTACCATAACATTTGTTTATCCACATCTTTGAATTTTTATAGCAAGAGCGTACTGATCAGCCATTTCATCTCTGTTCATCTGGTAGATCACTGCTGTGTGAGGGGGCTGCAAGCTGAAAAGTTAAACTTTCTAGCTTTTCTAAAAATGAAAGAAATGAAACAAACAGACGATTATTTTTTCCCCAAAATCTGTGCCTTCTTGGAAAAGTAGGTAAAACCACACAGCTATATCTTGGTGAATGTATTTGCATTCTCAAGTAAGAGAGCTGAATTCAGGTGCTGCTACATCTCACTGCGTTGGAAAGTATTTATCCATCCTTAGAGGTATATTGGAACGAAACCAAAACCCTGATCTTTCCAGAATGTTTAAAGCAACGGCCTAATTTTATGAAAGGGAATAAGAAATGTGCATTTGGCTTCAGCAAACACTGAAACATATCAACAGTAAAGGACAAAGTTTGAATATACATAAGTGCCCAAAGGTACCTAGCAGATTTTCAAAGGATCTAGGAGTTTAGACACCTCTGAAATTAATGTTGGAATGGGAACTGGACATTCTTAAAATCACAGTAGACACTTGAAAGCAGTTAGCTGTCCAAACACTCAGATGGAAAATCGGGGTCTTGTGGTTTTGGGAACTCTTCTCCTACAGGATTACGAACTCCAGCTGTTGCTGAAGTTTCTGGAGAGAAGGGCTTCAAGATTCCTCTTCGATCATGTCACACCTAGATCCTCGCAGCACAAATCTTGCATTTATGGAAACCACTATCTTTTGAAATCCAAATTAATGACAAATCATTTCAATCATTTCTCTGATCAGCATACATTGTTTGTTGTTTTATTCTTTTCAAATACAGTTTGAGCATAGGCCAGAACATATTTTTGCTGATATTTCATTATAAATTTCAGCTGAGGTTGATTTATCCTCTATTAGTCCATTAGTGTACCTATAGACAGCAGAATATTGGAAAACAGCAAATATTAAATAGAGAGGAAAATAATTATATCTAATTCTGTAAAATTTACACTTGAAGATCATGTTGTAAGGACTAAATATACAGAGATGTCATATCCAGTCGGAGTGTGTCCATCTATGAATGTGGTTCCCATTGCACATCGTTTTAATTTGTTTGGTAAGAACTGGTAAATCATGTGCTGTGAGACAAAGTAACATTTTAGCTTAATGTTGAGAGATCGGATTCATTATCTAGCAAAAGTCAAACTGCAATTAAAAGAAACAAGAATTCATATTGTTGGTAAATATCCAAAAGCTAAAAATAAATTAATAGGATAATATAAAGGCTTTTGGTTTACCAACATAATAAAATGTTCCCTGCTTTTCAGGCTTCCATTCCAACACTCCCTTGTTACTTCTGTTTCAGTAGCATTTCTGATTTACTTTCTTATCCTACTTTTGTAGGATGAGATGACTTCTGATAATTAGCTTATCCTTGTTTAATAGACTAATTAGGACTGGTTGAAGGAAAAAACCACCAACTTTTCAAAACAATATATTGCCATTGTAATATAATTGGTTTCAAAAACCTTACTCCTTTTATGTGTTAGTTTTCAGTTTTCATTAGAAACATTCGCCCAAGCACCCCAAACGTGAATATACTGTATTTGTTTTCTTCAATGAAAAATTCAAGTTTTTCTAGACATTCAGACCATTGCCAAATATCACTAGCAATATTTGGCAGCAAAATGAGCTACATTATGAATAAACATTCCAACATTTAGAATCAATTCCAGAACATTTTACCAGTGTTAATCAGCTACCTAATTGAGAAACAAGTAGCTAACCCTTTAGTCACTGGACCAGAGAGTAAGTTATTTTGGGTTAAATCTACAGAGCTAAAATATCAGTGCTTGACACTTTTGCACCACATCAGAAACTGGGGCTCCTCTGTGCGATGTATGGGGAGAGATAAGAGCTGGAGAACAATATTACAGAAAGTGCCAGATGTAGCAGGGAACTGCTTAAACTAGCATTAGAAGACTTGAAGAAGAGACCCAGGTTCCCCTCCCACTGGCCAGGCATCACCATTTGACCCACACCCAGTGCAAAAATCCCAGTTTTGGAGTTTACTGCTTGGGTCAGGTTAAGTCCTCTCAGAACCCTGGAAGATCTTCTTTTGACTCTGTGTCTTGCTGGGCATTTACTAGATCATTTACCAGGGATATGTGAAACCTAGCCTCAGGTTTCTCCTTCACCTGTCTCACTTACACCAACTCTAACCTTAGGTTAGAGATAACGTATTTTGAGATGGGACTTTCAAATTTTTCTCTTGCACAAGATACTTTAATTTAAGGTGAAGATGGGTCTCATCTCTCCCATGTAAAGACAATGCCCATCAGGTCATGCTTGTTAATGCAATATATAGGATCCCCCAGCTCTATTTTACCCTTCTGAAGAAATACTGATCTTGAAACTGAGGGTTTGCATGCTGTCAGGCAATCAAGAGGGTGATCATGGGTCTTTCATGTCTTGGTTGAGAATGTCAATCAGTGGACTGTTGCATAAGGAGCTGCACTTCTACCCATGTTCTGCAGTTGATTTAAGTGCCTCACTTGGAGTTAAACAAGATACAGATAATGCAGATAGAGAATTATGAGTTCTCTGTTGTTATGGCAGCACATAATTGCTGCTCTGTTTGCACTCTTTTTCTGGCTGGCTCAAGTGGCAGATCTCTGCATAATACACTCATAGGGACTTCACTCTCCTCATACCAAGGGAGAAGCTAGTGCCTATATGCTCCATGAGTTACCAAAGAGTTAGGCACAGCTTCCTGTGCAATAGCTGACCTGCAAGAAGTTTATCCACCTCCAGAGTTGGATATACATTTTGACTTGGAATTGAGGAATTGTTAATTAAACGCCTAAATCTCCCTAAGCTTACCCTTCCACTATTGGAATTTTTTTACCATTTGCACTAAGCTCATGGGAAAAGAGGGAAAAAAAGATGTTACATGGCAGCAGGCTGGTGGAAAGTGGACATCCACTTTACTACACAAATATTAGCCCACAAACATGGATAATTTCCATGAGGGATCAAACCTCCAGCTCCCTGCAGCTGGTTTCTGAGGGTTACTATCAGTATACAGATCCTGAAAGGAGATGCTGCAGTAATTAAGCCAGAAGTGAATTTTCTTCCTTATCTCCATTTCTGAAAGGTTATTTTATGTCACAAAGTCTCACCTCCTAGATCCACGGAGTTATCTGGGTCTCCATAAGACTTAACTTGGGCTTGTAGCTGTCTTATTATTCACAGACATGTTTTTGGCTCCAGTTAAGCCCAGTCACAGAGGTAACAGGTTCCACAGGACACTCCATCTGTGAGAAAGAGCATTTTTAAGCCCATTTTACAATTTCTTCTACTTTAAGTCTTAAGATGAATATTATTAAATGCTTTCATCTATAGCAATTTCACTGGCATCCCAAGTTGTTAGATCTTCCTGGGGAAAAAAAAATATTCCAGGGCATGCAGCTCCAAAAAAAAAAAAAAAAAAAAAAAAAGATCTTGCCCTAAAATACCCCATGGGACTCTTGGGGTGCAGACCTTCAGGTAGCTACCACTCCCACCTTCCTCAGCCAGGCACAGGGGTGCCTTCTCCTTTGGTGCGCTGCAGGTTGCCTCCCCCTTCAGCCCCCAGGAAAGCCCCTGCAAGGGGAAGTGTTTGGGGTTGCAACTCACCAATGGAAATGGCTCTATAGGCATTTGGTTTTCTTTCAATGAAAACTTCTGTGGAAAAAAACCCAAACACTAAGTGTCTCTGAGTCATGGACCAGTTTTCATTAACTGAGAGTTCTGATGGAAAATTTTCAGCCAGCCTTAATCATACCTACCAGCAGGTCTGTAAGGATCTCCCTGAGAGTTTGTGCCAGACCATCATTTTAATACCAGGAAACTGACTGAAATGCTGACTAAAAATAGAATAATAAAATGTTCAAGTACAAATGCCTTAAGGACTAAGCAGAAAGGCTTTTGCAAAGAAAATCACGGTTTAGTAATCTATCTAAAATTCTATCAGCATATTAATAAAATCAAGGCTGAAGCAGAACTTGGTGATAGTGTTTGAATAGAGGTCTACAAACTACTTGACAAAATCTTTCATGATTTTATAATTAAAATAGCAGGCAATTTAAAGAACAGCCAGAGAAACTTGAATAGCAGAAGTAAGAGGTTGAATGCTCCTGTGCAACAGAAGAAAACCAGTAAAAGGTAGGTAAAAATGTACCACAGGCAGTGATATGCTCCTGGAAAATTAATATTATCCAAGTAGTGCTTTTACGTAGCAGTAAAAGGTTCAGTTCCTAGGCCATAAAGTTCTAGAGACACAGATGCAGATGTAGGGATACAGAGGCAGCCAAGTGACCCTATAGCCACTGCACCTTGCGCTATTCTTCTCCTGGTCCCTCTGTAGCATTTCCCTTGTACCACACTGACGATGTTAAAGACGAAGGAAAGGAAAGGCCCAGTGACCAAGAGCAGATTTATTCTTCAAAGAAAAGGATTAAGGTGGAAAACTAAAAATTTACCTTCCTTTGAAATCTGGCACAAAAGAACCAGGTATTCAAGATTAAGAGTTTGTGTTTCTTTAGTAATGTCCCCACAAGATATCAGGCTGGGTAGTGCCAGGGTTGCCATGGTTATCACTATTGATGAGTAAATAGCATTATTAAGTCCCACATAAATAGATAACGACTGACAGTTCTGAAGTAGATGTGGACCTTTTAAGTAAATAGGTTTATTGGTTGGGTTTGGTTTGGTTTGGTTTGGTTTGTCGGGGTTTTTTTTAATTAAATAGCGGCTAGTTGAACACTTGAACTTCATCTCAAATTTTCTTTCCTGATTCACTTCTATTTCTTTACATTTTGTTAAGCAAGTATATCCCAATGGCTGGTGTGTGCAAGGAAAGGGGGAACATCAAATGAAACATAAATTAAAACTAAGACTGGCCCAGAGTCCAGGCTCATCTGGTCGAGAGACAAAGGGAGAAAGGGGTAGTTAGTAAACAGTAAGAGGATACTGAATTGCTTCAGAAAAAGCTTCTAAAGATAGCTGCTGCAGGTCTCTACGAACAGACTTGTCTCTCCATCTTTAGTCACAAAAGCAGCTACAAGTTTTATTGGTAAACGTCATCATGTAAAAGTTCTGAAAAGGTTCTTTACACATGAATTGAGCAGTATATTCTTGTGAGATGATGGAGAAATGAGCTTGTCAGCTCCTCAGGAGAAGCTGAACATTAAATTTGACTGATGCCACAGCATCTCCGCAGCAGAAGTGGGGCCAGAGCCCAGGCACTTCTCCCTTCAGAGAAGTGACCTCAGTAGGTTACAAGATGGAACCAGCAGTAAGCTCTGAGATCTTGAGGACATGAGATGATTGGAGCAACTTGGATATACCCTAGTATGGTCCCTGTCATAGTGCTTCCCTAGCCTCTACATGCAAAGAAATGCTATGGGGCTTTTGGATGTAGTGACTGGATGTGAATGCAGGCACTCTGACTGATTTTTCTGCCATATTTGTCTGGTTTTCCATTAAAATTAAAATTGCAAGTGGGATGGTGTTGGCATGAAAGTTATCCAATGGTTATCAACACACAGACTCAAATAATCATACTTGTACATGCAAAAAATGTGACTATATCACGACTTCCACCAGACATGTCAGCCCTGTATTTACATAGCTGCAGACATTCAGTCAGGAGCTGCGTGATTTAGGTGACCATCCACAAGCACCATGAAAAAACAAGGAATAGTCACAGCTCAGAATCATTCACGGAGAGAGTAGGTCCTAACCAGCTAATAGGTGCAAATGTTTGCTTTCGTGAATAGTGAACTTTTCTATGTAATTCACCTATCAGCGAAAGACAGAATGTCTACTCTAGATGAGATAAATCTGTATAGCTACAGCAGCAGCAGCGGCAGTGTAACAACAGTTCAGGTCAACTGGGAATCAGATCCAAGCCTATAAAAAAAGGAATGTGAAAATAGTAAAAAAAAGAACTAAATTAAATGGATGAACTGTCTACTGCTAATTGTTTGTTCAGCTCTGTTTAGGAACAAAATGCTAAAGAATAAAAACAAATTAGCAGCAGTCAGCTCTAGGTTGCCCAAGGTAACAAACATTCTGCCTAGCTTGTTACTTAAGCATATAAGGCAAAGTTAAACACACACTAAATTAAACCAAATTAAAAGATGTTAGTAGTACCAAGTGAGGAGCCTGGCAATGAAAATTCTCAAAGACATGTTAGAAATTAGGCTTCATCTATGGGGAAAAAGGAAAAAAGGAGATGGGCCACTTTGCCCTTTGTGTGCCCATCAGGGTCTTTAAGAAGGCTTACAAGGATGTGGTGGTGAGGTAAAATAAAGCATCAAACACAGAACAGTGATCTTCTCATACTCTTCTGTCATTAGGGGATTAATTTCTGGCATTCCATTGACCAGTCATGAGAAGTCTAGGGCAGAGGGGGGCTTCGTTGTGCCCGTTCAGTGTGCTACCCTGTGCTTTTACACCATACTCACCTCCAGGATATTAAAGTAGTAGATTCGTAGCATCATTCTTTTTTAAGGTGAAGCTTATGGAGTATCTGGATAAGTGGAAAGAGTTCAAAAGCAGAGCTGCTTTGACCTCCCTATGAATCACACAATCATTTAGGTTGAAAAGACCTTTAAGACCATCTAGCCCAACTATTAAACCAGCACTGCCAAGTCCACCACTAAACCACGTCCCTAAGCACCACATCTACACGTTGTTTAGATACCTCCAGGGATGGTGACTCAATCATCTCCCTGGACAGCCTCTTCCAATGCTTGACAACTCATTTGGTTAAAAAACTTTTCCTAATATCCAGTCTAAACCTCCCAGGCTCAACTTGAGGCTGTTTCCTCTTGTTCTGTCACCAGTTATCTGGGAGAAGAGACCAACCCCCACCTGCCCACAGCCTCCTTTCAGGCAGCTGTAGAGAGCGATAAGGTCCCCCCTGAGCCTCCTCCTCTCCAGGCTAAACACCCCAGCCCCTCAGCTGCTCCTCATCAGACTTGTGCTCCAGACCCTTCCCCAGCCCCGCTGCCCGTCTCTGGACACGCTCCAGCCCCTCCAAGTCCCCCTTGCAGTGAGGGGCCCAAAGCTGAACACAGGATTCCAGGTGCGGCCTCACCGGTGCCCAGTACAGGGGGACGGTCACTGCCCTGGTCCTGCTGGCCACACTGTGTCTGACACAAGCCAGGGTGCTGCTGGCCCTCCTGGCCACCCGGGCACACCGCTGGCTCACGTTCAGCCGGCCATCAACCAGCACCCCCAGGCCCTTTCCCACCAGGCACTTTCCAGCCGCTCTGCCCCAGCCTGTAGCGCTGCCTGGGGTTGTTGTGACCCAAGGGCAGGACCCGGCACTTCTTGTTGAACCTCATAATTGGCCTTGGCCCATCAGTCCAGCCTGTCCAGACCCCCTGCAGATCCTTCCTGCCCTCAAGCAGATCAACACTCCACCCCAGCTTGGTGTCATCTGGAAATGTACTGAGGGTGCACTTGATCCCCTCATTCAGATCATCGATAAAGATATTAAACAGGACTGGGCCCAACACTGAGCCCCTGGGGAACAGCAGTGAACTCCCTCTTCCTCCCACAAGATGGTTTCATCTATCTAGATGTTATCATCTCTCCTCACCCAAGTATCCACTCACTGGTTCAACTTTACATGGCAATAATTCTTCTCCTAAGGAATTACATTGCTCCTACATTGGTACTTCAAAAAGGTTGTGTTTTTACATCAGTAGCTATCTCCAATGTTCCATCCTATTGCTACACAAAATCATAGCAGAAACAAGATCCTGTTGGTTTTACCTTACTGTAAGCTAGACAAGATAAGCCTTCAGCTGGTGATTTAAGACTGTTCTTCACTAATTGTATGTTGATGGCTGTCTCAGTATCTCATCTTTTCTCATTGTAGAGGAAATATGGCAGAAAACTGGGTTTCAGTGGTAGAGAAACAAGCCCCAGAGCAGATCCTTTTAGGAAGCTCTGCCTGTACAGCACATACTGTAAAAATTCCCAGCCCCTGCCAGGACTACTGGTGCTATGGCGACATAAATACAGAGAGCTGTCTGGAATTTTTTACATTATTTGGCATATCAGACATACAATTATTTTGGTTACAAAAAGAAATCAACAAGATTTTGGTTTCCAGAAACTGCAAATAGAAACATTCTTCACTACACAGGAAAAGATGAGGGACTTTGGATAAGAAAAAATCCACGAACATTTTCAAGAGATATTTGTAATATTTTTCATCAAAGCCTTTCTTTACTTCAAATTGAATTGTCTTTGATATAATGTCAAAGGAATATTTCTTAATCTATCCTGTATACAGAATAATCATATACTAAAGAACTGACTCTTTGAATAGGGCCTGAACTGCAGATGCATGGTCCTATCAGACGGGGGTGGGGGGTTGTGTGTGTGTATATTTCTTTGGAAAATCCTGCAAGTGAGAAACCCTTAAAAAAATGTAGATATATTTCTAAAAGCAGTCCTTTCTAACCAAGAGCCTCCGCTGTTGCAGACAGGTCATAAGGTTGTGAAAGCCAAGCAAATGTAGCAGGGTTGCAGTGTAAATGCAAAGTGGGCTCTTGGCCGGGGCCAACTCACAGCACCTTGCGAGGGCTGGCAAAACTGAACCCTGCTGCCCAAGGGAAGGGGCAGTAAGCAGAAGAATGCACTATTCCCTCTGTAGGAAGGGGAACACAGAGGAGCCAGAAAAGGTGGATGTAGAGTAGAAGTGCCCTGGAGACCTTAGGATGTGGCTCATGCTGCAAAGGGGAATGGTACAGCTGGGGATCAATCACAGGGAGGACAACCTTGACCCATATCTGCTGTTCCACGTGTGTAGTCAACACTTAGTCTTCTTTTCCAGGGTTCTGCCACAGGAGATGGAAAGTCCATGGCTTTTGGTGCCTACCTCTCCTGTTCCAAAAGCTGTCAATACTTCTGGGATTTAACAACATTTGGGGAAAGCATGGCAAAACAGTTTAATATTCCCCTCCCTGCCTACTGCAGTAGCACACAGTATTACTACAGCAACTTGACAAAAAATAAATGTCACACAGTTTTCTTTAACGTTCAGTTAGATTATCTTAAAGAAGTGTGAAGAGCTAGAACAATTTTAGGATGCATCCAATACTTTTATCCCCAAAAGCTCAACAAACACACCACCAAAAGCTTCCCACTTGACTTATTTGCCAGAGAATACCATCACTGTGCATTTGTTGCAGTTGATCTTTACTGCGCTGGGTGTTTCCGCTTTACCTTGAGGGAGAACAAAGTTAAACAGGAGGTTGTTGATAGAATTACAAGTTTAAGACTTGAAGATTAATTTAACCCAGGTCTCCAGCCTTGCTAGCTCATTTGTGCAGTCATGGCCTCCAGCAGCCATGGCACAATGCTCAGAACTGCCATGGCCAAGGCTTGCAGATTGAAAGGGTTCAGCTCATTAAGAATTCTCATTTCTTTTCTGAGCTCCTTCAAGAGTATGTCATTTCACTTTAATGAATTCATTGCACATGATACCATGGTGTTTTTATGAATATGGATTTATCTTCTGATTACTGTAGCAGCTAGAGAAAGGAAGACAGGGAAGACAGAGACTTTTAATGGTGCCACCATGCAAAGGTCAGTACTTGCTTTTCTCTCAACTGTTTCACAAGGGTTTGCTTACTCACAGTTCATATTCTTTTTAATGCATCATTCCTCTGCTCAAATAGTTTTCAAATACAGTTTATTAATGATTGCATTATGAAGGAGGCATAAGGACAAAAGGGGGATCATTGACTTCTACATGAGACACTAAAAGAAGGAAGGAAACAAGGTGGGAGCAAATGTATAACATGGGCCACATTCAGGCCTTTGGCTGTGGGTGCCCAGTGTAAGCACCATGATACCTTCTCTCCATTGACCATATAATGGTCTGGCAGTCCTGCATCTAGAACTGTCTGAATGGCTCGTTGGACTTCACTGCCCTCCCAGCTGTGGTGGTTCAGCCAGGCTCTCAGATGACTCTAATATGGCTCTGGATTTTTCTGAGTAGCAAGGGAAACAATATAAAAGTACACATGAGGCTGGCAGTCAGACACAGGAGTGGTACCCTCAGCCTTTGTATTTGAACACATACGATATTGTAAGTTCTCAATGTGGTTGGAAGCCATCTCTGGCTTGAAGCCTCTGTGGGATCTCAACGAAGAGCTGGCCACCTGCTACTTCCCACTATTCTTCGTGCAACTAAGGAAAAGGCAGAAGAGTTTAGCTCCTTAACAAATAAACAATCAACTGAAGCTTGGACTGTTGAATAAATTGATGGTATTTTACTAAACCATAAACCTGCTTTTTTCTCAAAGCACCAGCATTATGGATCCTTCTTATATTTGCACTAGACAAATACTTAAAATATCTCAGCAATCATTTCATGTTGGCACAATAATAGCTTAACTAGAATGGATCTTCTTATACATGAGAATACAGCAAATGATTGTCTTACTAAGAAAAGCCTAAGCCTTTAGAAGGCTCGTGCTCTTCTTCTAATGACTCACTTCAGGAGAGGTAGATAGGCAGGAAGGATGATTCATCGTGGGACACCTACTATACACTATTCTGGAATATATTTTTCTTCATCTCTCTCCCACTCTACCTATCAGAAAGGGATAAATAAGACCATAAGGGCTTGAGGATTCAAAAAGAATGGGACATTGGCTAAAAGTCAATGCTGGTGGTGGAGTGTCTTTACAACTGAGTTAAAAAGCAGTGACGGCAGCACAGTAATGTATTGGCCTCACAGGTCAGATTTGCCTTAGCAGATATAACCAATAAATCTGTAAGCCTCAGGATGCAATATTGAGTCAAAAGTTCAGCCATGTTCTCAGAGTTTGCTTCCAAGCTTTTGCCTTTGCAAACTGCAACTTCTATTCCTAGCCCTGTTTCCCCAAAGAGCCCAGGAGTTACATATCAGGGAAAACAAGAGCCACAGATAAAAGCAACACAATTCAGTCACAGGCTCAATGTGGCAAAAGGAAAATTACACCATCAGACTATTATGCTTTTCTGAAACATACCTTTGAAAAGAGGTCAAGAAAACCAGCTCAATAATATACTTTGGTGTCACAGAAAATTTGTTGCAGGTTCAGCCAGGCATTAATTTTTCATTCCAACAAGTTGTGTTCCAGTCCAAAAGGTCATATGGGAAAATGAATTTTAGGGCCACACACCCGGGCCACAGGCTTATTTTCAGCAATGGCTAGAAAAAGAAAAAATCGTCTTGTAAAAGCCCAGGGCATTAGTAAAGATGGGTGGTAAAGCCTGTGCAGGGATTATGCAGCTGCAGTTGGCTTGAACGTGCACTTAGAAACATTAAGTGGTTATTTAACAGGACTGATAACCCCACAGTGAGAGCAGTGACTGAATGTTCTTTACACCTGCAATTGCAAGCACTGAAGATGGCAGAATAGGATTCATGGGCTGGAACTTGAGCAGAAAGCTGCATTAACAAGGCATTTGGAAAAATGTCATGGGATCATTTATGACCACATTTAGTGACAATTTAGTTCTCTAGCTCATCAGAAATGCACAGGCTGCAGCAAAATATTCTACCCTATTAAAGTACAATGTCTCTGCTGGAAGATTTGGCTATTGAAAAAACACTGCTACATCCTGCAACACTCTGGGCTCACTTCTGTCCTCTGAACTCAGGCCCATCACAGATATGTATCCCATGGCAACTAACCTGCAGTGACAGATAGAAGTTAAAATTATCAGAAGTCAAGGGAGAATATCATATATAAAATACGTGTAACTGTCTGCTGGAAGTTTGTGTGTTCTCGGTTAGGTATGGCAACTTAACTCAGCTAGTCTGGATCCCTGGCTATTGCACATGGCTTTAAATCAGCAGAAGTTTGTAGGAACAGTTTTTCTTAGCAATATGATCGCTATTCCATTGCTTCACTTGGAGGCTTTGCTACCCAGGGATGTAATAATAACGCTAACAACGTAATGGTCTTGTGTCATTTGGGTAAAAAATCCCACCTGAAATTTAAATCCTCTTTAGATGGGTAACTAATCAACCTGGGGTTCTTAAAAAAACAAGCTCTCAAAGAGTGGAGCTGGCTGACAAATACAAGCATTAGCTGGAAATTTTTTACACAAAGAACTTCAAAAGTCTGTAGCTTGCTTTACTGAATGTGTTCTTCCAGGTCTGGTGGTGCCACTGAGGGTATGGACCAAATCCCCACCCTCAACCCACAGTATTCCTGAACTAAGGATAATAAGACAGAGCACATTTTCATGCTTATGTATCTAAAATACTTTGGGGTAGTTTTGCAAAGGGGCATGTGTTTAGTGAACACAGAAACGCTGCTTTCGCCTGCTCAGTAGTGGCCGCAATAAGGACATAAACATTAGCAAGAAACATATTCATAGCTTCCTAACTACAACAGATTTACCTGGCAGCTCCAGTTGCTCGCCTAGGAGCTTTTGTAGCCAGACACATGCCTGGCAGGAAACAGGTACATTCAGCACAAGACCACTTTCCCTTTTGTTATTCATCCACGAGAACGTCTACACAAGCTCTGTCCCAGCACCAGTTTCTGAATTTGGTACTTATGACTGGGACACTCATAAACAGAAATGCTTTAAGAAGGGCTGCCATAATTCAGGTTTCTAAGCTGGGTTCAGGCTCTGAATTCACACAGACAGCTTCTATAGCAATAAATCAGGCAACACAGGCAGACACTGGAAATCAATAGTCTGTACTCTCAGAGTGTTAAAAGAGCCCTGGCATGGTTGTAGCCTGTGCAAACGCTATAGCACTCACCAAAACCCTTCCCAAGCACGGAGCAGTTGTTAGCACAGACCGGAGGCTGCTCCACGTAGGCACTGCAGACACAGCCTTCCTATTTTAGAGGCTGAATTTTGACAGATCAACTGCCTGAATGCGGTTTAATACATGTTTAATTTCCTAGTAGAAATCTATAATAGATGCTTCTGAAATTTTTATCCTGCATCTAACTGTCAGGAATAAGTCTAGAGCATCACTGAGATATTTAGTGCCTGTGAGAGACCACCAGAACTAGAGTGAGCACTGTGCTCTGATTCAGCTGGATGGGATTCTGAAAGGTGGTGTTTAGCAGAACTCCACCAGCTGAGCTAGGTCAATACTTTCTAATATCAGTATTACCAAGAGTCTCAGGTTGCCAAAGGCTCAGAGCCTTGGACTGCTGCTGCATCTGCACATGCCCCAGTCTCAGTGAATGCTTTCATACATCTCTGGCTGTCCAGGAATGGGAGGCTTCTCCTTTTTGCTCATAACTCCATGCAGGAGCTGGGTTCCTGCCGGTATGGCAGCACACCTGAAAGCCAAGTCATGCAACGATGGGAGCGCTGAAGCAGGCATGGCATGCTGCCACACACCTGCCTGCTACCAGCAAAGGAAACCCAAATACATCAAACTCAGTGACAGCTCTAGCTCTCTGCAGCCCAGAAATGAGACTCACCACTGATCGATAGCTCCCTTGGCAGACCAAGGCCCGAAGAGCAAAGCAAGGCAGGATTTCCAGCAAGCCTCGCCAAGCTGCAGGGCACCTTGCCAGGAAAGATATGGCAGAGCATAAAGCATGACTGTGTTGAAAGTTGCCCTGGGCTCTTGTTCAGGTTCTCTGCTCTGGGGACTGGCTTGTGTTAGCAGGACGGTGAAGAAGGTTGAACAATCCTGCCCTGGGCCAGATCAGGCATTTGTGCCCTCCTTGCCCGCCGTGCAACCTGTCCTGTGCCACGAAGGAGCTGCTGTGCTTCTTGTCCCTCTGCCCAGCAGCAGGCTTCCCACTGTCAGGAGATGATGCCACCAGGAAGCATGCACCATCTGCACTGTCCATGTGCCACGTGTTTTTTAGGCTCCATACCCATAGAAGACTGCAAATAGAAAGAATGAAGCTGTCATGAATGGAGAAGGTTGTAAAAGGGGTTGTATCATCCTGCTCTCTCCTGAAAGATGAAAGTGAAATGCCGGCAATTTGCAATCAGTTGTGGGAGTAGGTTTGATCACAAAACTTTGTATTTGTGACATTTCTGTAAGTGTCGTTCTACTAAGGTATATACTGTGAAATTGAGTCAGGCTCTCTCCTTCTGATATCTGAAGTGTTAATTATTAATCCTTCAAACACAATTACTGGAACTCTGTTCCCAGAGGAGAGAGGGTTTTGTACTATTTATTATTATTTATTTAGTATTGCCGTGAACTCCTAATCTAACCCCCATGTCCTCTGTCTACAGTCTCCTGTTAATAACAGGTCCCGTTTTTTAAAGGAAGAGCTCCCTAATTCTGTTCCACAAAAGCAGGTTGTCTTTGGCATTATTTTGTTCTTACTTAACACTGGCTTTCTTGCTAGAGACTTTATTCACACACAACCAAAGGATGCTTGCAATGACACCAGGCAGGCTTTTAAGTGAAAGAGAGTATTTGGGGGTCCTTGTGTTAGAATAGCAAAGCAAATTACACACACAAGCTCATGCCAGCAGTGTCCCTCAGGTCTCTTAGGTCTCCAGCAGGATTGCAGTCAGCTCAGCAGCATGTAGCTGAGCTCATATCACTCTGTTTGCCTTGGCTGCCCATCATTAAAAGCCCATATCTGACCACAGGTCTTCCATCATTTCTCCGAGATAACTCTGTTCAGCTGCTGACAGCTCTTGATATTTCATCCATGCCCACTGGGAAAAACATGTGGCTTTTATTTCCTGGTCCCAGAAATGAGATTAATCTTCCTGTCCTAAAAGATCACCGCACCGAAATCAGTAAGGCAATGCTTATGCTTTTCATAAAAATAAATTTCCCATAACCTCGGCAGTTGTATTTTAAGTTTGGGCTGAATGTGTCTTTTTGGAAGTCCCCTCCTCAGGATGGCAGTGAAGCCCATTTCAGGCTGTCAGCTCAGATTTACCACAGTGATAAAGGTGATGTCCTCAGACGAGCTGACAGCCCCACACGAGGCAGTATTTTCATACACTGCCTGTTCTCTGACAAATCTCAAACCTTTTCACAGCAGGAAATAATATAATGGGGGTACGACTCTCTTTGGAGGAGAAGGCAGAGCAATGCACAGAAAGATCCTGGCCAAGGCCAAAGGAACTTATTCCAGATATTGACCTACATGCAGCTGCAGATTACACAGGGAAGGCGGGAACATTTTTTTCCATTGCTCCCTTCCCAAGTCCCACATCAGGGTCAACACAGCACACAAAAATAAACAGATTTGGGGTTAATTCAATTTGCCATCAGTTGCAGCCATTCAGGAGCTGTTGAACACCCCATTCAGGTGTCCTGGTGATGACCTCCAGGGCACAAGCAGGACGTGCTCCAGTTGTTCCAGTTTAATCTGCTGCCACATATAAGCCAACACTGCCATTTTTGCTGTGCTGTACCTGACACAACAGCTTAGACACAAAAGACACAAAGCTAACTGCAAACAATGATCCCATGTGTAGAGGTGGGCACACAACACTACGTGTTCTGAGCTGGTATCAGCATAAGGTGTAGGAAAGCAGCAGAGGCAGGACTGTGTATTATAGAAAGTAACAGTGAAGACTGATTATGTTAAGAGTTTCTGGAAATATGAAGACCTGACATTTTAGTGAGTTCTTGTAAAAAAAAGTCAGTTTTGTATGCAAATGGAAAACTATCAGCCAAACTGAAAAAAATCTCACTGGGATGAACCTTGTGGTTGAAATCCTAGTCCTACTGAGGTTTAATACCCAGGTGAAACAGCAGTTGTCCGTCATCTTAACCCTTGCTATGGAGATACAGGATGTTCTTAGGCAGTATTTTAAGAAACCCCTTGATCTATTGATATCCCTGAAGCTACCCACATGCTTTGATCTATGGCCTTGATCTGCAAAAACAGCTGGGACTTGCTCTGCCCAATAAAGAAATACCCCAACAAGTTCAGCTACTCCCCTGCCCAGCCAGCCTTGCAAATGCTTATCCTTCAGAGCATGATGAGTTTTTTGGAAACATTGCTCCAAGCTTGTGTCATGGGTCTCCATCTCCATCCATTCTCATTTTCAGAGAAGATTTCTGCCCTTTGGAGCTGACACCCCTTTGACTCTTGACAACAGGCTATTCAGTCAGTCTGAAAACTGCAGTGCTGTGCAGAGGTATCGGCAAGCCCTGGACAAACTTGCTGCGGTACTGGAGGCTGCCCAAACCCAGCCATATGGAGCTGATGTGGGCTGCTCAGTCTTGCTCCTTCACGACACACCACCATGCATCCTCTGGGCCAAGTCCTCAGCTGATACAACTTGCAATACTTCACTGACCCCAGCAGATGCACTGCCCTTCATTCACCACAGGCTGTCCCTGCAACCAGCCTTGCCCTTCTCTTGTGGCTGTATTTAACCAACTTGTCAATCCACCCCCAGCTCCTCCTGCTCAGAAGAGTCCTGCCACTCCACGGGGGCAGTGACATGGGATGTCACCCACGAGGTGCCAATGATGCAGACCCCAATTGCCATGCTCTGGACAAGAGACCCCTGGTAGTCCCTGGAAAGCTGGGGACCATGTCCTGCTGTGCACTATCTACAGCTCAGAGACCACCCAAACCAGCTCAGAGGCTTGATCAGGGTCCTGCATTGTGCCCGGTGAAATCAGTGCTGGATGTAACAGCAGAGGGAGAGGAGACACAATAGGAGACAGCGAGAGGAACATGCATTTCCATAGGTCAACTCTCCACAAAGACATCAGGGGCTTATTGTAGGAGGTATAAAAATAAATGTCAGGTGGCCCTTTCTTGGTTAATCAGGTTTGGCTTTGCTGCAGTAATGTCTTCTTCAAATAGCACTTTTTCCATTCTAAAGCCAAGGAAAAAGCCGCCGAGTATCTGACTTCTGAACAAGCAATACTGAAAGCAATTCAGTCTTACTTCTGTGAAGATGCTTCCCCCATTATTTTAGCACAGCTGTGTAATCCCTGAGTAATTAAAACAGCTCCTCAAAGCTGCCACTCTCTTCTGCCTTCTGATCCGTGTCAGTGCAGATCTGTTCAGCTGTGTAGGAATATTAAGAGTGCCTGACATAGCGAAGTCTCCTCAGCTTTTATCCAAATGGTTTCTTCAGTGTCAGCTGAAGAGAAGGACAAATTCTGCCTTTACTGTAATCTCAGATTAGCTGTTGCTTTAAATTCAGTTTTAGCCTATTTACACCAGTCTGATAGGTATTAGCATTACACAACAGCAAAGCATTTCAAGAGGACATGAAGAAGTTTTTAAATATATCAAGAGAGCAGAAGTAGCAGATTGAGAAAACCATTAATAATTGGGGTGAGTGTGAAATTGCCACTCAAAGCAGCTGAGACCTTTGGAACTTTAAAAAACCCACTACACTTTCAACAAGAAAAAACTGAGTAAAGAAGTACAGTAAGTCAGGAAATTAAGAACCCTGCATGCAAGCCACAGAAGATCATCAAAGGTCAAATAAGAAGGTTTGGGACCATTTGCATTCTGTGGGGTGTTCACTGCTCTGCAGATAGACTGCACCAACAGCTGTCTGCTGTGACAGCACCGGGGCCAAGGGAGACCTCAAACGGGGGGGCTTTGGGGAGACGCGAGTTAGGACCATGTGGAAGAGAGAAAAGTAAACATAAATACAGATGCTCGATTGGGAGGAAGCACCCAAAAAGCATCAGGGCAGAAAAAAGGACAAACAGAAGCAATGGGGAGGGATGGACACTGTTACAGGTATTTTGCCAAATGGCAGCAATAAAGGCTCCCTCTGCAACTCCTTTCTGCTTGGACTAAGCTCTCAGTAGATACCAGCGCCACCCTCTCCCTATACAGCCATGTCAGAGACCCCTCTATACAGAGCACCGTGTTTGGTCTTGGTTACAAGAGCGAAACCAGAGAAAAACATCACCAATGAACTGAGGAATGCCTGCAGAGCAGTGAACATAGAAGTGAGATACTAGGCTGACAAACCGTGTTAGAAAAATGGCAAAATGCAAGCATATATAGGATACATGCAAGCAGGACAGAAAGAGAATTATTGAGAGTAATGCTGAGGTAATTACAGGATTTTTTTACTTTCTTGTTAAAGAAAGCTGAGGCAAAATTTCAGGCCTGAAAATCCTGGCAGGATGATCTGCTGTGCTGAACAAGGCAGCCGAGACAAGGGCATCTTGCTAGCATTACACAGAATAAAGCTTGATGCAGTGCCTGAGTTAGGAGCACAGCCACTCCAGACTGAGCAACTCAGAGATGTCTCAAAAAGGGCAGGCAGCCAGCCCTCCCAGATCAGATACACCTTCTATACCTTCCCCAGTTTTATCTGCTGGTTCTTGGTGGAGGCCAGGAGGACCAGACCAGCAGTATGGCGCTTCAGTATCTCTGGCACGAGGAGGGGTGATGTTGGACCCTATCCCATGGCTGCTCTGCAGGAGAGACATCCCGAGGGGCTCCTGGCCACATCTTGCACACGGACCGCTTACATCTTTGAAAGCATCCCCAGAGTACCTCATCACTTCAGCAGACATGTCTGGGCTTACAAGTTACACTGGGGAACTCTAAAACAAGTCTGCATGGGTAGATGAGCTGGGCCAGGGGACTTCCCTACATTTTTCCTACTGCCGTGCTCCATGATTTCTCATGATGCTGCTTTTACACGCCATGGGATGTGGAGCCAGTTCTTGCTGATCCCTTTGTGGCCATCCTGAAGTGAAAAGATGGTGCAGTGGCATTCACACACAGACTGGCAGCAGCAATGTCAATGACTAGCCTCTATTTGCAAACCCATGAGCCTGTCCTGGTAGATTTCTTCCAGATGTCTCAGATCCATCTCTCTCTTGCATTATTAATCATAGAATCCACAACCACATTAAGCCTTATTTTCAGCTCCTTTCAGCAGCTTATCCTCAATGCCTGTCCTTTGGGAATAAGTCCCTGGCCTGTTAACCCTCTCATTGTTTGCAAGGTACAACAGCTATCCCAGAGGCAGTGGCACTTCCTTCAGGCACATGTGGCTTCCTGCCCCAGAAAAGCATGGGACGTGAACCTGTATGTCCCTGATGCCCAGAGAGAGAGAGTGCGAGCGGTGGCTGCTCCTCTGATACACCAAGTTCTGAGTTTTCCTGCTGGCTTTCGTCACACACATCCACCACCGGGTACCATGGCCACCCAACAGACTGGCTAACGAATGCAGGATCAGGCCACCTACATGCTTGTTGTAGATGGAGTCCAGCTCAGCCTCACACAGGACACCAATTGTTGCAGCACAAACAAACTAGTATTCCCACCATCCTCAGTACTATTTAACCACTTAGCAGGAACGAGCTACAGCTGCACATCGTCCATGTCAATCAACCCACTCTCATCGAGGTAAGGCCACAGCTGCATGTTATCAATGCTAATCAACCCACTGCCTTCATTCCTCTGCACATGCCCAGGAGAGCTCTTGTGCACAGCACTGACTCTGGAGAGTAGAGACACACCATGCTCCAAATAAGAGGTTTGGTGTTAGCGCTGTGTTACTACTCTGCATTACCCCCAGGTGCCCTAGCTGGGAGGCTGCTGTTGATCCTGGGCTTTTCTTGTTCTTCAGAACCCTCTGGATCCACCATCCTTCACTTATACAGCAGGAGGGTTTAGATATGACAAAGGTCATAAATATGAAAATATACCTACCTCCCTTAAATAAAAAAAAAAAAAAAGAAGAGAAAAAAAAAAAGCACATACAACTATTTACATAAAATTTAAATAAAACAAAACAATCAAAGCCTTTTCCCATCACATGAAACAGTGCTCTCCTCATAACGGACAAGCTGCCCTGTTCACTCAGTGGAGTGGGTGGGGGGACAGCAGACCTGGTGGCATATCTGTGGGTGGAAGGGGAAGGACACCGGGGGATCCTGTGGACCAGAGAATACCTGTTTGTGCCAAGAGATCTTGTAGGAGGGATAGCACAACCAAATTCCCACAGCAGCACCCTTTGATGCCCTTGACTGCAGCACAAGCTGCAATGTGTCCTTGGATTCACGCTGGCTCTGGGAAAGACAACATGCACCAAGCACCAGTAAACCAGTGCTCAGGTTGGGTTGTGCATCTAGCCTTGTCTTTACCAGAAGGAATGAAACAGAAAAACACAATTAGCACAAGCTCTAAGCAGAGCTCTGGCAGCCCCTGATTCAACTGCTGGCATCCACCCAGGCAACAGCTGTCACCTACCTTCCCCTCCAGTGAGTTAGGAGAGGTTTGTATGAGGAGTCAGGAGTAGCGATTTTCCTTGACAGAAAAGGTCGGGAAAACGAAGGGCTTTGTATGAGGCAGGGAGGGGTGCTCTGTTCTCAGGTCTTGCTTCTAGGGCACACATCTGCATTCAGTTTACTTTCCAGACCTCAGCCAGCTATACTCCTTTTCCAAGCCCTTTAACATCCCCCTTTACACCTCCCTTTTTTCTTATCCTTAATCTTCCAGGGCTTCTCCTTCTAAAGGAAAGGCCAGGGAAGCTGCACACATACTGTCTTCTCTCTTGAGCTAAATGTTTAATAGCTTTCCTGTCAAAGAAAACATTTCTCTCTGGTTTGCCGCCTCCTCTATTTTTCCAGCATTTACATTATCCTTCGATAAATACATCGTGACTCACTGTTAACTTGAGACCACTGGCTGCCTCTCCTTCCCCCCTGCCCAGGAACTCCTCACATGAATCATTGGGATTGCCAAACAAAAAAACTAAAACCAAACAAAACCTCAAACATGCAGATTTATTGCTGCTTTTGTTCCCTCAATGTGCAAAGAAATTAATATCATTGAGATTAGATCCCATTGCTCAGCTGTCCTGAGCACAGTGCATAATGACAAGAAAATCCCCGATCTGTGCTGAAAAAAAAAGACTGGATAAACTCTGCTATTGTACAATCACAAGATCCTGAAGAAAGAGGATTATTAAAGTAGAACACAATATGAAATATAATCCATACCAACCACAATCTAAGATGAAACTGAGTTGCAGAGGGATAGCATCTCCTTTGCATATGTTGTGTGGTAGGTAAGCCAGTGAAGGTCTGCTGCAAACCTCTTGAGTGTAGAACAGTTATGGGGTTTTTCCTGGACTCTGATCTTTTCACAATGTCCATTTCATAAGGAGGAAGAGAGAAAGCTGAAGACTGTAATTAGCTAATCATTAGCTACATCTTCTTGAATCAACTCTATGCAGAGTCTCTGTCAGGCTGACAGGGTTTTATTGCTCAAATCAGCAAGAGTTACAAAAAATATTTGTAAGCAGCATCCTCCATAAAAACCACAGTCATAAAGAGCATCTGAACTACTACACAGAGCAGCAGCAGGGAAGCCAAAATACTTTGATGTTTCTTTGACTTGTGTGCAAGGGTAAAGAGGAGAGGAGATTTAAAAGCTGTTCTTCAGGAATCTAGAAATGTCAGTGAGCGAGGGGTCTGTCCCCTGGATAGTTGTGTGCCTTCAGCCTCCTTCACACAACATTTTCTGGGTAACCTAAGGACCTTTGGTAGCTTTTTCAAATTAGGAAGTCCATGAGAACTGTGTACAAATAACATCTTCAATCCTTTTTTCTCCCAAACTTTTTTTCTTTTTTGAATAAATGCTATGGATGCTTTTACAAAAGGAAAGGCGAGTTATACAATAAAAATCCCCCTACAAAACCTTGCAGAAGGCCTTCAAACCAACTGCAGTCCTCTGTGGTCCACTGAACCCAAGGACTGACAAAGTGATTAACATAAATCCAAGTGAAAGATTAATCAGTGGGCCATTAATATATATTAATATAGTCTGAGAGTACTGGAAAAGATCTTAAACTTGTTGAGGACTCTTCATATACACTTTACCCACCTGAACAGACTCCGGGCCAGGCATTGTAGGCGATTCACCTCAGCTAGGTCTGGACTAAAACATCCATTCTTTGACTGAAAATGATTACTGAGGCTGCTTCTGCAACAGTGGAGAGAAAATCAGGCAATATGATCAAGTGCCTGAGACACTTCGCTTAGTATAAGATGATTTACTCTCAGGTCGTTCTTATCCTTCTCAACCTACATTTAATTTTCAGGGGAGTCATGGCACAGTGACAATGTCTAGGACAGCTTGCTTTACCCCTGCAGAGCTGTGAGGGAGCCAGGGTTGTGTGCTGAACAATATGGACAGATGCTCAGGCAATGTAAACCAGCCCAGGGCTCAGTGCAGAGGACAGCAATGTCACTGGGCTGCCTGGGAGGAGCTCCAAAAACATCTCTCCTGGCTCCTGTGCTGTGGTGAGCACAGAAAGGACAGCTCTCTCTTAAGTCCGTCTTCTTCCTTTAGAGAGCAGAGGTTCACATCCAAGGCCCATTGCAGTCACCAGCAAGCCCCAGGGACTTTGGGCTCAGCTGTTAAGGGCCTGATTTTCAGGATACAGCACCTCTGCCATGATCTGCATCTGAAAGTCAGGCCCTAAATGCACGTCCATTGGCTGATGGACCGGAGTCAATGGAGGGTTGCCCTACTGGGTAACATTGTCATGTAAGAATGAGCTTCATCACCCATCCATGCAATCATGCCTGTTGGGGAAGGCCATCCCTTAGATTTCACTCATGTAACCACAAAGGAGCTGAGAGGCTTCACGAAGAGGTGCTTCCCAAGAGGTATATTCATCTGAATTTCCAGGCTTCTGTCTCATCACTTTGTTTTGCATCTCACAACTTCCCAAGTCATTCATATACTTGATCCTCAAAGATTTTGTCAGAGAATTAACCCAGCATGTCAATTTCCACCTTGAAAATGTTTTAATCCTTTAAACACCTTCAAAGCCATTTAATCACAATGAGCCTGGGAGACAGATGAGTAGAAATCCCAGTTTAGTTCCAAAGAAACTGAGCCCAAGAAGTTCAAGTTCCCATGCTGTGCCCAACCTGGACAACCCCATACCCCATGCATCAGCGTCCCTGTGGACCTGCAGACCCAGTCCATGCACACGGCCAGTGGAGCAGGCTCACGCTTCTGTTTGGACACGCAGACAGCCCCTGCCTCCCTTGCTTAGCTAAAATACCACTAATGGGGACATGAGGCACAATCTATGGAGCTTTTTCCTGGTTCTGATGGTATAAATCCTGCTCCCATTAAACGTTATCACCAGGACCTAGTGAGGTACCACCCAGGAACTGAGGGAACCAAGTTCAAGCCTGTTGCATTTAACTAAATGGCAGGTCCACCCACACACACCAAAGTGGAAATTCGCTGGAGTTAAAAATCAAGCTGTGCCTCTCTCCTCCACCCCCCGTCTCAAGCAGTTTACCATGACAGTTCAGTGTAGTGAAGTTATTATGGGATGCCTATGCATCATGGTCTCTGGTCTGGACCACTGCTATTCTTCTCCTACACACACACAACACACCCATGCACACGCAGAAAAGCTGCTGAGTGCTTATATAATCTGATGTGTCAACAAAGTAAGGTCTCTGCCAACTCTCCCACGTCTGGGGACTTCAAGTGCTTTCATCTTGTCCCAGACAGTGTTTCAAACATGTGAAAAGTTTCCCTTCAAGTCTACCCAAACCCAGCTTATCCAAACCCATACAGATTCTTACTTTGTAGGTGAGAAAACAACTACAGTTGTTGTTAAACAAATACTTGAGAAAGTACAGGCTGACAGCCTTGCCTTCTGCTAGACCTTCATCCTCCCGTCACTGTGTAGCGCATCCGAGAAGCTGTGTCTGTGCCTAAGCAATTGTGTGTCATCCATCTGTTGAGTATCCAAGCTCTTCTCTTAAGAGACTGAGGATTCCATGAGCCAGCTAGAGCAGATAGGCCACCAGCGCTAGCAGCTGTGTGACATCCCTTTGGTACAACACTCTCATGAAAGTCAAGGGCAGGGGGCATCTATCATTTTTGATGCAAAAAGTTGTGGCCACGTGATGGCAAAAAAACCCTATCTGCAGGTAAGTTCATTCTGTTTTGTCTTCCCAGCTCTATGAGAAGCAAAAGCTCTGCAGGAGGAATGGAGTCCCTTGGGACTTCTGATGCCTTTCATTAGGTATGTCCTCAAGTGTAACGCTGGTAGGAGCCATGTGCCAGCACTGGCTGACTCAGCTGCAGCTGCCAGTGTGGTTATCAGGCTGTGGAGCAGACAAGCAGATTTGCCATGAGCTCCTGCCAAAGTAGAAAGATGTGAGTATACAGCAGGAGCCCTCCTTCCTAGGAGTATGTTCAGTTGTAATTGTTTAGTGATGCAAAATGATGCAAAGTTACCTTTGTATTAAAGCTGTTTTTAAAATTGGTTTTAAATGCACCATGGCCAAGTATATTTTAGCCCACCGATTTAGCAAAGATTAACTTTAATGGGATTGTTTGCTTAATTGCTTTTCTGAAATTCCAGACTCAAGAGCTCAAAACCAGTTGCCGTTCTGGAAATGAAGTTCCAGTTTCTAAAGAAAATCACCAGTATTCAGTTCTCTTCCACACTGGGACAAGCCTGAGACCTTTTGCTTTTTTTTTTCTTTTAATAAGTACACCTCTGCAAAACACAGAAGGGCAGACAGCCTCTGATCCCTCAGTAGCCACCCAGTTCAGGTAATCAGCCTAAAACACGGAAGACCTAGACTCAAATCACCAAGGTAAAGAAAGCAAAGGAATTTGGGTGCACAGAGATCCCTACCACTGGGCTGCACCTTATCTTAAGCAGAAATCCTGCTCTAGACTCTACAGGTTTACATCAAGGTTTGCACAGTCCTGCAAAGTGGCTGTATTTTGATCAGATGGAAAAATTCCCATTGAACCATAAGACCTCTTTAAAAAAAAATAAATAAAATAAAAACCTATTTTGAGCAAAGACCCCCATCCATCATGCTCCTCCATGTACTGGTCTTAGGTGCTTGGAAAGGTGCAAGCTTTTCCAGTAATGGTAAAGCCCTTCTCCACCCACAGTGCACCTGCAGGAGCACCTCCTTACAGGATGGCCTCTGTGCTACCACCAGCTGAGCAAGGGACATCTCTGGCTGGTCCACAATTACCACCTTCCCACCCATGGGGGCTCCCTGACCCCCTCTGCTCTGGGTCTGTGCCATCTTAGGAGCCTGAGGTAGGTGAATGACACAAGTCAAGCGGAGACCTCAGGCAGGTTGACAGAAAAATGATGACTCCTGACTTACTTTGACATTGAAAAAAGTCCACGTGTTAGCAAGATAATCAAGCTATTAACAAAGTGAAACACCGTGCCAAGGCAGAAACCCCATATGTGGGTATGATTCATACATTTGAGAGGTCTAGAGAGTAAAATTTCAGTAGGATAAGCATAGCTTCTACATTCAGACTAAAGGGACTAGCGTCGCTTCCCAAAATGTAAGAAAAGATTTCATATTTTTGTTGAGTGATTTTGCAGCCCACTGAACACATGCTCCAGAGTTCCTGAACAGAGGCAAAAATACACCCTGTGTATACGCTGTCTTTATGAATCCCCCTGTCCATCCTCCACACCCCGGGCTTTAGAGTTTGCTACAGACCTAATGGCTTCAAAAAAGTTCTACAAAGATGAACCCCAGCGCATGCAGTCTTATCACTGGCTTGTGTGGTCAATTACCATTCAAGAACATGCTGAATTATTTCACCAGAAAGAACGAATGCTCCTCTTTCATGTTTACTTTTCAGCGTGTGAATATTTATTTTCTCGTGTCAATAATTACTCTAATGTTTCAGAACACTCCATTTAAAACTGGCTTTCATTCACAGAGAGCCATTTTTGAATGAAAATGAGGCAATCAATGTTTTTAAAGGATCTTATTTTTCGAGTGAAAATAAGCACAATTTCACAATTTCTCCTCAAAATACAGGCTAATTTTCAAGAAGCTTAAAGAAAATATCAGTGCCATTGTAAACATGTAATATAATTTCCTAAGCTTTTATTTTACACAATATTTTCAAGACTAATTAATGATCTGGATATCTCAAAATACCTAATTTGAATCTAACAAGAAGGATATTTAAACACAGGCTGTTCCCAGAGTCTTTACCAATGCCTCCTCTGTATTATTCTCCTTTCACTTTATCTGAGCTGTGCTGGTATTGCAAGACTTAGCAGGAAGGGTAATACTCTTAAAATTTTATGTTTGAAATCTTCAAAAACAACCCTGTTGACTGCAGAAATGTAAGATTTACTTCTGTTAGAAATATGCTGTAACATGCATGGGCTAACCCTCACAGCCCAGCTCTCTTTTTACGTCTGGGGTGACGTGCAGGTGGAGTCAGGCAGTCACGTATAGATGAGATGGATACAGATTTGTCCCTCTGTATGACTTGCCAACTGATGGGAGTATGCAGAGACTGCAACATGAGGTGCTGGTCAACGGTCCTGGACTACCAAGAGCAGTGACTTCCCCCCATAACCTTTGTGTGGTGAATCAACATGAAGGCAGCTGGAAGGAGAACATCAGCATGGGGTAACTGATTTGCTGTGCCAAAGGACAGCCTGCAACACATGCTTCCCCACTCGCCTGCGCCTGGCATCACTGCTGCAGATGATAACTATCAGCAAAGAAACTCTCCATGACTCAAGTGGCAATAAGCAATCAAAATACAGCTTGTGACAGCAGATCCTGGTAGGACTGTGGCCTTTCTCACATACACACATGCTCACAAACAGAGTTCGGTTTTGCAATGACACAGCAGCCGTGGGAGGCAAACATGGAAAAGACAAAACATAAGGGTTAAGGTCTAAACGTTACCTTCAGGAATAACGCTGTCTGCTTTCTTGGTTTCATTTGAAACTCAGCCAACAGGGTAACGCAAGAGGGTAAGGTGATGTTCTGCTACAGGGCTTCTTTCTTGGGGGGAGGCAAAGCAGCAGAAGGCAGGCAAGAGACCTTGAGTATAGCTTGTGTTGTGATTACAGTTTGGTACCCAGCCAGGAATCTGCTCTTGTGCTGAAAGTTGCACAGAGACCATTTGCTATTCATTTAATGAAAGTACAAAACAAACTCCATGATGAGAGAGGGGTTTTGGCTTAACCAGTCCTCACTGGATGATCCCAAGTGCTTTAATGTGCTGTAGTACTTGGACATGAGCACTGAGATGACTAAATGCTTTGTGCTTTCTTGTCACCTTATTATAAAGCTTGCAACTAAGGAGGACTTAAAGCAGTTCTAGTCAATATTTTTGCACTTTCCTCCTACCCATTTGTCAAAATCGAAAGGAAAGCTCCCTGACTTGTAAAGGTGCAGTGGAATATGTTACTTATCATGTATAAAAGAGCTTTTAATACAAGATGCTTCCAGAGGTACTGCTGGAATTGCTGGAGTCCCTGTAATGATGTATGTCCCTACAGTAATACACACCTCTGCCCTCAGCAGGCTTCTGCAAATTAGGTTAGCTTTGAATGGCAGCAAAAATTTAAGCGAAAAAACAAAAGGGCACCACATCTGTGCTCTCCTCTAGTCAAACTGTTTGCACATTTGTTCAGGGGTAATGCAACTATTTGTGCACTGGAATTGATTGCAATGACACCTCTGTGCACTGACAGGTAATCTACTGAGGGACTGGTAGGATGCTAATGTCTTAATTTTAAATTCTTACATAAATTCAACAGGACAATTACTTAAGGGCAATTAGTTGAGAATGTGCTAAGGGGACAAAGTCAGCAACTGCTGTTAGTGGTAGCAAAACAGGAGAAAAGAATAAAAACATTGGAAAAAAGGAGGAAGATAAGAGAAGCCACCAGCAGCTTCTTGTTCATGTCAGCTATTGTCCTGGTGCCATGATCCTTGGACACAGTGGTGGACCAGCAGTGTAATGCAGTTTTTCAGATTTGTACTGATTTTGCAATTCAGATTTGACCCTGATTGGAAGCGAACTCAGAAAGGCATTTCTATCAAATCTGTCAGCGTATGGGATGGGGTTCATGCTGGTATCATGCTTATACTCTGACTTCATGCTAGAGCGGAAGAGTAGAGGATACCCAGTCCAGCACATGTTCTCCTTGCGTAAACATCAGCTTGTCAGCATTTCTTGAATAACTGAACCAGCACAGCATGTTTGCACAAGACCAGCACTTTGCATCACAGGGCACAGCATTTTCAGTGTACTGCGAGGAGCCTTTCAGACAGACAGACTTACTGTGGCTTCTCTCCCAGAAATGCTATTAACACTGCTGCATGGACAGGCTTAAACCACAATAAAATTGAAGTTGTGGACACAAATTACAGCAGTAGCTGACAGACAAATAAAGAACATAATCTGGTGGTCTGAAAGTCTACTCAACAGAGGCACAGCCAGTATTAAATACTCTGCTCAAGAAGTTCCCATTTGTATCAGAAGATTTGGGTGAAAGTCAGTTTTCCTGAAGTCAGCAGGAACCTCGCCAAGGTTGTCAGTGAGGCCTTAATTTTGCAGTCTGGCTTTGGAAACCTTATTCCCTTTGTTAACGCTGACGTTTTGGCTGCAGAAAAGAGTCACTTTGGCTCTAGGCAGGCACTTTCTTTTCCTTGCAGCTGCTGCTTAGCAAATACACATCAGCTATTTTCCTGATCATGCAGTCCCACTACAAATGAAGAAAAAATGATGAGCGGGACAAGTAAAGCTGCAACTCCCAGTAGATTTCAACTCCAGCCCAATAACAGCTAATTCTTCTCGCCCCACCCCATGCCTGCTCATAAACTTTATACAGAAGAGATACAGGGACAGTGTATACCACCACTCCACCAAACACAGAGCAGCTGTGCTCTTATGCATTCTGCTTTATTCACCATTCACTCAACAGGACTTAAGAAAGAGACAAGGTAAGCAATATCAAGGAGATAGTTGAAATACCACGTTTTTCTTTCCTCAGGGGTCTATCATGTCCTATATATGTTACCTAGCATATCATACCTGGATATGGCATGCTAAAATACTCAAAAATGTATCAGTGGAATTTGGTTGTGTTTTCTTTTTACCAAATGTTCATTGTCAGAAACATGGCTAAAAAACAGACTACTTGACTTCAGCTCCAAGCTACCCAAACCCAATCAGCTTTCTACATCCTATTAACTCACCAGAGCCTTGGTTTGCATATTGATCAAACAGCATTTACCCAGGAAACATACTCTAATTTCATTTGTGTACTCCATGGTTTAAGCTCTAGTCAAGCAAATTCACTTGATCAGCTGGTTCTGCATAGCTGCTAGCATGAAGCCCGTGCTCTGGCAGGAACGGCACTGGTGCTCTTTGCATGCAGGCTTGCTTGCTGGTGATCCCTGCGCAAGATCAAAGGCATGGGACAAACTGTGCTTCCAACAACCAGCCATTAGTTGAGGGGAAACTGTTGTATTTCACGGTGATCCCATTATGTCTGACGTGCCTTTCATCCTCAAAGGCTGAGCTTAGGGAGTTGGTGCTAGGGGAGCTGGGGACACTGAGACTGTCTCCATTAGCAAACAGTGCAGATGCAGGAGGAGCAGATTCATGTTTTGGGTGCTTTCTTCAGCCCAGCTTTATTCTGGTCCTGTGGACTGGACACTCACCAACAGCAGGAACACACACTCCTGGTTCTGTCCACGTGAAAGGAGTACAGCCCGTGCAATCCAATATGATTCCTTGATGGCAACCAAGTCCCTGGATGTGGAGATGAGCAGAAGGTTCACTCAGAAGTGTACTTCTGAGCTGAACTAACACACGGATGTAGATGTGTGAATTATCCTTAGTCAATCTAAGCTTCAATTCCAGGATTTACATCCACTCCATGAACTTCATTAAATCATTGAGTCTTTTTGCCTCAGTTCCCCATCTGCAACAGATGATTAGAGTGCTTCTTTGAGGATTTATTTGCTATAAATTGCTTCCCAGAGACACTTGGACATTGTGATGATGAGGGCTCAGAAGAACATGTTTCAGCCTCACATTGATGCAAAGGTTAACACACAAAGGTGCTCTGATACCTAGTTCTTTACCCCTGCCAGGCTGACTATGAATAACACAAAAGATGGGGCACCTTTTCTATTTTTCCAATGTTGATCATGATTTCTGAATCCCAAAAAATGTAGCATGCTGGTTGAAGCTGCAGTCTTCTGAAGCACTCCTGAAAAGTTCAGAAGCATTTTGAAGAGCCCTGCACAGCTACCAAGTTTCAGTCTTTGCATCAGGGCTTTTGATGTTCTCCCGTTCTGCTTATCGCTTGTGATCAGTTACTGGCTGTGCAGTGGAGGTTCTGCACCCACAGCTATTTCTCCAGCTTCTTCTGACACAGATAACTGGAGTATGAGTGTGTACTTAACTGCTACTGAGAGCAGCTTTGGAGTTGAAAGTCTAGCCATTTCGGGTCAACATATATCAATTCCAGGAGAACAAAGACCACAAGGACTCACACATAAGCTGCAGACATCCTGTGGTTTTTGAGAAGCTTTTCATAGTAACGTGTTCCATACCTCTGCTCCCTTTCTATCCTTCCTGCCTGTACACTCACTGCCAGAAAATGAGATACCTGCTCCCGAAGCTATTCCTGGTGCTTAATGGCAATAGACAGAAAGGCATGAGGCATGTATCACTTTCAGCCATCTGTGCATCAGCAGAAAGGTGAGTTGTCACCTCGTTCTCAACTCTATCTTCATCAGCTATGAATCACACCAACTCCACCGCAGCTTTCAGAAGTAGTTTGACTGACATTACTTGATCTCTCCTGAACTGTCTCATCCATTGTCCAAATTCCTGCCTGACTGTGCGTCTGCCTTCCTTTCCCCTTAGCCCTCTCTCCCTCCCACAAGTAATGTTAGTCAATTCACAAGGCAAACTGTGTTGGAATTGTTGCATGTAATTATCTACTGACCTATTCATCTATGAACTCCCTCTTCATTTAAAACCTCTGTCATGATGTTTGTATGTCAGCTTTTTGTTTTCCCTTAAAGGTAAGAAGTAGTAAAGGAAAAAGAAGCAACTAGACCACCCACATCAGTGAAAACCAATGCAAGCCACTGCCAAGACATGAACAGAGGCAAAAATGGAAAATGAGTTATTCTTTCACCTGCAAAGAAACTTTCTTACCAAAGTTGTGAGCATCAGGAGAAAGAGAACAGTCCAAAACTCACTAAGGCCACTGACAAAATTCACACCTACTTCCCGACAGACTGCACAGCATCTCAGGTGTGGTAAGACAGAGAGCAAAGCTGCTGCTTGCATAAAGATGACCATAACAGTTAGTTTGTTGTGAGACAAGAGAGCAGAGACACCCACACACATTTGTTCGTACTGTGTTTCTGCCGCAAGCTGTATAAATACAGAGTACTTGGACCTCCACCTCTGAAGACAAAAAGGAATAAAGCCTGCCCACAAGATCCAGGCAGTGAGCCTCCTGCCCATGCCATTGCATGTGCCACCTCCACATTGGAGTGAGGCGGGACCGGCCAGAGCTTTGCCTTCTTGGGATACAGGTTTAGAAGATGTGCATCATTAGATGCTCTGTTCCTAAGCAGGAAAGGAAGAAAAGTTGTTTGCCAGGGCAATAACTGGAGCTGTTTAAGACATGAAGAGCCCGTGTGCCTTTCACAATACCCAGGAGCAGAGATCTTGCCAGCAGTGTCTCTTGAGTCTATTCTTACTCACAAACTGACTGCACACAGCAGTTGGGATCCATCATTCTCCATGCAGTGAAACAGGCTGCAGGACACAGCTCCAGCCCAGATGGCAAGGGAGAGTAACAAATCACATTCGAATCACAGACACGGGACTCATGGAGCTCAAGAATACACAAATAGGTTCCTGCAGGCATACTGGCTATTTAAGGTCTCACCATAGCCTGTGGAGAGCCAGCCCCTGGGGTCAGTATATCCTGAAATAGACACTCTCCAGCCGCTCATCTGTATGTACATACATGTACGTACAACCATGTACATCAGCTGGACTCCCACTGACCGTACCAGGACTTAGATGTCCCTGCCCTTGAACATAGGTTCCTACACTACTGTCAATCCCAGACTGAAACCCAGCCCACATGTCAGGGTGCCTGTACTCAGCCTGCAAACTACTTTCCTGAGCTGCTCTCACCCTATCATGTATCTGCTGCTGTTGATGGATGAGACTGGCAAAGTCTCCAGGCTCAGGTTCACTAGCTAATGCCTCATCCCTTCAGTAAAATGAATACAAGGACAAAGACTTGGCACAGACAACTAAAGGGTAATATTCCTTTACGTGAATCTGATTTCTGGACTAAAAGCACCTTTTAGCCTTCTGCATTTTATAGTAGCAATTTATTTTTCTCTATGTAACTCACATGAATGGCATGCTCTTCAAAACTACTATCAGTAAAGTGCCTTTCTCTTAACACATTAAAATCCCTCCATTTCTAAACCTTGCCTGTTTTATAATTTAATGGTGTCTGCATCAGTGCTTGCAAACAGAAGCAGAACAGAAACACAAGCTGACAATCACCACACAGAAACATTTAACTAATGTTTCACCTTAAAAAAGGTGACAGGAGACACCACCACCATGATCTAGGCAAAGCCTGAAACAGAACAGTCACACAAATACCACCATTGATTTGGAGTCCAGCTGCGGACAGTTGCACTGCCTGACCAAGTGCCTAAGCCCAGACATCCCCACACATGTTTCCAGGGAATGGAGACACTTACACCCACAAGCAGTAGTCACAGCAAAACGAGAGTAAAGCTCCTTAAATCACAGCTGGCTGATACGGGTTTACTGCAGAAACAGTGTTATCTAATGGACTTGGTGACGTCAAATGGGAACAGCAACATGTACTTGGACGCATGTGCTGCCCTCCTGTAGGCAAGCCCTTGGCATCAGTGCTTGGACATGGCTATGTGGCCAGAGACTGATCAGGAGAAGATTCAGAAGTGAGGATGTGGCCAGTATGGGCTACAGAGCTCAGTGTAACCTTTCATCCCACAGTGGAAAGTGACACAAATAGTTTTTTTATTTTTTTCTCATTCATACCTCATTGTCATTTCTTTTTTAACTTCAGGATCTGGGTTCCTTGTGAAAAAAATCATATACCTGCAACAGCAGCTCTGGCACCCACCTCCACCCCTAAAGCTTATCGAAAGTACCAGACATCTTTATTTCCCTTCTTTTCCTCTGCCTTCTGGCTTTTCACCTCTCATGAGACTGCTGATCACGAGGGGGAAACCACGACACGAGCCAGGCTGAACTTCTGAGTGAAAACTAAGATTGTGGTGGGAAATGGACATTTCAGACCAGAAAGTTGTAACTCAGGCAACTTGAGTGTGAACAGGCTGCTACTGCAAGCCAAGCCATGGGATGTTCTCCATGACCCGAGGACAATGCAGCTTGTAAGCCCCTCCAAATACTCTGCCCTTGAGAAGCTTTCAATACCCACATATCACAACCAATTGTCACCTCTGAAAATCTTCCTGATCATTCCTGTGACTATTTGATAGCTTCCAGAAGGGCAAACTTTAGCATCTCATCACAAAAACTGAAGTTTTAAAAAGATGCTAAGCTGCCTTACCCTTGAACAAACCCAGAAAGATTTATAATAACCATTGATTATAATTCTCATGTGAGGGCATATGAACCCCTGGCATCGTAACCTCATTTACTGATTCAGTGCATGAATAATTCAACCCTCTCATGCAAAATTTGTAAGTTTGAATCCTTCTTCAGCTTCCTACATACAGCATGCTTGCTGAGACTTTAACCTAAGATATACTCAACTGCATTTTTTATTTACCAGCTTCACTTTTAAACTAGGATGGTCTTCAGGAATCGAACTGCCTTGCAAAGTTATCATAGCCGGTAATCTCAAAATAAATCTTTTAAACAGTAAGAAACACTGCTGCTGTTGGTCCCTGAGTATCTGTCCTAGGAGAAATGTGCTTTCATGTTGCAACAGTAGCATAATACAGTCTCCCTCCATCTATAAAATGAAAAAGAAAAAAAAAAATTGGTTTTGCAAGTATTCTCATAGCTGAAGGCTGGCAAGTAAAGCTAAACACAGCTGCGTCTTTTACTGGGGATCTAAGTAGCACCAGAAGCAAAGTCCTTCGTCCATTCGAGTCAAAATGCCCATTGCCTTAAGTGAGGGTAAGGTGTCACGCCACATTTTGGAAACGGCTTTTAAACCATCAAATGTTCTCTCACACAGAACTAGTCTCTCTGTCTTTGAACCTACACATGCCCAAATAAACACATTTGTTTATGCTCTCCCACAGCACCCTTTTAACTTCTTTTTGCAGTGTAGGAAGGTGAACTCTTAACAGATGTCATTACTTCAGCTCTCATGCTGTAGTGCTTCCTATCAAAAGATCCTACCTTGGGGAATTAAATATTACATTATATATAATGTAAGAAGATGTTTTGTGTTGCCAAGAGTATAAAAGTACAGTTGTTAATGTCAATGGTCATTTTACAGTTGCTAGGTTTATCATTTTCCCTGCATCTCACTTCGCATCTATAATTCTTTCATATACAGATGGAAAAAACCAGAAATTATAAGAGGGGCTTTAAACACCTCCTTTCCTCAGCAGCCATCCCTACTCTAAATGTCATCTGCGATATATGTTTACAACCTAGTAACATCACTGTTCCCGGTGGAAAACTCCAGATGTTGATGTAAACCACTTTCAGGTTTCACAGCACGTGTTGCTGCCCTCTCAGCTCTGTTCCTCAGCTGACAGTTGTAGGAAGGGGAAGGAGATGGTGCTGCTGGCAACCTTCCCAGGAGATGCAGCTTCTGGGTCCTCCAGAGCCTGCAGGATCGAGTCAGCACGTGATACCATTTCTACCCAATCCTTAGGAGTGGTCTCAAGCTGCTGAGCTCCCTTAGACTTAGCCCAGAGGGTCTCCGGGTGGCTGCTTAGTCCTTCCAGCTGCTCACAGAATCTGGGGCCAATCCATAACAAAAATAGGCCTTATTTTCAAAATTCACATTTAGGTTTGGACAAAGGCTGCCTCAAGACCAGGAAGCCGATTCTCAGGCTTTGTGTTTCGGTGTGCTTGCTCACAGAGCAGAAATCAAATCTTACGGCATAAAGAAAACTGCAGGCAGGACTGAGTAAAGCACTGTGGCTCTGTCAATCAGACACACACTGTAGCGCCAGGTCCCTACTAGGGATGGATCAGAGCTAAGCGTTACTGGCAGTGAAGGAAAAAGGCAAAATGACTCTTCGTGCACCTACTTGTTCTTCATTTTTCTTCCCAGAAGAAGCATTATTGAAATTGTCTGGCAGGTGCCCCGGGGCAATCACTTCCAGACACTTGTTTAAGAGACTGACATTGTATTTCAACAGAAAGCTGCAGTCAATATGGCCAGCACTGCACAGTCTTAGCCATGTCCATTCGCAAGTTCAACACAGTCATCTGCTTAATTTTGATGTGAGCGAGCTGTGTACTCAGTAACATTGGCAGCAGCAGTGTGGAGCCTGAACAGGCTGGGAAATAATCTCTCTGCCTCTCAAAAAACATACTTTGGTTTCCTTTGGGATAATAATAATGGGCTGGGAACAAAAAAGACTGCAGGGAGATTTTTTTTCAGCCAGTGAGCAATCCCAGAATCATCAACGCGGCAAGCTTCTGACGCAGGGTCCAATTCCCCAGGTCCCCCTCTTACATATTATTGCATCCAGGCTCATAATCTGATTTTATACATGTAATCCTGTCCACCCCTCTGATGGGAAATGCAGAGAGACAGCCATTAAATTCCACTTGCATTAAAGCGTGTGTGAGACCAGGCAAAGCGGGATCAGTCCCTGGTCTTTTGTTTGCGATGCTGCTCCAGCTGAGCCTTCATCTGGGTAGAGCAGGAGGGCACACTCGACACCAAAGAGCTTCCCTTCACCCTGACACCATGTGAAAGCAACGTGTGGCTTGGTGTCATTTAGAAACAGGCTAGTCAGGTTTAGCCATCAATTGCCCTTTGTGTTGTTTAACCTTTTTTTTTCCACTGAGATATCAAAGCAATATTACTGATTGCTGGGCTCTTAAACAGGGACTGCATAAAACACCTCCTTTAAGCCTTCCACTGGCAATTAAATACTCTAAGAAGGAACACATAATGAACAAAAAAAAAAAAAAAAGGAGAAAAAAAGAAAAAATATGTAGGTTAAAATATAATTAGTAGTTATATTTATCACTGGGCTGATTCTGAGTGGAAGGCAACCAAGTGCCAGACTGCAGGCAGACATGGCCACTTTCTGGGAGGCCCAAAGCAGGTCCCAATCTGCTGCTCCAGACTGTTTTGTCGCTCAGCACTACAGTGAGACACAGAAAACAACACATAGTTAAGCAATTGGAATCTGAAAATTTTATTAGAAAGGTACACAATTTCTTGACACACAATTACTCCTGAAAAACAAACAAACAAACAAAAAATAATCAGTGGGATTATTTTACTCCTACTCCTTTGGTCTCTGTCAACAAAATCAGCCTACATATATGAAAACTAACCAAAAATTAAATGAATTATTTTTGCCCATATTTTGTATCAGATATGTATTAACAGATATATAAATCTGCTTTCAGAATGATCATTTCAGTTTTAGAAACCAAAATCTTTTTTTCTGTACAACAGAAAGCACTTTTCGAGGGCGGGGGGGAGGTTCCGCTGAACTGTATTTGCATCCTTTTTGCTGAAAGCCAAACGTTTGCAGTAAGAAACAAGTTTAGTTGCAAATATATATTGTTTATGTCTAGTAAATCTATTGCCTCATAAGAGAGCTTAGCCCCTGGGTAACCAGATCTAATAGAGAAGGTTTGATACAGCCACATGCATGGACAGGTGGCCTCGGAAAAAGCAATGTATTGAGATGGCTAAAAACCAAATTCTGAAGTACAAAATTGACTGGCACTGGCTTTTTCACCACCTTTTTTTAAATTATTTTTTATGTTACACATTTTAGGAGGGAGTAACAGGATCACAAGAGTTAGCCTGAAGAAATCCTGGCCTGGCAGCAGGCGGGTAGGAAAAACTGGGGTTTGGGGCACACAGAGTTTCCAGGGCTAGGATGAAGGAAAGGAAACATTTTCCTTCCCTCGTCAATGCAAGACATTTGATCTGAAAGCCACTGAGGTACAAAGATGGAAACCTGCATCTCCCCTCTTTCCTGGCTTCCTTTTCAGGTGAAACTGTACTTTCCCTGAGTGTCATGAATACTGCACTGCAAAAAGCTATTAATAAATAATAGCTTGAGTATGTATACAAGATCATTATTTAATCTTTCAGTAATCTTTTGCCATGCATAATTTATTAAATGTTTTATTTATTGCTCATATTTATTAAAAATTGATTCTATTTCTTCTACCTAATGTCAATTTCCAGATGCAATAAATTATTAATATTTAATAAATTAAAAGTTGCAAGGAAAGAAATGTAAAAGAAGAAGTGCTCGCTCCATGTCTTTCCTGTTCTGCAAGGACGTGCCTCTCACTACATGTTAAGTGTTTCCATCCTTTCTGTGCAGGCTGAGGTTGCACTTTAATTTACAATTTGGGGAGTACTGACAACAAAAAGTATGAAGCTCCATAGTCAAACCTCATCAAATAAAAACTCAAATAAAAAGTAAACTCAGAACAAATAATATGGCTTTGGGACTGAAAGCTTAAAAAAACCCTGAATGTTTCATGAACTGCAATGTGTCATAAGACGATTCAAATCATTCATTCCGAGCACTTCCTAGCATCTGCACGTGGAAGAACAGCAGCCCTAGATTTGATCCTGGCATCACCGGGAGCTGGGGACACTCGGCGGATCTCAAGGAACATCCTGTTTGGGGGGCAGTCTCCCCTGCATCACCATTTTAGCTGCAGACCAAACTCCCCTTTAGCTTTCACCTGTTCCCCCAGCCGTTAAGCTGGCGGCACGTCAGCCTTTGCTCTGCACCAGCCACAGCGGCTGGGCTGAGGGGGCATCGTCTGGTGCACCCAGTGCCTGGCCCAGCCAAGCCCAGCTGCAAGATCAGAAAAGTCTTCGCTAGCTCTGAGGCCTCTGGGCATGCCTGCAGCACAAAACCAAGCTAAAACATCGACAAATTGGAAGCAATTAAAAACAAAAATCAAACAATAATGACTTGGGTGTCTGGAAGGATTTGAAGAACAATTAAAGCAATTAAATCTGGATAACTTGGCTAAGAGATAACCGCAGAGAAGAAAAACACTTTCATAAACTTGAAAGGCTTGATCCCCATCGGGGGGGGGGGGGGGGGGGCAAGGGTAGGTGCAGGGGCAGAGCCAGCACATGAATGATGCTGGGAGATGTGGGGGGCATGAGCAGGGGGACTGTAAACACCAGCTGAGGCTGAGAAGCCCACAGCTCTCACAGCAGAGAAAATGGACAGGAGGTAGGGCTATCTGGGCAGGAGGAGACGGCTGAGGCAGCAGCTCCACTCTCATCTGTAAAGCAGATGGAACAAAATAGCAGGTCACATCTCAGAAAAGGGAGCAAGGCAGGGAAGGGGAGCACTGTAACCAGGGAGCGTTGGTCCTTGTGTTATTCACTGCACTGCCCTGTTGTCGTTTCAGCCCCAAGAGTTTAAATAATATTTAAATTGACAGTGCCTCTTTCCGAGTCTGATGCTTCCCCACACTCCTCCCCGCTTTCCACACACCCCATACAGATGTAGAAATTAGGTTACAGGCAGTGAGAGCCGGGAAATGAAATGTGACTGCTGAATAAAGCTCTGCAAGTGACAAATCCAATGAGTTCGCTTTAATCCTCTTGAGCTGCTAAAGGTATTGACTGCATCGGCCAGTGCACGGCTTGCTCTCTCCGACAGAGGCAGGGATGGCCCTTCCTTCTCCTGGGCCACCTTCTCCTGGCTTTGATATGCACTTTGTTCTGGTCTGTAAACAGACCTAGCTAAAAAGCAGTGTTTATGGTCATTAAAACGCATGCAAACCCTTTTTACAGCAGTATGCATGCACCCAGATTATGGGCTGGGCAGGTTTTGCACCAGTTTCTGACCGCTTACGGCTACAGCAGTCGCAAACCTACCACACAGAGCACTGCCATGGCGCTCCTCCGCATTCGGCTCTCCTCCTGGCCACCCCAACATTGCAGCCCAGACGTCTTCCCCCTTTTAGCCAAGCTGTATGCCTGTTCCCTGCGATGTTTGGTTTTTAACATACACCCAGCATAGCCCTGCTGCACCTTGCTCCTTACCTGTATAGGGGGCATGCTATCCCTGTGTCCTAAAGATGCCCGAAGTTTTATTCACCGTTTAGCACTTTTTCCAAGGCTCGGGACCAAAGGTGATTCATCAATCTTCCTTCAATATTAGAAAAAAACTTCTGTACATGTGCCCACCAGCACTGTAAAAAGCCCATGGTGTTTAACGTTTAATGTTGCACTGGCTGAATCTGCTCAGCATCTTGTCCCAGGGATTCAGGATATGAGACAACAAATTTCCTGGCTCAGAGGCTGTTTAGGATCCTGTAACATCTTTAGGAAGAGGGCATTGTAACTAATTAAGATGCTGAAAGAAATAAGCATGCCCCATTTATTCTGGTTAGAAATTCCTGCTAATAGTTGATGGTAAAGGCTTGTGCTCTAATGCAGGGCAGCTGAGCTAATTTAGAAGACCATCATGTCCTGTTTCTTGTCCATCAATGTTGCTCCTCACAGCTTCATTGCAGATCTTGCGGTAACTGGTTTGAAAACTTCAATTTCTAGAGTCAGTCATGAGCTGTTACTGTTTTTATTTTCTCTTTTATGCCCCCTTAAAACAGAAGTTTCTTTCTTATCTTAAAAAAAATCACATCCCTAACTGAAAAATGTTACCCAAGTTTAATATAAAGGGTGAGAAGACAAAACAGACAACTTACATTTTTAATTTCATTATTTGTTCCAAACAAAATCTTGCTGTTTTGGTAAGCAATCTTGATCAACTACCTTCCCAGCTGACTAGAGTTTACAGAAGATCAGTTTTATGTTATTTTCTAACAATCACAGGAGTCTGAGAAACTTCTCCCATTGCTCCCTGACTTTTAAGGCTCCCTGCATGCCCCAGGCAAGTAATTTTGTGTATAAAATAGTAAACTCAGTCCACAGAAACAAGTAAGTCCAAACTGCACCCTGGCCACCTTCTTTGTAGCCTATCAACTCATTCTTTTTATTGTTCAGTGCAAAACCACAGAAAAAAAGTGACTCTGTCATGATGCTACCTTATCGCTGCCTTGTGTCCATCACCCATGAAGAACCTCCAGCTCTCAGGGCTGAAGTCTCCAGTATTTCCTGACATGTAGACTCTCAAAATGGGAGTTTTCTTTTGGAAAGCATATTAATACGAGCTCCCCCGCAACAGTATTCCTTGATGTAATATGCAGCCTTTTCCAGGGCAGTATGTGACATTTGTCCCACTGCAGTTAAGATCCTTCCAAATTAAGGCAATAATGCATGAAGCTGCCAAGTGGGAGATCTGTACCGTTGCAATTTTGAAAATCTCTACCTCACTGATCAGTGTAAGCAAAGTATTTGACTTTTAAGATGGGTATTTGGAATTACGCTACATATGTCGGGGTCCTGCTCGCTCTCCCCCCTCTTTGTGGGGGTTTGGCAGCCTGGGGTCAAGGCCAGCTGAGCTGGTGGCCTGGGTAAAAGGGCTCTTAAAGTCTGGGCCAGGGTCACCGATCTTCTCTGGACCTGCTCTTGAGCTGAGCCCATGCTCTTGGCCTCTGCTACACCACAGCTTTGCTGCAGCCATGCCCATGCTGGATCCTGACCCCCATGTGCTGGCTGATGTCCTGCCCGGCCACAGCAGGAAGATGCTTGATGGCCTCGGCTGGAGCCACCAGAAAAAGTGTGAGTTGAATTCTGTCAAAACCTCTGACAGAAAAGGAGAATGATGTTTTTTGTAAAAGGAGACACTTTCACTATGTCGTTTAATTTGATCTGAACTCACATTCCCTGAAGAAATGGTTTTGACAGAAAATTTTGTTGCAGTTGTCATTACTAGCAGTATCTAGGTGCATCTGCAGTAGCATTTTGGTTTAAATCAAGGGCCTGCTTTTGAAGGAAAATGTCCTGATGACCCCTACTTAACCATGCTTTGATTTCTGTTACTGAGTAATAGCAGACCATGCATCTGGTCTCCTTCTGGCTGAAGGTGAGTTAGAAAGCAGGCTTCAACTGCTAGTGGCTTTTCAATCCATGAGAACAGACTAGAGCTAGTCTGAAGTAAAGCTCCTTGAAATGTCCATAGTGTGAACATTGGGCTCTCGGCATTGAGTCCATCCAAAATCACTCAGTTAATGGAACCCTGAAATAAATTTTTAAACAACGTATAAACTACCCAGACATATTAGCTTTGTATGCGATTTGGATAAGCAAATACTACTTGTAGAGAACTTGCGCTATATGAATTCACAGTTGCCTGATACAAAGAGCAAAGATATTCTCTCTGAGTTGCTTTTGCAAGTCACTGAGTCATTTTTTTCAGAATTTTTTATCTCAGCATGTTGAGGTTGCCTGTATCTTGTTAGTTTTGACCCAGTGATGACTTCTTGCATCACGTATTTCACATTTGTGGTGTGTCCATGAATAGAATCACAAAATGAAAATTTCCTGAGATAACAGAAATACAGATGGCACCATACCCAAAGGTCTGTAAAAACTGAGTCATTTACTTTGCATCAGAAGAAATCATTTGTGAAAGAAAAAATTGTATAAATGGGACTGTAAATAATTAGACAAATTAAGCAATTTAGACTTTCTTGAAAAATGCAACACAAGGGAGTCAATCTGATGATTAATGCAGGCATTAGCATCTCGAAGCTAATAGCTATACATGTGGGTTCCACAGCCACCTACAGACTGCTTCCCAGATGGTGCATTTGAGTCTTGTGTAGAGGTGCACAGGATGCCTGGGGGAAGGTATGATGTGAAGGGAAGCAAAAGTAGTAAAATTTGTGACAAAATTAAGTATTTGAAGAAAATTGTAGCTCGACATCTCATACAAAGCATAAAGCAGAAGTGCCCTTCCAGCAGGAACGGGAATATAATGGGAAGTCAGCACTAACTGCGCAACAGCTGATCATGAAGCCTTGTCTCACTGCAGCAAACAGCACATCTTGTAGGCAGTCTCTCCTCCCCTGTCCTGTGTTGGTAACTGCTTGGGGACTGACCTCATGGCATCCTGAAGGAGCACATGGTTTGAGCTTTCACATCTAAAGTCCAACACACCCTCAACAAGCAAAGTAATTATAAGGCAAAAGAACTCTGACATCTAGTACTCGGTACTGTCACTGAATTCTAAGCAGTCACACAATAGAGATTATGATAGAAAAAGGAGGCAAAGTCAGGAAGCAAGGCATGAAGAGCAGACAGATATTAAAGACAAAAATACAGCATCACTTCCCTCACCTTTCCAGAGAGAGAAGCATTTCATCTCAGAAGAGATTTGATTCTGCATCACATTGGTTTGCGGTTTGATATCCTTTTTTTTGACTAGTCCAATTTCAGCCCGGGCAAAATATAATTGGCCAGAGCTCTGCTTCTGTGCTTGAAACTTCAATTCAATAACCTCTCTCCTATTGTATTCCACAGAGATCCAGAACTAATGTGTGCTTGGGATATAAGAATGATTCTCGGGGAGAACTGAAGTTCAATTCCTTTCTTTCATTTCAATAAACTGAGGTTGACTTTTAAATTGGCAGGCCTGTCAAAGGAGATTTTTTATCACAATTAGAAGCTGAGACATGTAGTGGCCTTATCAAAAGAGTAAAATGGATTTTTTTCCACATCTCTGTGCAAGTATCAGTCAGAAAAGTCAGAGCAGAGGAACATGACTGAAAATATTTTCACAAATACTCATGCTGATTAAAAAAAATGAATTTGTTCCAGCTGTGTTTGCTTCTCTCAAATAAGCAAATAATACAGTTACGGTCACACAGATTCTCATGGAAAGCAGACCTGGAAACTCATGAGGATTCATGGAAAGCAAAGTTTACACAGAGGAGGAAATCAGCCAGACAGGAATCAAGCTGCACTGATCACAACCAGCACTGCAAACACGTACAGCTACTTATGGGAATATCAGAGAGAATTACAGCAGAACCTCGTGCAAGGCTTCAAACATGTCAGTACACTGCTGCTCAAAGGAATGCTGCCTTGGACAAACTCTTGGTCAAACCCAACAAGTGTCGAGAAATGCCACTCTTCGTAATTATTCAAAAATGTTTTTCTCTTACTTGAAGGACCCCAGTCCAAGAAGGTTCTAATTTTTTTCATTTACATCTGGCTTTAATCTTTATATTTATCTAAATCTTATAAAGTATTTATATTTATGCAAATAAGGAAAAAACACCTTCTGACCTGAGAAAGCCATCTCCCTAGACACCATAGCCAGGAATACTGAATACTTCATGCAGCTGATGCACAGGAAAAAAAAAATAGATGCAAAGAGGAGACAGCAGCGGTAACTGTACAGCACAGCTGTAATTTTAGTCTCTGCATGACCCGCACCCCAGCCTGCCCTAACACAGGTTAAGTTTGATACTTGCTAACACTGCAGCCATGCCAGAGCAGAACGGAGATGGCGAAGGCTGGTAGGAAATACCTGGAGCAAGGTGTTACAGCAAGTCAGATCAGCTTACAAACCAAGGGGATTTTAAGGCTAGTTTTGAGCCAGTCCACCGTCCTGTCCACTCAGGAGCTGCACAGACACCCCTGGCACCAGTGGCCAAGAGAGGACCAGCTCAAGACTTCAGGCAGCAGCCCAGAGCTGGCTTGCCTCGAGCCCGCCATCAGGCTCTTGTGGCTAGCATGGCAGGCCTTGCACAGTTTCACGAAAATGATACCCAGCTGCCTGGATAAAAATGAACACGGGTAGGTCTGTGCAAGTGCTGTGGACATTAGGAGAGCACAGCCTTACACCAGTGACACAGTGCCATGAAAAGCTTGGCCTGTCATGTGCAGCCACTGTTGGAAGGCACCTTGGGTACCAATGAAGAAGTAGTGGGGAAGAGCAAGAGTAGTATTCTGAGAGAATGCAGAAGGGTTCACTTCCACACAGGCAATTTTCTCTCAATAACCTTTTCTCCCCCTTGACAGCAGTTCAGAACCACAGAACTGGGGGATCTCTGTGCTGTCTGGAGCATTTCTGAATAACAGTTTCATAAACCATTAAGCAACACCTTTACCTCCGTGTGTATATTCATAGGAGGGGATTGCAATGGCCCAGGCAATATGTGTTTGAAACCCTTGAAATCAAAATTTGATCAGCTCCACCCTGCATTCCACCATGTTCTGTAAGACAGCTCTGCTTGACAGACCTTGGCTGTCTCACAGCAGTATTTCAAAGGGTTCCCTGAAATCCTGAAGAACTTCCTCGTACCTCTGCACAAAGCAGTAACATGGATTTCTGTTTCCCTGCATGGGTTAGACATGTTGAGAGTCATAACCCAGAGCACACAGCAGCCCTACCAGATCCACCACTCTGAAGAGACGAGGGTAGGATGGGGCTGGCACTAGGTACTACAGTCCTGCCCCACCAGGACAGCACCCACCTGGGGCTGTTCAGTCAACCTGGAGGTGTCCAAAAGCCATCCCAAGATGAGAACCAGTGGGGGTTCCCCTTCCCTGCAGAATCTATCAGGACAGACGGATTTTAGAGCGGTCTCTGCCCCACCACCAAGGTTACCACAACTACTCAATGCCTTCAGCCCAGAGCGGCAATCCATCTAGCTGGAAATGGGGCTGCCTGTCCCATGTAAAAACCACCCTGTCCCCATCCCATTGTTTCTGGCCATTTTTGGCCACCTGAGTAAAGCAAAGGAGGGGTGCCCACCATTTTTCTGTAAAGCCCTTTGTGGTACCCCTGAAGGAAAAATGTTGGGTTGATAATTAATGGAATGTGTAAAAGTTTGTGACCTCCAAGAAGGAAATAGCCTTGCACATCACCTGTTAACAGCTTCACTGCAAATATAGAACTTTCTTGTTATTATATATAACTCTGTTTTACTTTTCCAGCTCATTGTTTTTAAGTGTTTTGTGAGTAAAATGCATCCATCTTGTCATTGGGCAACAGAATTAACAAGTCCTGGCTTTCCAGAGTGCCCTGCCTCCCAACAGTCTCCAGCCAGCACACCACTGTCACATCCCAGTAACATCCTTATATCCTCACCACACTCCTGCCTGTCAGTAGCAGAAAGGACAGCAAGTGCTGAGCTGGTACCAAGCTACAAATATACTTGAGCTCTCACTGCAGCCTGTCACTATGCAGAGACATTAATTGGTGTCTGTCCTCTACCCAGAGAGTGGATAAAGGTCAAGTGCCATGATATCCATAGGAACACATCATCTTTGAGATCTGTCCATCAGAACTGAAATTTCTTTATGTTTGTTGGGAAGGAGAGACTGAATGAAAGGAAAGACCAATGGACAATGAAAATGCATAGTCTCTTGCCTTTGAAAACCAGACTGATGTGGGATAGCACATCACTACCCCAAAACTTCTCCTGGTGACTGAAGTGGTCAGATTGCTATTCTAGCACCCTGGGTTGGAGAAAGGTACAGAAAGTGGTCATTTTTCTCGGAAATGTTCTCCTCATAAAACCAAACCAGAGGAAAAGCATCTTCATTTATGTTCTGTAATGGCCTTGTCATGAGCTCTTGGCGCAGGAGAAGGCATCAGCCTGATAATGGCAATGCAACTCCCAGCATCTCAGTCAGCCCTGCTGCTTCATCCTGGTGAGACTCCCAAATATGAAGCTCCCTGCAGTGATTCCTCCGAGGTGGACACCCTCCTGGGCTGCTGGCCATCCTCCAGACCCAGAGGCACCCTGAAGGCACTCCATCACTGCTGAAACACAGTTATTTGTTTTTATCATTCCATTGATTTAGAATTGCTCCAGGCAATAATTATCTCTGCTAGCTGCATGCTCTTGCTTTCATTAGCCAGCCTTGTCTTCATCCTCACAGGCTGTGAGACTTCTATCTACCTCAAAGCAGGTTTACAATTTGCAGAGCAGGAATTATTTTATTCTTTTTATTTTATTCTTTTTTAATTTTTTTTTCTCCTGCCACAGAATGTGGCAAACCACAGCACATGGCAAACCATCCTGACCGGGTTGCATCAAATGTCAGGGCTTCCCCTCCAGCAAAGCCCTCTGTGCCACAGCAAGGCAAAGGCTGGCCTGAGCAGAGCAGGCAGTCAGGGCTCGTGGAGGTAAGCTGGGGGGAAGAGGACCATCTCAGGGCAGGAAGCTCTGCAATGCTCAGCGGTGGCTCTGCAAATCTTCCCTGCCTTTCTTGTAAAAGTACATTTCTAAATGTGCTGCCTGGAGGCCAAAGAAATTCCCAGAACAAAAATGAATTTTTCAGGAGGATGGAATGTGTCTACTGCTGTTCTCTAAGACACAAAGACGACAAAAAAGGCAATTTTCTGACTTCAAAGAAGATATTTTTAGTATGAACTTCCAGCAACATACACGCATAGACACACACAAATATAGTACATATAAATACATAAACACGTATATGTGATTCCCACCGCCATAGTTTTGACAGAGCTTGTCTCGTCATTAATCACCACAGCAGCCTGTCCTGGTAAGCCATCTGCATGTCTCTCCGCTATTAATCATTAACATTAACCACCTGAGCTGGAAGTAAAGTACTTTCTCTCCCAAGAACATACTAACTGACAAATGGGAGAGAAGAAAGCCAAGCAAACTTGCTTTGCTTTTAGTGAAAGCCCTGGTAATGCAAGGGCCTTGCTCTCTTTCCATGCTCACTACCTGGAATGGCTGCACAGTCATCAGCAGGCAGCGGGGCTGGGCTGGGGAGTGGAGCACGATGTACGTCACCCTCAGGGCTACTTGCGTGTGCCACTGTTCAGGTGAACAGAAAGCCCATACACTTGTCCTGCATCTAAAACGACAGCCTTATCCCCCACGTCACATAAACATGATGAAAATTTTTTCCTCAGTGACTGAGTGTTAAATCTTAATTGACATCCTGCTGAACCAAGAGAAATGCTCTTCATTTCCAGCTGTGGATCAGGCCCTAACCGATGACACAGGCTCCTGATTTTGTGCCTTTGCAAACGACCTTCCCTCTCTGCACAGGACGACCAGCCAGGGCAACCCTGAGCCCACGCCAGCAGCCCAAAGGATGCAGAAAACGAACCCACCCCATGGCTTGTGGGAGTCACAGGAGTGAGGTCAGGGTGGGACAGAGTGTTTTGAAGCAGCTGCTGACTGACATAGTCCTTCTCTCTATATACTTTACTATATGCCCATGTACGTATGTGCAGAGCATTTCCACTCTGATATGAAAGTCTGCTGAATGCGATCCATGAGTTTCATCAGCCATTCCTAAAGCCTGAAGGCTTAGCAGGCTGTGCACTTCTAATGGACACTGAAACATTAGTGACTTTTTGTGATAACATGGAAAAATATGTAATCCTCTGCTACACGGCTTTCTGGAAAAGAAGTCTGATATCTGCTTCTTCCAGATACTTCCATTTTTAATGCTGCACAAGAGAAGATCCAGCTATTTGGAACTGGATATAACCAAATGACATAACTGAGGCAGTAATCTTATTACTGACATACATTGCTAATACTTCCTTTACACCAACAGTTCACACATGTCTGGGGAATGATGCAGTTATTTAGCGAATTTACTACTAACCAACAGAAATACCAAGCCCAGAAGAATCAAATCCACTCGAGCCAATTCATTCTCACATCTGGACAGAAAACATTTGAGTTACATGGACAAACTTGCTTTCAGCTTTTCAGAAAAGCAGTTTGGAAAGGAATTATGGGGACCCTCCAACCCATCCCAATGCCCTAAACTCTACCCCTTGCCAAAGTTTAACAAATTCCACAGCTGGGGTCAAACTAGGTTCCACGCATCAACCAAATGGTCCAAACAACTGGGACTGACCAACATTTTATCTGACTTTTTTTTTTTTTTTCTGATTGGATGCTTTCAGCTGCCAGCATGAGTGTAAATTTTCGTCACTTCAGGCAGGTAAATATTTCCTTGCAACAGGGCCATGACAAACAGGTCCACTGTGAGTCATTTTATCTCAGGCAATTTTTCATAATTGGACTGCATGGAACAGACTCCTCTTGTTATTGGTGTGATACCAGATAATAAAATAAATAATTTGCCACTTTTGCAAGCAGAAAGGAAACAAAACAGATTTATAGCACTGGGATTTGGAAACGCTTGTTACTTGCTTGTTTCCATTTTGTGTCTTCTCTGGAGGTTAAACAAAAACATCACTAAGTATCTGTCTGCGAAGAGGCGTAGGGGAAACAACAGTATGTATAAAATTGAGACTTCAGAGGGGAATTTCAATCAGCATATTACCAGGATATTCTGACAAAGTTTAAAATCTCCAGAGATAAAAACAGTTACTAGAACTCATACAGCTGTTTGATGCTCATCTGTGACTGCTCTTACAAGACAAAAAGCAAGAAAGGGGAAAAAAAGGGATGAAAAATTTTAGAAGGAATTAAGGAACATGAAAGAGAGTAAGGAAAGAAGAGGAAGGTGCAACAAGCAGAGAAAACCATAATAAGCAACGGTGGTGGGAAGCTAAAAGAAAATTCCCTAAAATAAGAAAGATGGCACATACATTTAATACAAAGAGTGATGAAACCTGAGAGCACATTACTGTAAATTCTCCATTTTGTGATGCCATTTCTAAAATGCTATGTCTTAGTCAAACACAGGTGTGATCTGGGTTCAGAATGGGAATAAAGGCTTCAACTTGAGTATGTGCTCAAAAAGGATATAGTAATAAAAGTAAGTAAATAAGCATAAACTTGAGCATCCCGCGTCCACTCCATCTGCAGAGCCTCAACAAGGAGAGTGCCTCAAGGAAAAGGACAGAGTGCCAGAGGAGAAGAAAGCAGAGTTCTCTGTAGGCTAGACACAGAGTCAGGCACGGCAGTGCCAGAAGCCCATCAATGGGACTGCCCCACCAAGCAGACACCAAAGTAAGGTGAACCCATCCTCAGGCTTGGGGAGATCCACCTCCTCCTGGCTGCGAGGCTGCTGGAATCACCCCAAGTGGTGCAACACACACAGCAGCACCCAGGAAAGGCTCCCTGCAGAAAATTATGATGGTCATGAAGAGCCTGAACACTTGAAACCTTTCCAAGATGTGGCATTAGCAAGGGAAGGAACCTCCACAGCTGCCCAAGCCTTGCAGTGGAGATCTGTGGCCACCCATACCTCCACCTATTCCCCAGGAGCATGGAACCCACACCTAAGCTCAGAGCAACCCTGGGTGCTCCAGGGAGCTCCCTGCCTGCTGCGAGCTCTGCTCTCTCTCCTCTCTGGCATTTTCTGTGCTGCAAGGAGGCAGAAGCTTGGCCCCTGTTTTTTTGTTACCTCCTGGAGGATGTAATTTCTTTCCATGTGCTGTATAGGATGTGCAGGCAAAATCATACACCTTGCCTGGGCATTAGTAGTTGCATGTTTAAGGTAAATGGTGCAATGCCCCTCAGACTATCACTTGCCTGCTCTGCTGCTCTCCTGACAGGCCACTCAAGATATATTAACATCACTAACTCAGTGTATTTGCTTTGTAAAAATTCAATTTAGAAGTTTCTCTTAAGTTCAGGAGCATGAAATGATGGACTGATGGTTTCAAAACTGTTAAGCACAACTGTGAGAGAGATACTTTGCTTATGCCTCACTGACTTCAATACATCTCCCGTGTACCTATTTTTTAATAGGTACAGAATGAAATGCTAACATCTTATGAAATGGGAAGATTTATTCTTCTCTGAATTCCTTGAACATCATCTAAACCATGGAAAGAACAAAAATACTGTATTGAATAGCCCCCACATTAAACACACTGAATTTAAAAAAAAAAAAAAAAGGCAAGACTTACCTAGGAAAAATTTTAGAAAATCTTGGGGTTTAGAAAGCCTTCTAAAACGCATATGTTACAGTTTAAATACAAGGAAGAACCAAAGAAATCATCACTCAAATATACCTGAAACGTTATAAACTCCAGGAAAAAGAAAATCAGTAACTGAAGTTGAATTTTTAAAGCGCATGACAGCTTCAGCCTTTTCATTGAATCTGGATTTAAGAACTTTAAACATGAATTAAAATAGAAAAAATAGTGAGATCACAGTCTACTTGGAAACTACACACAAAACAAAAATGTGTTTGAAAAAATTTGGCATCAGAGGCATTAAAATTATTCAATTACTGCCATCACTCACTGAGAAACATGACGTTCCATCACATGAGTCATCTCTGCAAGAAAATAGGCACAAAATGTACCATGAAGTGCAATGAGAAGCCACAAATACAGGACCGAAGGAGAGAGGGAGAGTTTCTGATGTGTGACAACAGCGTGACGTTGGCTAATACCAGCTGCAACAGTGCCTTTAGCTCGTTATATGGGATGGGCCACAGCCCCCTGGAAGTGCCACTGACACATCCCTGGAGGATACCTGCTCCAGGTGGGAAGGAGAAGACGTGGACATTTTCCTAGCTGCTCTGTGGCTTTTTTTAGCACCCCTTGGATAAATGCAGCCAGTCAATCCAATTGCTGCAGCAACCGTACCCTTACAGTGTAGCTCAGCTTACATGAAAAAAAGGAATTTTCACAGGGCTGCTCTGCCCTTTCCGGTGCCCACTGACCCGTGGCAGAGAGGGGCGCTTGTATATCTCATTTAAGCACATTTTAGGTGGCCCCACAAAGTTGTAATTGTCTGTGGAGGGTGCTGGGAGAGGACATGCCATGCCCTCAGCATCAAAGCAACGGCAGGCTGACTGGATACGATTGCTGCTGAGCATAGTGGCACCTATAGACCAGGCAAGGCAGCTCACACTGTAATTTCTTCATGGAGGTGCTCCCCAGTTTGGCTGTTCAGGTGGGCATAGTTGCATCCTCTGCTCAGGTAGGTATAAATCCATGCTATCTTCTCCACTTGGTCTGGACCCCCCCAACCGTCCAGGCATGCCATCTGCTGCACATAAGGACCTTGGAGCCTCACTCATTGCCAAGATGGGAATGTGAAACTTCTCTGTCTGAAGTTCTTGGTTTTGGACATCTCCAGAAGCAGCCCACCCAAAACTGTACGTATTGGCCTCAAACAATAGCTGATGGTCCTTCACAGTGGCCCCTTTTCCCTCACATGTTCCAGCTAACGCTCTTAACCCCTCATACCCCAGGCACCCCAAAAGCAGAACTCCCCTAGGAGAACAACAGGCCAAAGACTTACTACAACACCAAGTACACACAGCTTATCCCATGCAATCTTCCATCGCAGGTGCAGCTACGTCCACTGCAGTGTCACTATATGGCACAATTCAGTGCAATTCATGACCTGTCCCTGCCACTGTGCATCGTATGCCCTTTTCGCAGACAGCTGTTATTTATCCAAAAACTGTCTTGAAGTCTTCCTCAGAAAAAATCCTCCACAATGTCAAAAGCTGTGAAGCTGTGATTTTCTTTATATCTTTTCTTTTTTTTTCATAATCAGACTGGGAAATTGCTGGGGATTTTTTTTTTTACCCTCCACTTTTAGAAGTCAGAATCATGTTTTGCTTGCAAACAAAGCAGCTGAATAATCTTACAGTCAACCTCTGCACTTAAGGGAACATTTTTAACTTGTTCACTTTAAGGGCTTTGCAATGAAAGTCCTTGATTAGCTAAAGAACGTGTGCTAATTAGTAATTCATTATGAATTTCCTGTGATGATCTTTCATTTGGAAGTATTAAAAATCTTAGCCTGCCTCTTACCATCTTTGTGGTCATTTGAAAAAATTAGCCTGCTTTGTGATGACACAGGGAAGAGCAGTGTGAAATTTGATTGTAAATCTTATCCAGAGACAACCCAGGCAGCGTGAAAGCAGCATCCGCATGAAAAGCGCCCAGGCAAAAGTGGTTTGGTTTAGTTTGGCATCTTTACTTTGAACAGGTCTTGAACGAATTATTTGTAGAAGTCTGGAAAACAGCAAAATTGGAGAAAAGGACCAAGCTCCAGGTGAGCGGCTCATTACAATGGAAAACAATCACATCCGGTCCTGCAGGTGGAATTTTACCTCCATCACCCCACAACAAAGCCCCCAAACACTACCAGTGACATGCTATCTGTGATCATGGTGGCTTTTCCTACCCCAGTGTGAAAGGATCATATCAATTTGCAAAAGAAAGTCAAAGAGTAACCAACAAGAGCACTTGCCTCAAATTTACCTATAGGGGTGTTCAAAAGCCCAAAGACACCAATGTAAGAGGAGAGGCTGCTTGCCTCATCAGAGGAACAGCCAGCCTAGCCACACAAAGCACTTGAAGAAGCACAGAGGCAGACTGTATCCAGCTCCCTTGTGTCCTTGGCAGGTTCCCTCAAAAGCCAGACAAGGATCAGCGTGGGGCTGCATTTACATCCCCCTTCCTGTGATCTCCCAACAGCTGAGCACAGGGGAAAGCTGTGGATTTCCTAAACACAAAGGACACGTGTCTGGAAACAGATTCCTTGTGGGTGACAACGGTAAGATGGAGAGCTAAGCTATTTTTTGAGTCATTCATCAGCTCAGATGCGAGTTGTCAGCCGTTTGAAGGTTTTCCACAAAAGCTACCACACAGAGTCTGTGCTTTTTATCAGTTCTCCAACTATAGCAGCAGAGATGTGTCAGACCCACTATTTTCATTTATTAAAACTTTCTGCCTAATTTGACAAACTGAGGGAATGTTCTAGATATAACTGAACATTAATTAATCTTCTTGCATTCTCCTAAACCCCCAGTTTAAAGTAGTACATATTGTAAAACATAAAAGGAAAATGATTCTCTCTCATTTAAGACACCCACTGAGACCTTCCTTCTGTCTTTCCCTGCACTCAAACCCAGGCCAATTCCCTAGTTTCTGAACCCCCAAGTCCTCTAACACTTCTGTGCAGAGCATCAGTTATACATCCCCCAATTTTAAATCAAAACCATTAGCTGGAACATAATAAGGGAATGAAGAAGGCTTTTAAGATAAGTCCAAGTCTTCACCATTTTTAGGTATCCTACTCGGGGATTGGAGCCGCGTAGGTTTATGGCCTTCTGGGAGGGAAAGGGTGGAACATTGAAATCCAGGAGGTCCTGTGTTTCATAGGGAAGAGAGTAGCACCAAGATGGAATGGAGCTATGGGAACACATCTCCTGATGGTGTCCTCCACAGAGGCCACTACCCTGCCTGAGGCTGCCCCCAGCAGAAGTCAGAGCCTGCTCAGATCTGCTGTTTGGGCTGCTCTTAGGTGCGCACTTTGTCTTATTTTGGTCAAATCACTCTGGGTTAGTCCAAATGGTTTAAATCGTGAGTCCTGGGATTCACCAGCCCAAACTCCCTAAAAAGTCATCAGAGAGGAAAACATTTCTGTAGGGCAGCTCAGGCTCCTAAGGCCCAAGTCTGGACTTGCCTACTTTACCCTTTGCTCTGTAGAATACGAAGGGCTGCACTCTTGAGATGGATGGCTTAGGAGAAGGTGAACAAGATGATGGTGGTCATAAGAGTTTGCCAGGCTCTTAGGTTCAGCTACACACACAGCCAAGCTCGGTTTGGGGGGACTGGAGACACAGGACAGGGACAGGGTAACTGCTTCAGCTGGCATACCCTCAGCAAGTATCTGGAGAAGCAGCAGCTGTCCAAGGCACCCTGCCTGAGCAGAGTGAGAAGCCCTGCAATGGAGCCTGGAGATAAAGGAGTGTGAGCAGTTCTGGTGCATCTGGAGAACCTTTCCAAGGCCATATGGCAGATGGCTGCTCAACAGGCACAAGGGGTGCCTGTGGCCCAGTGCCTGTGCCTCACTGGTGTCCCAGGCTGAGCTTGCCCCTTGTTCTGCATGCAGCTGGTGGGTGAGGTGCTGAGGGATCCTAGGCACCCATTGCAGCCAGCAGAAGTATAACGTGTGTTGTCAATGGAGCCCTGAGAAGCTTGCAGCCCATCCCAGAGTAGATACATATGTTTGATCGACTAAACTGCAGCTCTGAGTCCACCACAGTCTCCACTCTCTCCATCAGAATCACTGAATCAGAAAATGCTTGATACTGGAGGAGACCTGTGGAAGTCACCTGCTTTGGCCTCCCGCTCAGAGCAGGGACAGCTGGAACAAGTTTACTGTTGAGGGCCTCATCTGTTGACTTGAAGCTGTGGATCTGCAATGTCCCCAGGCAGTAATTGTCTGTTATGATAACTGAGACATGTAAGCATTGGTATCTGGTGCCAATGAGGTGGCATATCGGACTCAGGACTATGGAAGACCTATGCCCACCTGGAGAGACAGCTGGGGGCCAGGTGGCATATCCCAGAGCCTCCAAACTGAGGAGGTCAGGTGTCCAAACATGGAGCCAATTTCTTGTGTGGTGTGAAAGGGCGTTAGAAGCTGGCACCATGGTAAGGTTAAGCAACCCCACCAGCACTGGTCTTCTGTCTGTCCTCCTACACACGCCAGATGCTCTCTGTGGAGCTCTGCTGAGTTCAGTATTCAGATTTGCCAAGCAAGGCTCTGTGAACCCAGCGCCATTGTGACTCCTGCAAGATAATCACATGCCAGCAATATAAAAAGAGTAAAATAATTACAGGCTTATAAAAATCAAGGTGAATTCTCTGCTTCGTTCTCCGTCTACCTGCTCATTGTCCCAGACCAGGCAGGGATTAAAGAATGTAGAACACATACAACCCTGAAATTACCATGGACTGGTAATGAGCTGTGCTACTTCCCTCGCCTTGAGGCTTGAGACTACTTTGCTGTCAACTTACACAGTTCCACCAAACATCGTTTTGCTAAGAGCCAGAATGCTTTCAGACCTCAATGGGAGTGCAACCATCTGCATTTCAAAAATGGTTTACAAGACCATGTTAAAAGCTTTGCTGGTGACATAAGACCAGGTCTACACTCCTGTACAGAAATATATAACTGAAGTGGAATTTGCACATGGATATTTCAGCCAGTATGAGAGAAAACTGATTCTTGGCCATCAAAATGGGACAATCAGCTGAAATCAGTGGGAATTGTGCTCAAGTACTGCAGTGCAGGGATGAAAAATTACAGGCACGGTAAAAATCTGTAATGCATTTACAGTGAGGAAGCTGAAGGCACAGCTCTAATCCTACTCATCATTCTTTTTGATAAAAGTGCATCAATACTTGCTTTTTACAAACCCATTGTGCAAAGAGTACTAAAGAGATCTTTGAGCCATGTGAGGAGACTCCAGCTCCTCTAGGATGTCAGGCAACTTAAATACCTTGCATAACTTTTAAAAGTAACACATAACTCTAGAGGGAAAAGAATATCAGGTGTTAATGGGTGTAACTCCACTAATTTCAATAAATTACAGCACTAACTCCAGGCCTCAATTCAACACACGATATTTTTAGTGAACTAGATGTAGAAAATAAAAAAGCCTTTTCTATAGCTTTTAGGAAGACGAAACATCCAGGTTCCAGCTTTTCAAAGCTATTTACTCTCAGACAAAAGGCAGGGAGTAAAAATGAGGCATTTCAGTCTAAGAAAACAGCAGCAAACTGAAAAGGGAGTTCAGAATGGAAACACTTGGACAACCTTCTTTGTCCAACAACTCATGCTCTAGGTATAATATTCTGGCCCTGAAACTAAAGCTGAAGGAGATTTTATTAGAAATGCAGCTGCATTTATAATTAGACAGTGAAAAGTCGTAGGAAAAAATAGCATAGGAGCAATTTTGTATGGGGACTGTGTGACCTAATAGCTGCTTTTCAACTCTAATATCAATGATTTTGTGCTCTACTTTCCTTCATCAGCTGACTGGGGACCGTTTTTCAAGTCATTAGGAAACTAGGAACATACCAATTTTATTTCAGAGTCACAGAGAAATGGCACCGATAAGAAAAAAGATGGCAGTTTTACTCCTACCTAACTGCTTGTGCATTGTTTAAACTTGGCTGGTGCAGTGGCCATGCCTGTTTTGCTACTGCTAGGTGGGAGAGAGGAATCAGACCCTGTCTGACATTTCCAAACAGCAAGTTACAGGCAAAACTTGTAGAAGTGGCAGTTCTTTGTGTTTCCATAGCAACCCAAGCTGCAGTTGTCAGTAATTAAAATTAACTCCATAGTTTTATTAGAATGCCAGCAGTTGACTTCTCAGATCGTGGAGACAAAGCAGAAGCCACGATATCTGCAAAAATAACAGGTTTCTGTATGCAGCTCAGTCATTCCTTCAGCAGCCTTCAGGTACATCGCGCCCTAGCCCTTGCCACTCGTGGTGCTGTTTGGGCATCAATTCGGCCAGCAATGGGAAATGGTATGTAGAAGATTTTAACCCAGATCCCACAGGAAGCCCAGAGCTTTGCAGAGGGGTTCTGCTGCTGACACATGGTTCTTCTTCTGCCCGGGCTGTTGCAGGTATGCCCTCCTCCCTTCACAGCCTGCTGCCCGCCGCAGGTGAGGGAGGTGAGAGAACAACCACCTTTCTCCAGATCATTACCTAGAGCCCATCAGCCACTGAGGCTGGGGCTGGTGAGGAGGTGTATCCTGTGAGTCCTAAAAGCTGGAGAGAAAAACCCATTGAGATGGTCTTGCCAGGCTCTGACAGGGCTTTAGGGTGGCTCCTTTCACTCCCAGCAAGCTGGCACACCTGAGCTGTCCCCGGAGGAATCATCTCTACCACAGATCACATAGCATGGGCAGGGGCTGCAGGCTGCAGCAAGGCGTGCTGGTGGGGGAACGTTACAGCCCTCCAACCCTTCCCAGCCATCCACCCCTACAAAAAGCTCCCCAGCAAGGTGCATGTCATACAGAGTATATCTACACCCTAAGTAGGACGAGGAGAAAGTCCAGCACTAAGCCCCTGAACAACCAGTACTGCTTCAGCCAGGTCATTTCTGCCTCAGTCCCGGACCATTGCCACCAGCTGTCTGCAAAACAGAGTTTGGGCGTGCACATTGAGATGGTTCTTTGCAGGACTTTTCCCTAATGTGACCATTAGACTGATTCAACTAGACCACACGGCACTTGGCTCCTGCCGCCCACAAGTTCAGCATTATTCTGGGCAGCTTTGCAACCCCACATGGCCTTGTGCTAAATATCAGCAAACCACACCACCAGGATCACGTGAAAAAAAGGTTGCTGTGGTGAGCTGAAGCACTTTAGTCATCTTCGCTTAGACAAGTAGAACTGGAAAAATACAGTAAAAATAATAATTATGCTCTTACGGCCAACGTCCCACTCACGGGGCCCAGAGGAGAGCCAGGGCCAAGGGCTGTTCAGTGCAGATGCCTCCAGTCTGCTCCAGAATGAGGAGAACGGACACGAGTCAGTTTGTGCTCCTTGGCCTCCCACACAAAGGTCAGTCCTTAGCTCTCTTGGATCTTTTAGCAGTAAGGATGTATCCACAGGGAGTACCCAAAACCAGTCCCACCTCCAAAAAACTCCTTAACTTAATAAAAAGGTAAATAATTTTGTTTCTTGCAGATATATTTTCCGACTGGTTAAGCGTAAATTGAGATTCCTCTCTTGGGACCATGCCATCAGCAGCTAGCATGTCCAGCAAAACAGATTCTCATCAGTTGCTCTCAAAGTTTTAGGAAAGCCAAAATAAAGTGTTATGTTAATAAAAAATGTTTTTCTGATGTCTATCATGGAAAGATAGCTGCTAACAGCAAAAGAAGCACCTGCATTTCATTGTAGTAAATTAAATAAGGCAGGAAATTGTAATACTGATGGGTTATAGCTTTAGAATGAATGGGAATACAAAATACAGACACATGTATCATAAGCTCAATGACAACATCAAAAGAGAGGCATGTACTGTTGTTTAGTAGTGAAGATAATATCCATGATTGGCTTGATGTCTCCAACCAAAAATATCATTGACAAAACTACACCTTCTGTGATGAAATCTTAAGGGGCTTCTATGGAAACCATTGACTTCAACAAAAAAGTCTGAATTGGAAGAGTCTGTGTTTTAAATCTGTTTTAAACACAATTTGAAGCAAAATTTTGTTGCTTCTTAAGTTTGGAAATCAGCTTTCATTTTCTGTTTGCTCACCTCCTCTTATTTAGAAAGCAAATACCTGAGAATTTTTGCTCTTCCTAATTTTTATGTAGAAAGCCTCAAAACGCCAGTTCAAGAATCGCTCACAGAGCAGTCCAGAAGTGCCCCAGAGCTGTGGTTCATAACCCTTTCCGCAGACTGACAAACCAGTCACACTGATTATTGTTCACCACTTCCAGCTCTGGTTTCATGCTGAAACAAAACTCCGGTACAGCCACAAACCACATTTTCCAGCAGTGTCTGTACAAGCAGCACTATGCCTTGATGAGCATTCAGGGCAAGAAGGGCCCCCATCCTTTGGAAGCAAATTCGTGTTTAGAAGTCTCTGCGCTAATTTCCTGCAGCTCATTATACAAATGCTATCAATAGCCAAATTCCTGCCAGGAGTCTGGGTATTTTTCAAAGTGAGGTTGTATTGCTCAGGGGTTGTGTTGGGGTTGTATTGCTGTGCTGCTGCATCTGACTGCCTCCTTTCCCTCCTGCTTGAAACTTGATAAGATCACGGTAGGAAATGGAGCATGAGATGGATAAACAATGGTGCCACTCGGTGAGAAATGCACACAAGAATAGAGGAAATCCTACATTTCCTTATGAAGATAACTTTTCAAATAAGACTTTAAGAAAACACACAGGTCCTAGTCACAAGGGGAGCCTGACATGAGCCAGAGCCGAGCCCGTAAGTTTGTGTGCATTATAAATGGGCATTTAAGCCTCTATGTAAAAGGCGTCTAGCAAGTGCCAGAGCAGAAATTCACATCCATACCTTGGGTGCAAAGGGCTTAATGCTGATGAGCATTGAACTATAACTGCAGCATGCTCGTGCAGGCTGCCCAGGAACCTTGGTGGCTGCTTCACCACAGCATCATGCCTCTGGCAGGGGCATGTGTTCGGGAAGTCCTGCCCATGTGAGACTGCTAAATATGCCCCGCATGTGCAGGACGGATCTCTGCAGCCTCCAAGATGACGCTGCTGCTTGTGCCCCTCAAGCAACGCACAGTGTGTGCACTGCACCAGGGCATTTGTTGCAAGGATGGGGTGGGCTGCAGAACCAGAAATCTGTACAAACCTGATGCCACCTCAAAACCCACCCATGGGCAAGATTTCCACATGGAGAAAGAGGGTCTATGCAGGAGGGAAGGATGTGGCAGCACTTCCACCTCAGCCTGTCTTGCCAAGGGGTCATCAGGACAGCTCACAGTTTTAAAATGAAGCACATGCTCAAGTGTTTTGTTAGAAACCCTACGCCACTCACCATGTGAGCAGCAGCACAGCTTTCCCAAAGCAAGCTGTCTGGAAAGATGCCTGGCTTTCTCTCTGCATAGGATCCGAACTGTTTTTAAGGGACATACTCCAGGGACTTCTCACACGTATCACATCACCCCTGCCATTTCACTGGTTCTCTGCTTGTTACTGTTACGATCATTCACTCTTCATAAGAGGCACAGCCTCCTGAGCTGCTGAAAGACAAAGCCACAACAGGGAGTGAAAGGCTTGTCTGATGTAGGCTACTCTTGAAGACACTCTCCATTCCAGAAAGATCCCAGGAGCATGGTGGTGCCAGAGGGGATCAGGAATTGTGCACAGGTGGGATTCAACTGACCAAATGCAGACGTCTCCGGCAGTAGGCACCATGAATTCCCTTGACAGTCAACAGAGGGAAACTCATCTAGTCCCATGCACATACTTTTGATCGAGAGAGCTTTTGATCGAATCTGTCTGTAAAATCAGGATCAGCACAGATAGAGAAATCCAGGTCTTCATTCAACCGCCTGTGCACAGACATCTGGTACAGCAGGACACAAGGATGCATGAACTGAGTACCTTAAGTTATACGAGACCAAGCTCACCTCATGCAGTCTTGGGTTTAGTATTACAGATTTCAAAAAAACAGAGTGGGATTCAGATCCAAACACCTTCATGCAGGTACCTACGTGCCCAACACGCTTTTCTTCCACCTCAGAGAGAGTTACAAGCTACAGAGTCAGGTACCACCATGCCAAATTCCTCTGATCAGACTAAATTCAGGTCAGCAAGAGCCTGGTCAGCAACTGGAAAGCAGCCATCTGTGCATAACATGATGGATGTAGGAAGGAGAGGGGAATCCCAGCGCTCAACACCACCACTCGGAGAGCCCAGCGCTGCAAATACTTTCTCCGCTTGCCCTACTCAGCAAGATGCACTCAGCAGTAGCGAGAGCAAGCAGTGCTGGCAGTGGCAGCCAAGCATGCCTGACTCTGGCAACCAAACGCTGCTGCCTGGTAGAAGTGGAGAGAGAGTTAACGGCAAGATATGGCCCCAAAACCTCAGCATCTGCTCTGAAGGGGTTAAGCCTGTTCTCTGTGTCTCTCTGACCTGTCAATAGTGATAAAATTGCCTTCTTTTCTCCTGCATTTTCTATACACTGCTGCACGGTGGGATTCCAGCATGCAGATACAGCTTCTCTAGGGCTTTGTATGTTTTGTCATGGTTGGCTACATTTTTCAGAGCTCTTCCTTTTACCTTCATTAAACTTGAATAAAAAAGGTCTATTAAAAAATGCAAAGGACTCATTTTTCAAAAACAGCCCAAGCCTTCAAATTGTCAAGGTTAAAGCACTATTTCTTTCATTTGGTTTAATCCCAACTGCAAAAGAAAGGAAGAAACCGTGTTGCAGAGTAGCCAAGAACATAAATGCCTCAGGACCAAACAGGACAGCCCGACAGAACTGCCTGCCCAGTTAGCCAAGCTGGGCTCTGTGGTTAGCAGTGGGAGGAAGACACCTTCTCAACAGAGCCATTCACAACAAAAGCCAAACTCCTGTGCCTCAGCGCACCTTCTACAGAGCCCTTTCCTTCCCTGACTGTCATTAGATGCCTGAGATTAAATCCTTCGGTCAGCTGTACAAATATCCCCTCGTGTGCACTAAACTTTTTTCCCAGCTATGATGAACTTTTAAAAGAGCATTTGGCCAGATTTTCAGGAATTGGGGCCAGAGCAATCAGATGTCTTCCGCCGAAGCAAGATGGAAATTTTGAGTTCGGTTTGATTTTACAGCTAAACACCCATTTCCAGGGTGGATCTTGTCTCTCAGGCTTCAAAGCCACTTAGGTTAGTTTTAAAAAGTTATGAAAGAATAAAAGCTCCGTATTTTGTAGAGCTCAGTGCACAAGGTTAGACATGGACTGTTGCAAATTGTCAGTGCTCTCTTGTCAACAGGGCAGGCAATGACATTTCGCTTGGGCAGCTAGCCAGGAGGTGCACAAAAGCTGAGGCTTTCTTGAAGCTTTGAAACACTTGTACAGGTGCCTGAAATGACACCTTGGGTTTCTGGGGAAGGTGTCTGAGGAGCACAGACAAACAGACAGCATAGGGGACTCTGCCAGGAAACTGCAACGTCTCTCAAGTTGAAAAGACCATTGTCCATAAGTTTGGGGGATGCACTTGGACTTTCTGCTTAAAAAAACCCAAACTTTTCCACCAGGCTTATTAATCCCCATTGCTGCAAATGAAAATACAATGAAAGTGTGAGTGTAAGATGTCTAACTAATCAACACAATGTTTTTAAACTCACAGTAACAGCCACCACAGCAGCTGCTTTGTCTAATACTTTACTTCAGGCAGGGAAGAGCGTATCAGCATTCCTGTCTTAGCATATCATGTAACACAGCAAAAGTCTTCAACAGCTTTTAAGCATTTTTTTGCTGTGAAGAATTCAAAGTAAAGGGATCAAAGAGCAGGAATTATATGAAACCTGCTCATTGCCTATAGCTGGTGGAAAGTGGAAGCTGGTTTGTGTTGTCATTGGCTTCTGCTCATTTCCTGCTCCAGCCCAGAAAAACAAGTTTTTTATGACTGCTTAGGAGGAGGAATCAGTTCAGATGCCTCAGACCTAAAATCAGATCCACAGCTGACCTTCCCTAAATTAAAGTGAATATCCCTCACTACTGGAAACATCATCCAATGCTCTAAAAACCGTCTGTCATTTAAACCATGGGGTTTTTTGCCTAAGCCCTCTGCATACACTTTAATTCTCACAACAGAATTGTACAGCCATTCTCTTCTGTTAAGCTGACTTCCTAAGGCAGAGGAATGGAGGCAGAAAAGCAAAACATCTTCCCCCAAGCCCATATGGATGGATGGGCACAGACTTATCCCAACTGCATCAGGGGACCAGTTGCCTTCTCTAACAAGCTGAGGGAAGCCAAGAGCTCCACAGCATGATTCAGTTCTCCCAAGACACAGACCGTCTTGGGAAGTGCTCATATCTTTCCATCACCATACAGAGAGCCAGAAGTTGGAAAGGTGCTTAACCAAGGGCCCCTGTTAAGTGCTCAAAACTGGGATCACTGGAGATCCCAGAGCCAAAACACAGCCTGAAGGGGCTTTTAAAACGCCACATTATTTAGCTGCACTGTTCACTTTGCTTTCTCTGATCATTAAATTGGAAGCCAGTATTAAAAATACTCTATTCCAAATGCCAGGGGCTTGTTATTTGGAGGTTTTTGTTTGTCTTGCAGAAACTTTAACTATCCTACAGACCTTGATGAGCCCAAGCAGGTACGCTTGCTGCAGATCATGCCTCCTGGTCCCCTCACCAACCTATTTTTTGTGCATACATAATTGCCCTTGCTAGTGTTAATGAAGAAAGAAGCTTCCCTTCTTATTGTGGCATTCAGGAATACTTCCCTTTAGCTTCCTTATAAAAGCTGAATTACATTAGGGTAACACTTGTAAAGCATTTTGTTAAACTGTCTAATGAAGCACACTATCATACAATCTTTTTACATCAAAGAGACCAATGGCAGACTTCTCCTGAGCACCAAAGTCACTGTAGTACATTCGATGGGCTCCTACTGTGGGCTGCACACTGGAAACACATTTCCAAAACTGCAAATGAAAGAGGAACAGGAAAAGAGGTTTTCTTATATATAAGCAATGTAAGTTATAGAATTTCTCCCTGTTTGAACGCATATTAAAGCTTAGATCTTCCAGCTGCCACTAATTCACTTGTAACAAAGCATGATCAATTATTGCTATAAACAAAGCACATTCCAAAACAATTGTAGCTGAGGCAATAAAACCACCCGTTACAACGGACTTGTTGGACAGGCTCCAGTCAGTCTCATTTAGGTGAGTAGTTTAGGCAAAGCACCACTGCAATTTTAAGCATCTGGCCAGGAGGGGAGGGGGAAGAAGACAGTTCAGGCAGCGCGATATACCCCTCTGGAGTCTTCTTCTGGAGCCAGTGGAGAAGGGTGAGTGCTTCTGAAGATGGGGGGGTCATGCAGGCAGCCCTGCACCAGTGCCTCTCTCGGCTGCACGGGACAGGGTGACATGGTCCTGCCAGCAGGTTGAGAGACCACCCCAGAGGTGCCACAACCGGGGGGGTGAACAGCACACAGACTCAACAGTACTTAGCTCCGTGTTACCTCCTCTAGGCTAGAGGTGGCAGCTGGGGAGCCGGTGCCACCTTCCTTCACAGAGCTACACAGGGGGGGTGGTCTCCAAGGGCGGGTGACTAACCCTACACACTGCACATGGCCAGAGCATGTCCCATCATCAAATTCTCACTGTGGTTCCCCTGGTACAGCTTTGGCCCCGTGCAGCTAGCACTTTCTCAGACAACACCCAGGCATGGCTTGAGGGTGGCATGGGCCATAGCAGGGTGCAGCCATCGTGTTTTGGACAGTAAGAGAATACAACTGTGTGGATGCAAGCTGTGCTGTGCCAGTTGTCTTCAACACAAAAGAACAGTCCCTGGCCCATTTATTTATTTGTTCAGACATAGCCACAACCGATACAGGGTGTAGCAGCCAAGCTCCTTTCCTCCTAGAAGGGTGCCTAATCCCAAGACTCAAGTGAGGTGTTCTCTATTCTGCTCCTCACCTGAACTCATGACAGTTATCTGCATGGCTACAAAGTGGACCAATTTTGGCAGGACCCAGGGTACTCCATGGCAGATTGATTATATCACACTGCCACAAACCTGCCAAGGCAAGTGCCAGGTGCTCACAATGGTAGAAGCAACCACCAGATGGCTGGAAACTGTGCCCCATGTTACCACCCAGAACTCTATTCTGAGCCTTGAAAAACAAGTCTTATGGTGACATGGTACCCAAAAAAGAATTGCATCAGACTACAGGACTCATTTCCAAAACCACCTAATGACACCTGGGCCAAGAAGCATGGCATTGAGTGGGTGTATCACATCCCTATCCTGCACCAGCCTCTGGGAAAATCAAATGATACAACAAACTGTTAAAAGACTACACTGAGAGCAATAGGTGCTGGACATTCAAACATTGGGATGCACATTTAGCAAAAGCCACCTGACTAGTCAACACTAGGGGATCTGCCAATCAGGTTGGCCCTGCCCAATCAAAAGTCTTACGTACTGTAGGAGGGGATAAAGTTCCTGTAACGCACATAAAAAATATGCTGGGGAAGACAGTCTGGGTCATTCCTTCCTCAGGCAAAGGCAAACCCATTTGTGGGATTGCTTTTGCTCAAGGACCTTGGTGCACTTGGTGGTTAATGCAGAAGAATGGAGAAGTCCGATATGTACCTCAAGGGGATTTGATTCTAGGTGAGAACAGCCAATGATTTTAATTGTATTATATTAATTGCTATATAATACTGTATGTCATCACTACTATGGCTGCTATATGCCATAGCAATGGTATTACAGTAAAAATTGCCTAGATCAATGAAGAATGAATTTTGATGAAACTAGGTGAAGTGCAGCAACGATATAACCGGATAAGTGCAGCAGTGGTGGAACCAGAACTGACTTCAGCGTGTAACAGCCCAGCACCACACACCATCTCCCTTGCCCTGAAGGACTGTTATGACAGATGGAGGCCAAAGTCATGGACTAAATGAACTCAATGGACATTTCATAGGGATGGTCCACAGACTAAGGGAATGATAAACTGTGTATATATATCAAAAGTCAGGAAAGGACATATAGGAAAGTGTGGGATTCAGACTTGATGTAAATAGTGTAGAATAAGGGGTGGATATTGTCCTGGTTTCAGCTGTGATAGAGTTAATTTTCTTCCTAGTAGCTGATACAGTGCTTTGTTTTGGAATTAGGATGAGAATTATGTGTATACACACACTGATGTCTCAGTTATTGCTATACAGTTTTTCTACTAAGTCAAGGACTTTTCTGCTTCTCACCCCACTCCACCACTGAGTAGGCTGGGGGGCACAAGAAGGTGGGACGAGGTACAGCCAGGACAGATGACCCAAGCTGTCCAAAGGTACATTCCATACCATAGGACATTATGCTCAGTATATAAACTGGGGCAAAGCTGGCTAGGGCTGCTACCTCGAGAACTGGCTGGGCATCAGGAAGGGGGGAGTGAGCAATTGCATTCTGTATCACTTGTTTTTTATATTCTAATTCATTATTGTTATTCTTATTTTCCCTTCAATTTCTGTGCTATTAAACTCTCTTTATCTCAGCCTACAAATTTTACTCTTTTTTTTTTTCCCCAACTGTCTCCTCCATTCCACTGGGGACGGGGAGTGAGCAAGCAGCTGTGTGGTGTTTAGCTACCTGCCACATTAAACCATGACATCTAGCAGTTAGAACAGTTTTAAAGTGTGGATGTAGGTACAATGTCACATAACTTCACCAAAGTGAAGTCCCTGGAGGAATGCCTCAAGCACTAGATTGTAACGCTAAGGCTAGTAGCTATCACTACCCCAACTCTGACTATAGTCCAATTACCAAATTCATCTACCTATTTAGGCTTCTCTGGGGTCAGTTCAGGTAGCATTTTGCCCAACCCTGGACCACAAAAACATTTGAGGTGAACTGCTCCTGAGAATGAGCACTCATATACACACCTGAGCAAATCACATTTTTCACTCAAGGACCTTCTAGGCTGAGGACAGAAATGTGTCCAGGAAGTCCTGGAAAGCAGATGGACAGGTTTGTCTGAGGCTTGGATTGTGTTCAGAATGGTGGGATCCCTGCCAAGGTGAGAGGAGGAACCCTTCCTCGGATGCTACTCAAAATACAGTTAGTGTCAGATATTATTATTAAATGCAGAATGGCCATCTAAGTCTGATACTGACCAGTAATAGGTGGCAACAAGAAGACATAAGAAACATGGGAATCATGCGCTGTTCCCATCATTCCAGATCCTCCAGCAATCAGCATTTTGGAGACTTCTTGGGCCGGGGGACACACCTGACTTTTGTGCTTGACTGACATAACTGACCATATCTTCCAGCCTCTCTTTGCTTTTTACCACTACACTATTTTTTCACATAACCATGTGTACATACAAAAAGTTCTTTACTTTGTTTGACATTTTCTGCTAATAGCACTTCATATTCCGATGACACCTGTATTATAAATAATAGTGAATAATTATGCTTTATTCACCTCCTCTGACCATCTGACATCACCTTTCAGTCATGTCTTCTTGTTGTTAGAAGTCTAGTCTATTCAGTATTTCCTGCTATAGAAATACATTTCTATAATATAGTCCATATTTCTGGTTAACACTTTTCTCTGTAGCTTGTCATGTTCTACTGTATTTTGTTCAGAGTAGAGTGGCCGGGACATACACAGCATCCCATGATCTTACAATATAGAATTAATTATTTTGTCTGTTGCCTTTTCCTTTCTCATTATATAAACTATAACATCCTGTCACAGCACTCTCCAAACTATCAAGCTGCAACAAGGTCTTTCACCACCTCATACCAGCACACTCTTCATGCAGTCCCTCTGCTGCCTTCTCCTCATCTCACCTCATCCAGGGCATGTGTTCTCTCTCTTCTCTTGCTTCTTCCTCGGCTGCCCTCCCTTCATTGGCTCTCAACCCCTTACCAGAACCAGCCACAGCTGCACCTTGTCTACATCGGCCAACCCACCGCCCCTGAAGCCAGCCCACCGTTGTATATTATCAATGTTAATTAGCCCAGCTTCATTCCTCTACAACACCCAGTGTATTAAAGAACATCTGAATACAGCTGAGTTCTCAAATGAGTTCAAAACAGGGCTCACGCTCTGAGTCTTAACTAGAGGCCATTGCGTGTGGGTATTTTTCCACAGGCATAACTTAAGACACAAGTTTTGAAAGCTTGACTCAAAACCATCAGTATGATGAGTCCAATACATTTTTGAAGTGGATTTTTGAGAAGGATCCTTATCAGGAATTCCTGCACGTACTTTACCAAAAAGGAGCCATATAACTTTTGAGATTAGTTCATTTAATATCAGGATTTGCTCCATAAAATTAAATGCCTTCTTGTTTCACAGATCCCCTCCCTGGATGCGTTCCAGCTTGCAGCTAGTGACTTCAAAGGCAAAACTAAATTTCAGCTGTTTGGCTCGGTACTCCTGTGGGTCCAGGACATATGGCACTCATCTCTGCTGTGGGTTGACACTCTGTTCCAGCCCAGCCTGATGTCCAGCCTCTCCAGTGTCCCTGCAAATCCAAGCTAAATGGCAAACTTTGCACAGAGTTCTGAGCTCTTTGGAGAGGAGACGTTGCAGGGCTCAGCCTCAGTCACCAAGGAGCTGGGGCCACAGAAACAAAACCCACCAAGGCTTTGCTGAACTTCTCCTTTCTGGGTTCAGCATGGGCACTGTGCACCCCAGCCTTGTGTATCCTCCACACACACTCACAGCATCAGCATGAAGCAAGTAGGACATGGGGCTCATCAGGTTCCAACCTGGCAGTAGAACCCTACCATATCTACCAGTATGGCCACAGTGAGCGGAAACCTCTTGGGTTTCACACAAAGCTTGTACAACTTAACAGAAAGTCTCTTTTGCATTTGAACAACTCATGGTTGCGACTGACTGCAAAACAGATATTTGAAGCCCAAACAATCAAGCTTGTGGAGACCTGCCACAGAGGATGAGTTGCATCCACACTAACTGGATTCTTCTACCCCCTGCACAAACAAAACTCTCCTGGCTCCCTAAACAAGCGAGGTTCAGTTTGCAAGGCTGGCAGATGGAGGGAGGGAAAGGAGGAATTCCTGCCCTCATCAGTAAGCATCCATGATCAAAGACCTTTTGAAAACCCTTGAGCACTGAGTGTCACAGCAGTTTTTTTCTGGTGGCAGGCCTCCCTTTGGAAACACAATGTATTTCTCTAAGTTTTGTGCTGCATAAATGCTGATTACATTGATCTAAATTTTCTTGCTCCTTGCTTTTGTGTCATATCCACCAGCTAGCTGCAGGCACAGGTTTAGATTCATCTTTTAGCCCATACACTTCAGGTCTGCCAGTTCCCAAATAGCAGCAATACTGCAGGTCCTGCTACTGCAGGTCAGAGTTTTGGGCTGGTGTTTTTTGGGAACCCAGGCTATTTTTAAAAAATTATACTTGGATGACAGGAAGTATCTGATTTGTGAAATTCAAATTAATCTAGGACCCACACCCTAGCTATCAGTGTCCTTTGGGGTAAAAAATAGGATAAATCAACAGAACCTTTTAGTTCAGATGCCATTTACTAAAATGCAACATCCACATTGTCTGCAAATAGCAGCCAGCTGAAACTCGTTGGAAGATTAAGTTTCAATTACAGCTGACATTTCCAAAACACTGTGTTATAGAAAAGCTATTGTATCCCCCAACCCAGACAGTCATCTTACATATCCTGTTTCTGGGCATCATCCGTTCCAAGGGTCATCGCTGGCAAAAGCCACGGAAAAGATACAGCTGCTGACATTTTTGTGCTCCAGCAATCATGGGACTCATCAACACCAGAGTGAAATAAGGAGAGCAATCACACAGCATGCCCAGCACTTGCAGGATGATCTAATGTTAAACAGACGTCGAAGCTAGTGTGATTTCAAGAGAGATATTTGTATTGTATGAGCAAGAGAGCTATCTTTACATACATAGAGAGAGGAGAGAAAGTTGTTCACCAACTGATACTAATGGTTTGGGGAAGAAAGGTCTGCCTGAATGTTTAAGTGTTGTTTTTTCATCTCTCACAGACTTCCTATCACTCAGGCAAGCTGTTTAGGCCAAGTTTAACCGAAGACTACAGGAAGGATTAGACAGGGATGTGTGGCTCTGGTTCTTGTTCTTCTGGGCTTCCCAAGCTCTTGTGAGACAGATCCACCAGTGACCTACGTGGGTATGGAAAGCATCCTCCCACAGTAACTTCTTCTAGGGATTTTTGAGGCTACTGTCCAGTGAAATACCTGCAAGTCTCACTACTCAACTGAAAAAAAAAAAAAAAAAAAAAAAGGAATTGGGCTGTTCACCTAAAATGGAGAGATAAGGCTGGTAAACTGAGAGGCCAGCAAGTGTTCAGTCATGTCTTTAGCTTGGACAGGCTGACAGAACATCACCATACCTGGATTCCCCTGCTGATTCCCTCAAGAGTCTGGGTAGAAATATCTAGATGGGTTTCAAAGCTCATGCCAGCCATACCACCACAGGCAGCTGAGCTGGTTAGGTGACAGCGTATTTGGATTCACCTATGCCCACTGCAGTGTAGATGGGCCTTTGAACTGGGAACTTTGGCTGGAATTCTGTATTGATTATAGCAAATACAGCCAGTAGACTCTTGCACAAGAGGGTCTTGGCTTCTCACTAGGGCTGCTAGAAGCTACCAAAACATCTATTTGAAATAACTCTTGTTGTAAGAACATGGCATCCCTGAAGGTGTATTCTGAGTATTTCTTGCATGCCTACAAACCCTTTGGGAAATGGGACCTTTTCCAAGGAATGGAGTCCTTCCTCCACGTAAGTGCAGTCATACAAGTTGCAAAAACATTATCTAAAACTGCCAATAGTGAGGCAGATTTGTGCTACCCAGAGTATAACTAAAAATAAAAGAAAAAATAGTAAAGGAAGCTACAGGAGGAAGACTAAATGCCAGGAAATTTCTTGTAATGTGCCCTCAGCCGGACTAAGCAGCTTCTAATTCCACGGATCTAAATGGCTTTGAGGCTGTTCTTAATCTGACTTACTTGAAGATTCGCAGCACACATCTGTCTTACAACTGCAATAAAATGTTTATATTTATCTTTGTGATAGGAGAATTATAAGATCAATTGAAAAAAATGTATATGTGCAATGCTTTTAAAAATTAGAAGTGTTCTGCAACTCCAAAGTACTATTCATAGTTTTAGCTAAATCCTTTTTTGACAAGCAGAAATTTTACAAAACTACCCTGGTACAGGAACAGGGGCTGAACTCCCTCATTTTGGGAAGAGATCTTATTTGGAGAGAGGTCTTCTCAGAGATCCAGTTTCCCTCACCTTAGTACTATTCCATACTAATAATGTTATTTGGACCATCACTAAAATGATCTGATGCCTGCATCCAACACAGATGCTTAGTCATCTCATCTTTCAAACACCTGACAAAGCCTGGAATTATTGAGATACATTTCCCAGCTATATGAAGTCCCTCAAACCACCTTAAGATTTATACATTGCATTAATCATTGCACCAATTAATTTTTCCTACCATTTTCTTTCTCTCCCCAGTTTTGTCCCTGATAGCATTTAGCGCTATTCAGATTCCTTTGTACATGAATGTTAAGTGCTGATAATGTACCCGGCAGGGCTATGGCCACCAGCTACTTTCTCTGAGAGACTGATCTACAAATGCAGCTGACAGCTCTTTCTCTGACAATACCTTTCTGATCACAGTAAAGTGTCTTTCATCCCAGGATGCTTTTAAAATTAGACTCCTGACCCAAACACCATCAGGGTTGTTGGGTAGCTTTGCACACTGTGAACAGCAAGACCCAGGAGCCCCTCTAATCTGCATCCAACGTCAGGATGAAATACAGATGGGTTATGAATCACCCTCCTGTGAGTAGGCTTCAATGGGAGGAAAATGAGATTGCATGGATGTGTTCCAGTCAAGCAATGATACAAACGATTGAGAGATCAGGACCTTAGGGCTTGGCATGGCCTGGACTGGTATATATTCTGCATACAGTTGCTGCTTTCCACAAATTTCAGATGCAGTGCTGCATGCCAGGAGCAGTACTAACGTGCATCCATGAGCCTTCGGTGCACCCACTCCAGAGGGAGAAAGAACGTGGTGGGGTAGATAACGGAGATGAGCTCAAAGCCCAAGAGGGTATTTAATGCCTATGGTGACAGATAAAAGTCAAACGGCAAAATGAACTCCTGTTTTCATTTTATTCTTACAGAGGGTCTTGAAAAGCTGAAGTGGTCCTGCTGGGACTCTGACCTGGGCTTCAATGAGCTTCGGTTAGATCAGATGTGAGGTTTAAGGCCACTAAAACTACGCTGTTTACTTGTGGTGTTTCTTCTTCTGTAAAACCTCCACCGTGCTTCCTTGTCCTCAGTATGGCTGGGGTGGAGTTAATTTTCTTCTTAGCAGCTGGTGCAGTGCTGTATTTTGGAGTTAGTGTGAGAATGATGTTGATGGCACAATGATGGTTTTGGTTTTGTTGCTGGGTGATGTTTAAACCAAGTTAAGGACTTTTCAGTTTCTCAGGCCCTGCCAGCCAGAGGGCTGGAGGGGCACAGGAAACTGAGAGGGGACACAGCCAGGACGGCTAGCCAAAGGGATGTTCCATACCATAGAACATCATGCTGAGTGTACATAAGCTGGAAGAGTAAGAAGGAAGGAAGGGGATGTTCAGTGAATGGCATTTGTCTTCCCAAGTCACCCTTACATGTGACAGAACCCTGCATTCCTGGGGATTGCTGAACCCCTGCCTGCCGATGGAAAGTGGTAAATTAATTCCTTGTTTTGATTTGCTTGTGTGCATGGCTTTTGCTTTACCTATTGAACCGTCTTTGTCTGAACCCGCGAGTTTTCTCACTTTTACTCTTTCAATTCTCTTCGCCATCCCACTGTGGGGGGAGTGAGCGAGCGGCTGTGTGGGGCTTACCTGCCGGCTGGGGTTAAACCATGACATTCCATTAAAAATGTGTTTAAGAACACAATTCTTAAACAAATATAAAAAAACCACCCTCATTATTGGCAGGAAAGCTGATTTACTGGAATATCTAAGACAAGTGGTAGCTTGGACCTTTGATAATTTTAGTGTGAATACACAGAACACATTTGTTTTTCTTTATAATTAATCATTAGCAAGTATTTGGAAACTAAATGGTACAGCCATTTCCCACCTTAGGCTGATCCTTTTCCTGATACCAAATGCATAGGGCAGCACTTTCCACTAAGACAATAATTCCTTTTATTGTAGGGACGTATGCAGCTTGTTGTGATACCGTTAAGAAAGGAGCTCACTGAAGAACACGATGCAGGCGTTGCCAAGGGACAAACGTGTGACCTCAAACAAGGTGCTTAGCTTTTTCCAATTAGGAGCTCAATGGGTGTATTTACAATATATAGCAAAAGAAATGAGTTTCAAATACAACCCATGGCTAACTGAATAATAATGAAAAAACTACTGCTAGACACTGCATTCATATGATACAAATAGCAGGTATCTATTTCAATAGCTGAATATCAAGCAGTACATCTATTTTTACAGTCATATTTTTTTTAATATTTTTTAAAAACATTTACCTCTCCTCTGCTAACAAAAGGATCATTTTTAGCATGATACTCATATGTGTCCTAAAACTACTTATGTGTCTTCTTGACCTATGAAATGAACATTTTCCAAACTTCTCAAAACGGAGTCACAATTAGTTTATACAGCACTGTATAATTTATATATTTCTGCACTCTTCTAACCAGTATCTCATACCTCTCTTTCCCCACTCTGCCTTAAATCAAGAAAAATAGACAATTTATTCCCAGCTAGAGGAATCCACTGCATTACAAGGAAAATAAATCTGCATGATTTCACTGGACTCTTCCATTAAAGCCTGCAACCCTTCCTCCAGAGATGTCAGCATACATACCAAAAATTTATATCAGCTAAAAATCCCTTATCAGTATGCTCAGATTTACTAGTCTAGCCTCTGAACTGCAGCAAACACAGTAATAGATTATATGTCAGGAAGAAGTTCATCCTTACAGTTTCCCCCCTCAGATGAGAAAACCAAGCATTGCAGGCTTATAAATTTGTCATTAGCTATAGTTAAAGGTGAGCGGTGTGAGTTCCTCACCAAGCACTGTCTGCCTGAATGGTAAATGAGCAGAAGAGGCTGTTGATGGCATACAGCTTGCCAGCAAGTGGCATTTCTTTAACAAGTCTGTCAGACACACACAGTTATACAAGAATTTCAGATACCTCACGCTCCCCACTTTGTGCATCCAGCAGAAGCCGTGACTATTTACAATTTATTGTCTGTACATCTGTGGCACCAAGGAGCTCTGTTTTATCATCCAGGAGGACACTATGCCTGCATTCCCCCCACCTCACAGTCCTCCAGCTTGAGCTTCTCTCCAATATTTCTGAGTTAACTTCATTCTTGTTTCTCTGCCTATAGTGCATAAGGCTTCTAGCAGCAATGCCCCAGCGCTGAACCTCAGCAAGCGCATGAGACCACCAGCTCTCAAACAGGGTAACATCTCTCAGGAGCAGAAGGCATAGCCTTGTTCTCCACCATACTCTCCCTAACCAGGAGGTGCCCACCTCAGTAGCTGAAAAGGTGTTCAGAAGCCCAGGTAGACCCAGGGATTCTCCAAGGCCATATTCTTAGTGTGCCTGTCTCTAGGCAGTGGACATTAGCAAAAGAGGGGACATGATGGGTGGGACAAATGACCCTAACAGGACATGCTGTTTAGAGAATGCATGCACATCTGGCCACTTTCTCTAATTCATTCCCCTTGTACTACCCCCAGCACCCACAAATACTATGAGAGATTTTACACAGTACCGACCTAGCCAACTGACTGTCCTCGGTTTGAATAAAGATCTGGTGAATAGTAGTTCTGTCTTCACTTTATCCACTGCTTTCATCACTGCCCAATGCCAACTCTTCTCCATCCTGGAAAGTGACCACTAAGCCCTGCCCTCTCCTTCCTCTTTGTTAACCAGCTTTCATCCTGTTATAGGACTTTTCTCCAGTAAGCAAGGAAGTTGCTTACTTCCTTAAGCAACATTTGGTGTTCATCTAAGTATCCACCCAGCCAAATACATAATATCCACTGGATCACCTCTATCCACATACTTCCTGACACCTTTCCAAAGCTGCAGCAGGATGGCGGGACAGAATTCCCTTCCCAGAAAGCATCACAACTCCTTCTCAGCTCAAAAGGAGTACTCAGAAAACTTTTCCTTTATTATGAAGTCCACCATCTTACAGGCGATGGAAGTCACGTTCACTGGTTCATCATCCCCATGAGCCACTCTACAGTCTGTTGGGCTGCTGGCAATTCACCAGTTATCAGGCACAATGGTGGTTTGCAAAGAGAGGTTACAAACCTTGGCCAGCAGTATCTAATTCATCTATTTGATCTAATACTTCCCATGTATTTCCTTCACACTAATTTTACTTCTCTGACCTATGGGCCCTGAGGAATGCATCCAACGTGGGAATGTCTTCAGCATCTTCAGCAATGAGTTCATCATGAACCCACATGAGCTGTTCTGCTATCCCTCACTGTCCCTAAAATCCCATTTGTCAGTGAGGTCTCTTTTATATTTTCCCACCTTACCTTAGCTTTCTTTAGATGTACCTAAGGAACGTTTTACTCTTGGCTTGAGCATCTTTTGTGAGGCGTTTCCCAATTTCTTTTTTCAGCCTCTCTTATTTTCCTGTTTACATTCCATCTCACATATTTTATGGGCTTCGTCATTAGCCTTATTTGGAAAATAGTTCTGTTTTTCTTGGACACTGATCTTTTTCTTCTGAGAGTCACCTTGAATTTTTATTGACTATGTTGTACTTGTTTGGACTACTTTGTTTTCTTTTTGATTTGTGGCACACATTTCACCTGGGCTTCTAGATTTTCAGACTGGTTTGTTGGGGTTTTTTTAGCTTGTTCTGTGTGGTGTTTTGGGGTTTGTTTGTTGGGTTTTTTTTTAACTAATTACTGCCTTTTAATGTTGTTCCATGTTTCTGAATTTAACATCTACATGCTGGATTAATTTGTCCTGCTGTCTCCCGCCACAATGTTAAAACTATTTGTATTGTGGTTGATGCTGTAATTATGTTTCCTACTACTGACTCCCAGGTAAGACCCTGTGCAGCACTGAAGACCAAATCCAGTCTGATGGCTTTCCTTGTGCATCCTAGGACCAGTTGTTGCAGGAGGCTGTTATTTTATACCCAAAGGTTTTACCTCTGCACCTTGATCTTATGAGGCACCGATCCAGTCCCTGTGTGAATAATCGAATTCTCCTACTTTTACTACCTGTCCTAAATTTGCAGCATACCTAATCTCACTTAACATTGGCTGATCACTTTCATCATCCTGCCCATGGCTATACGATGGCAGGACTGTGCATTTATTGTTGCAATAGGGGACTTCCACCAACAATGGTCCTGCTGTGCCTCTTTTCCAGGAGTAACTTTACGCTGTTTCACTTTGTGGAATCCTTTGCATGGCACACCACTCCCCCACCTGTACAGCTAACACTAACATTTCTATGAACCTTATGGCTTAGGAAATCCTGTCCCACTGTTTATCTCCCTTTCACCATGTTCCTGAGATCCTGCTGTGTCAGGGCTGCCAGGCTTTTTAGTTCCTTCATCTTATTTTATGAGGCTTTCTAGCACTGGTGTAAGAACAGTAGCAAATTGTGTCCTCACTCTGTCACTTAATATTGTTAGCAACTGTGCTGTTTATATCCCTCACATTCTCCTCAGAGATGCATTCAAAGGGAGATGGCTATCTCTGTCTTGGAGCTCATGTCACCCCAGGTTCTTCTGTGCCTGTTGGCTTTCCTACAGTTTCTAGAGCAAATGCTCCTCTTTAGGTTTTCAGTCCCCTGCTTCCTTTCTGCATCACGGTCTCATTCCCACAATGAAATGTTGGACCTCTGTCTCTCAGCAAACACTACATGAAGGTCTTGGATTTCAGTTTTCCGCCCACCACTTCAATTTAGTGTCTAGAGCGTATCTCCCACAGTTCTACATGTGTCTTGTACCAATACAGATCACAACTGCTGGCTCTCCATAGGTAACCCGTCTATCCATCTTAAAAGGTCCCTTGTGTCCAGGAGGTGACTTACTGCACGTCATAAGCCCCTGTGCATCCAATGTGTGACTGATGTGACAGACAAATAATTAAATCTTCCATTACCAGCATCTGTTTCTTTCTCTTCTTTAAGACACTCGCTGCCGCAGCAGTGAAAGAAGACACAGTGATACTAATTATTCCCTTCTTTTGTTTTACCAATGCACCATATATTCTTTGTTGACTGTTAGATTACAGGACTACGCATCACAGAGTAATGTCAGTGTATTTAAAAAAATAAATAAATTATAGAAACTATTCCCTCCTACGCATCCAAAAATCTAAACAGTCTTATCTGAGCATGCACCAGATGTGTTTACACCAGATCCTGTGTCATTCAGCTGAATACATCATTTACATCCAGAGCTGCCTTTTTCATGATGAGCGTCCTTGAAAACTTTCTCATCATGTTTTCCAGTGAAAAATAATTAGTTGGCAACATATATATTTCTGCTGAAGAAAAGTCTCAACCAAAAATTTCATGATGGGGGAAAAGATCTTTTCCCAATTAGTTCTAATGTTTACTAGGTCACAGGCAAAGCCATCATTTAAAGTTTCTCTCCGAGGCGTTGTAAATAATGTCATCATGCACTGATTCATTTTTTAGCTCTAAAAATCCAAGACACAAAAATGGCAGAGGCAGTGGCCTTTGCGAATGCTAAGATTTGCTCCCCTATATAGCTTAGTTATTTCCAGGTAACCTTAGAAAGGTGCTATCACCGTATCCTACAATTATATGACTTTATGGTGATGGTAGACTAGTTTACAAGAAAAGCATATGGAAAATACAACAGCAGATCAATTAACTTCAAGATGTTTTTGATTAAAACACTGAGGCTGGCATAACAGTTCTTGAGCCTTTGAGATTATACATGTTTTATAAATATCACAGCACAAAGTTTCTGACAGATTCTGTTTCTGCTTGGTAATACCCTCCACAAATTTGTGCCTGAACTCCAACATGCACCAAGATCTTTCAACCTGACAGCAAGGACCGGGAAAACCACAAGAGTTTGGGCAGAAGAACTGTCAAATTACAGGAAGATCTCCAAACACTGGATATCTTGTGCTCCAAACAATACCATGTGTTTCTGCAGCATCTTTTGCCCTCACGTGCCTTATTGATGTTGTCACAACATCTTTAGTTCCTACATAGGCTAAGCTGATTTCTGTGGTCTTAGATCCCTGCTCTAATAGAAAACACTTAATATAACACAGCTGGGAGAAAACACTGCTAAGAATTGTCACAGCACTCTCCAAACTATCAAGCTGCAACAAGGTCTTTCACCACCTCATACCAGCACACTCTTCATGCAGTCCCTCTGCTGCCTTCTCTTCATCTCACCTCACCTCATCCACGGCATGTGTTCTCTTGCTTCTTCCTCCCTTCATCGGCTCTCAACCCCTTACCAGAACCAGCCACAGCTGCACCTTGTCTACATCAGCCAAGCCACCGCCCCTGAAGCCAGCCCACGGTTGTATATTATCAATGCTAATTAACCCAGGTTCATTCCACTACACTTCCCCCCCCTTTTTTTTTCTGTCTTATGTTTTTAACAATCATTACAACCTTTTAACAAATAAATTTATTGTCCAGTCCTCTATAACTCCTCTACAAATCCCCTTTTTTCTTTTTTTTTTCTTTTTAACATTTCATACCTCATGTTTTTACCAACCATCACAAACTTTGTTCAATTTTGGAAAATGCAGCTTTTTTTGCCCCCTTTTCCAGCTCCTTCCCCCCAGCATCTGCAATAGCTGTGAGGACTTCTGGTCTTACACTTGGTCCTAAACCCTTGCCTGCAGAATTTTCCTTCCATTTCCACGGCCCTTGGAGCTACCCTGGGAGGAGAAGCTGAGCTGCCTGAAGCCACAGCCAGCCCTGCAGCTCTGGGCATGTGAAGACATCCCTTCTCCTGGGGCTGGCAAGGAAGAGGAGAGAGGTCAGGGAGGAAGGAGCCCTGTGGGAGCCTGGCAGAGATAAGGAGCTGGTCTGTGCTCTGGGCTGCTCCAGTTCCTGTTCTCCCACTCCCTGCACGGCACCTCTAATTAGTTAAATCTGAGCATTTCAAGGTTAGTATCAGCCCTAAATCAGGGAAAATAAACAAAGACATTTGATTGGATGTTTTAACCTTCAATTTATGGTTGTTTTATGCCAGAGAAAGATGAAGTTGCTCTCACTTTCAGGAGGAAACATGAGCAACAAATTAAGCAAGCTTCTGTCTCGCTACTGAGCTGTCACCTGGCATTTATTAATAAAGGACAAGTTTTTTGTCTTATGTGATTTTTCCGTGGGATCTGGCCAGCTGGTTGGTAGCAGTTCCAGTTGCAGAAGTGTCTTTGGCCAGCTAGATTAGCTCCTTCCCAGCATTTCTGGGCAAGCAGACAAGTTCATCTGACTGAGACCTTGATTGTGTCAATGCAGCTGTTAGCCTTAGTCAATGACAGTCAGTCAGCCCCACCAAGCACCCAGGCTCTGGGTGGCTGACAGGACTCGGTGGGGCCAGCAAAGGTCCTCACCTGCCAGCTGCAGGGCAAGAGGGTTCTTCTTAACTATTCTTCTCCAGATGATGTCATCCAAAGCAGAGCATCCGTGAGTCCATGCAGCTTGATGGAAAGAACCAGGCAGCACCATCACGTGAAACCTCACTGTGAGGTACTGTATGTACAGGGGTAGGCAGTTTGGGGCTGTGGGGCGCTTCAAGCAGTTGCTAAGGTGCCAGTTTTCCAAAACAACAAATTGCAGAGCTTTCTGGCTTCTGAGACAGAAGCTGCTTCATCATGAGGATCAGTACCCTGGAAACTGCCGTGTTTATTTCACTATTGAGATTCTACCCTTATGATACATACATGTCAACAGTAACATGGACTAGGTGTTCGTTGTATCCCTTCCAACTAAATTATTATATTCTATTCTATTCTGTGTGGTCTGGTCTGGTCTGGTCTATTCTATTCTATTCCATTCCTTCAATTCCATTCCATTTTTTTTCTATTCTATTCTGTTTGATTCTCTTCTATCATTCCATTCCATTCCATTCCTTTCCATTCCATTCCATTCTATCCTAACACTCATTTTTATCAAGTGACCAAAGGCCTGAAATGCACAATACAGTCCAGCTATTTCTAATTCATTTGGCATCACTAAGGTGTAAAACTGAGGGTGTCTTTGGAAACAGTGGGATTCATCATAGGAAATTCATTGGATGGGTCAGTTCCTTCAGGTGACGTGGTATTAGAGAGATACCAGGTATTTGCCTGTTCACTTTGATTTGAAGCAGAGGATCAAGCTGCCCCAGGAAAAGTGACCGCCTCACTGTACAACCTGCTGCTCGCCGGCACCCCGCAAGCTCACAAAGAGACAGCAAATATAGTCTTTGTCATCAGCTACTCCAGGTCAGAGCCCTCTCTGTCTCACATTCACGTCCTGTTCTGCATTGCAAGGGCAAAGCAGCAGGATTTGCCCGATACAGACCAAGGGCTTCTCCTTTAGTGGCCACCAGCAGACCATTCCTGGAGTGACATGCCCACAGCATGGAGCAGGGGGACAGTCTCAAACCCCACATGCCTATTGGGACAGAAGCACAGGTGGCTTTACCCATCAGACATTTACTGATCCAACCTGATTGTGGTCAGGGAAGCATACAGACAGAACGCCCAGAGGAGCACATGGAGGAACTCAGCTGCTCAGACAGCAACACCTGAGAAGTCGCGGATGCAGGTCTCACCATGTGTCACCAAATAGCCTTCTGAGGATATTCACATGAGCAAAGTCCAACAGAGCCAGGACGGCTTTTGACACAAAGAGCCATGCCTGGAGGGTATACAGAGAAAGTCAGCTCAACTGTCATTGTCTTTCAACCTGATTCAACATGTGAATGTCCTTCACACTGTCTGAAAGCCTCCCTTTCCTGGTGCACTTAAAAAATAATAGTTATTTAGTTTTGCTGAACTGTTCAGAACTGATTATGCTTTCTTATCAATAACAGAGAAACAAGTTGTGCATATTTTTATGTATACGCAGTACAAAATATCATCAAACAGATGTAGGTGTATGGATGCTATTTGTGAGATGCACCAGCTGGCTCTGCTGCCCCTCAAGTGCAAGGTATCTTGTAGTCTTCATAAAGGTTATGCATGTAACAGTTTGAAAGCAGAGTGATGTTGAAAGGTGAAAGCAAGCATGAAATAGTGGGATGGATTTTGAAACAGCATCTAAGTTAGGTTTTTTTGAGACAGGAGAAGAAAGATTAACGGGTTTAAAATATAGTTTAGTTTTTTAAAAGAAGAAACATATTGAGAGGTTTCTCATACTATGAGGAGTTGGGACAAATTTTCAAAACCAGAGATGTCTGAGTTTTATCTTCGGAATGTATTTATGAATACAATAAAGAAAATTCATTTTCACCGGAGCAGTAAGCACAACAGCACTGAATCCACTTTCCTGTAAAGGTTTTTATGTGCACACTGACTCAGGTGACTTGCACACTTTGCAGGTAAATATAGGGGGCCTCTTCTTTAAATGCCAAAGGCAATATTTTCAATGATGTATCTCTTCTTTCAGAGCCTAAGGTCCATTTTCAAACGTGATCTTAAACACCTCCAAGGCTAACTGAGGCTGACTGATAATTAGAGTTTAATGTCAAAGAGTCTGTTTCACCTTTCAAAGCAGGACTTGGGCACTTCTGAATATCGTGCTCCTAACATCCATTTACTTGCACTGTTTCTGCTGCTCCATTTGGGCAGTAGGAGGCTTTAGTAGATACATGAGTCAGTGTCACAGAACTGAAAATGTGAGACTTGTCTTCTGCAAGCTAGTAAACACAAGGGTTGTCTTATGCCCACACTCACACCCTAGATTTCAATGGGAACAAGAGGAGAGTGCCAGTGTTCCTCCAATAATTACTCCGGCAAGAGTAGGGCCTAAGAATTAGTGCCTTGGTTGTCACTGTAGTTGGTGCGTAATCCTTACACATTTTGTAGGGCTATGTAAATAACTGCAGGGGAAAAAAACCCACAAGTAAACAAAGTGCCTCCGTGGCTGGGTGATGGAACAAGCAACACTCAGAAATAAAAGATGTGACTACTGATGATCCAAGGCATATTATAAATGACTTAGATTTATATTTATAAATTATATATTGACTGAATTGGGAGGGGGGAGGGGGGGTGAAAAGACCACCCCTTCTATAGGTGGCAATTATAAAGTCAATCTATAAAGTAACTACTGTGTTTATATAGCTATACATGTCCCATATGCAAGCTAGAGAGAGAAAAAATGTGGCATCCAGCTCTGAGCTTAACGCTGCAGTACACAGGGCAGCCGGCCCAGAGCACGGCACGCTGCAGCGAACAAGAAAACTTCAGTGAGGGTGGGTCAGATCTGCAAAGCCAGGGTTGCCAGTAATAATTTCCCAGGAACTTCAAGCAATTTACGTCAGCTCAATGACAAGTTTATTCATTTATAATGTGTTAGAAACAAGGTGGGTCTTGACAGATAATCAGAAAAATTCCTTTGTCTCTTAAGTTTTGCATATACTTATCTGCCCTGTGCTGCTTTCAGAAAATAACCAAGACATACATGTTATCTGGGGAACAACACATTTTCTTGCGTGTGGAGGTATGTCAGGCTTCCATTTGTCGTAGCGTAAACAACACAGAAAACCCATTTGAAAGCCACTGCTTTCAGATGAGGATCTCTGCTATCTGCCAGGCAGCAATTTTAAAAACATCAAAACCTGGCGGTCTCATCACTGGTGAATACTGGACCAATATATTGGGGCTACTTTAAGGGTTTCTTTCTTGTTTGTATTTCAAGTTTTGCACTTAAAGTAATCATATCCCTGAAAGCATTTTTTTATTCATGAGATGCAAGCAAACATTTACAATTAAAATAACACAGAATCACTGAACAGTTGAGGTTGGCAGGGACTACTTGAGATCATCTAGTCAAATTCCCCAGCTCATGCAAAGTCATCTAGAGGAAGGTTTCCCAGGAATGTGTCCAGTTGGGTGCCAGTGTTTGACCACCCCCACAGGAAAGAAGTGTTTTAATGTGTTCAGATTAAATTTCATCTTTTCTTTAATTTTTGCCCAGTGCCCAGTGGGCACTACTGAGAAGAGTCTGGATCCCTCTTCTTCAGTCCCTCCCATCAGGTGCTTATGCCTCCCCTTGATCCTTCTCTTCTCTAGGCTGAACCGTTACAGCTTTCTCAGCCTTTCCTTATAGAAGAGATGCTCCAGCCTCTTCATCATCTTCGTGACCCTGTGCTGGACTCCCTCTAGTATGTCCATGTCTCCTTTGTACTGCGGAGCCCCGAACTGGATGCAGCACTCCTGATGTGTCCTCACCAGTGCTGAACAGAGGGGAAGAGTCCCCTTCTTCAACCTGCTGACAACACTCCTAACAGCCCAGGAAGCTGTTGGCCTTTGCCACACGGTGCATTGTTGGGTCACGGTCAGCTTGCTCTTTACCAGGAACCCCAGGTCCTTCTCTGTGCAGCTGCTTTCCAGCTGATCAGCCCACAACATGTAGTGGTGCATGGGAATTGTTCCTCCCCAAGTGCAAGACTTAGTGTTACCCCTTGTTGAACTTCATGAGGTTCCTCCCTACATGGTTCTTCAGCCTGTTGAGGTCCCTCTGGATGGTACCACAACATCTGATCTGGTATATCATATGATACACCATATCTATGATCTGGTATGATCATAGATCTGGTGTATCACCCTAATTTTGTATCATCTGCAAAGTTTCTGAGGGTGCACTCAGTCCCATCTTCCAGGTTAAGCGGTACTTGCCTCAGTATTGAGCCCTGGGATCCACACTAGTAGCTGGACTCCAGCTGAACTTTGTGCAGCTGATCACCACTCTCTGGGCACAGTCTTTCAGCCAGATTTCAATCTGTCTCACTGCCCACTTGTCTAATTTGCACTTTGTCAGCTTGTCTATGAGGACAAGCCGTACCAAAGTCAAGGTAAAAAATATCTACTGCTCTCTCCTCATCCACCAGGCTAGCCATCTCATTGTTGAAGACGGTCAGGCTGCACTACTCCTGGATAACCTTCTTGTCCTTCATGTGTTCAGAAACATATTCCAGGAGCATTTTCTCCTTCACCTTTGCAAGGACTGAGGTGAGCTTGACTGTAGTTCTCTGGACCTTTCTTCTTGACCTTCTTGAAGGTACAAGTGGCACTTTCTCTCTTCCAGCCTTCAGGAATCTTTCCCAATCACCATAGTGGCAGAACTGTGCCATATGGAGGTTAACATCTGGATCTGCTGCAGTCCTGGTACCCCTGGATACGCCTCGTATGTACCCAGAAAAGGAAGAGAAAGGGCTCCCTTTTCATAAAATGGTATCTATCCCATTCCTTAGACAGGGACTGAATTTATCACCCTGGCTTGTTAGTTGTGGAAATGTACTATTTTGATTTGAAATGTTTCAGGTTTTGATATTTCTCCCAAACATTGTAGTTTTCTGCAGCATCAAAATCTTTTTTCCAAACCAATGGTATCACAAAAGCTAATCTGATAACAGAGGTTCTAACTGCAGGGATGCTCTCAAATCAGGATAAAAATACATCAACACCAGTGGGACCGCCAGCAATGACTGAAAGTGTATTCATTGTTTTACTACTCATCTCTTCAATACCAGCATGCTGCTGGTAGTGGCAGGGCTCAGTGGAAGGCTAGTCTGCTGGCTCCATAAGATATTTTCTTCTTCTGTGCTGTGTACAGTCAAAATATTGAAATCTCATCCATTCCCTCTGATGTTCCCACCTGCCCCTTACAAGTGACCCTTTGAGACAGGTGGCAGCCAAGAAGGCACTGGTCCTCTGCACATCCATCAGGCTCTGAGGGCAAGGAGAGGCATGGAAAGCACAGGCAATTCTTTGCCATGGGACAAAGTGAAAGATCTACAAAAGCAGGCATGAATTATGTTTGTCATCGCTTTTTTACTGTATGGAAATGGCATGCAGACCTTAGGAAAAGCACTTTCAATATATGCATTATTAATAGAAAGCTAGCACACAGTAATAGCACTTTCTGCTGCAACTGTTGTCTGAAGATGGATGAAAGAAGGCCACCAGAGAAGCACTAGCTTTAGATGAGAGGCATGAGTGATTATTATAAACTCATGCATAATTCTGGTCTTCATTTGAAAATTGCACTTATACACACTCCTCTCCCAACACAGGCATTTTCAAAATGCACAAATTCACTGGGAATCCATGTTCAGATGCTTTTCTCATGGCTTTTATTTAAAGGACAGGCAGACGAAGCACTTAGGGACATGGTTTATTTGTGGAATTGGCAGTGTTAGGCTTACAGTTGGACTTGATGATCTTAAGGATTTTTTCCAACCTAAATGATTATATGGTTCTTAAACCAAAGTGGAAATGGTAACCTTTCCATATACCAGCCCACCTAAAACTTCTGCCTATCCAAGGGTGCAACAACAAAATCACAAGAAAGTTTCCCTCTGGAATTTTATTTCTTCCAGACAAGCCCAAGAAGAGTGGGGCACAAATGAACTATAAGGGAACTTCTTTTACATTATTTCTACTTGTTATGTCAATAACAGTTTAATCCATGGGGAATTAAAGAACACTTTCTATCCTACCTCAGCAAATTCCCAGATCCCAGCATGAGTGCTGAGTTGAAACAGCAGTGTTACTTAAACAGTGTGCTTCACAGAGGAGAAGCTGACCAACAGCAGGTACCACAACAGTAAGTGAGGAGTTCCACAAGCCGAGCAGCCGACTCAGCAAGCAGTGTCCATGCTGGGAAGCTGAGGAACAGCAAGGGGCTGAGACCTGCCCCATGCAAAGCTGGAAATAGCTCTTGCTTTAGGTTCACACTGACATACCAGTTACTGCCGCTTCTTCCAGGCCAGGCTTTTTCTGTACAGACTCATCTGGCACTACAGATTTTAGCCCTTTTTTTGTTTGCTCTGCAGCACCTGTCGCTTCTGCCAGTGGACAGGGAACCACAAAAGCTGTTGTAACATGCAGCCACGTTGCTGGTTTGGGGTGTGATTCACCAGAAACCAGTACATGCTCTCTCCCTCCTGCACCACCTAATTCATGTTTGCAGCACCTAGCTGCAAGGGCAAGGTGCTGCTGGATGAAAGCTGGATTCGAACTGTGGTTGACACTTCATGGGAGTATCCCCCAGAGAAACTCTGGCTGAATCAGGCCATAGAAGTGTGAAGATTTTTTCCTCACCAAGGTCAAAGCTGTCCAAGGGAGCTCATGACTTGAGTCATGTGGCTCAAATAGTCATTTGACTATTCTTGGTTTTGGTCATTAACTAAAAGACCTGAAAAACCACCCAGTTCCCAAACCAACAACCGCGCATCAGCCTTTCAGTCAAAGTGAACAGGCAAAAAACTATTATGATTTGAATTTTTAGGTCAGGCTGTACCAGGACTTCCTAAACTGCTCACAGGTGCTGAATTTTTTATAGTGGTATTTTCAAGGCTATGGTCATTAGGTTGCACAGTGTTTTGTTCTGGCAGATACTATTGTTGCCACGGCATGCAAGAGAGGAGAAGCTCATGGGAAACTTTTTTTGTCTTTAAAGTATAAGGGAGATAAGGCCATTGAAATAACCATCCCCCATCTGCTCATCATATGGCCCCTTCCCCCCTTTCTTGTGCATATTCAGAGCATTCCCTGCTGTATTAGCAATTCTTGATGTCTGGGAGTTATCCTCTTGGCAGCTGAATATTTATTTATTTATGGACCCATTCAAAGTTTTAGGCCTGTAATCTCTTAACATCTTGTCAAATACAAACAGAGGAAAAAATTCCAGGAGTTAGTTATAATTATGCCAAACCCTGCCCTCGTAAGATGCATTTTGCTACTCATGACAGCAGTAGGAAGCGCTCCCGCTCATCTCATGGCAGAATGAGCCTCTCCCGGGCCTTGCTGCTATGTCAACAGGGAAAGCAGCTGGCAAGCTGCATGTCTTTCTGAGGAAAGAAAGAGCAAACACCCCTCTCTGAGCCTGCCTTGTGGAAAGGCACACAGAGCAACAATGTGCTGTGCTGTTTGTTTATTTTCTAGTTTTCATTTGTGCATTGAGTCCCACTTTGTGTAAAAACTGTTCAGGCTCAGATCTGTTTTGCAAATTGTTGTGAAGTGAGCAGCAGTGGCAGATTTGTCTCAGCTGTTTTTGTTGAGCATAGCTGAATTCAAAACAGAGAGCTTCAGAAAGAAAAGACAAAACAGGAAGACCGTTTTGAGCTGCAAGTCCCTCGGCAGTGCTGCCAAACCCTGTGCAAAGAGTAACTTGCGTGGAATTGCCTGTTTTGTGGCTGCACCTGTCTAAAAAGGTTGGGAAACCAACTGTCTTGGTGGTATAAAATATTTGTTGCAAACATGGTCATTACAATTCAAACCCACTGACAGCCCAGTATTAGCATCCAGAACAGGAGCTGCTCCCAGCACCCAAAGCCAGGGCTCCTGTGGGATCTGAGCATCACTCAGGACCAAGGAACACCATGCAGACTGCAAAAGAGCAGCCCTCACCCCAGGATGGAGGGACAGGCCAGTTCCCTTCATCTCTCCCTAACACAATATCATGAAGTGCATGGAGAACACCACAAAAATTTATTCCTCTTTCCCTTTTTTTTTTTCTTTAATGTTTTTTTTGAGGCTTCCTGCTTGTAAAATCATGCCCAGGTCTAACGCCCTCCCCTAGATATAACAGTGATTCTTTTGCAATACCACAGCTGCAGGATACAGGGACAGGCAGACACAGCCCCTCTGAAGCAATGATCTCAGGACAAATAACACAGACTTGATCTCTGAAGTCTTCTGGCTGGAGCTGGGATTTCTTTGGGTTCAATTCCCAGAATAGCAAGAACCTCTCTCCCAAGATACAGCCAACAGAAACTGAAAGAGGCCACCTTTCCAATAAAAACCCTTTAAAAGGTCCCACAGCTAATGAGCAGATAGCTATTCAAATGCCCCCACGCCAATCTGGGCACTGAACTGTGGTGCCTGAATGTTCCTTTACTCCTCCAAGATTAGTAGATGAGGGCTGCTATAGAAAACTCAGAAAATGTAGGGCCTTTCCAAGGACAGCAGGCACACAGCACCATCACAGCCCTCACAATAATGGAGGCCTTGCATCCTTTCCCTTGCAAGCACCAGTAAATGCCGTCAAAACAAAATGATGAGAACAGTCTGGTACCTCCCAGCTTCTGCAGGGAGGGCACCCTCTTTGAAGCCACAGCTTCTGCAGTCACTGCTTGTCTTGCATTATTGAACAACCTCACAAATGACTGCCAGCCAGTGCGTGACCCTGCTGTGGTACCAAGCCGTTTCATCTGCGCGGAGCATATGCGTATTTACATAATAAATGAGACATACCCAAGCATAATATATTTATGCTATATGTCAAGCCACCTGTGCATTATCATTCTGGTAACCTCTCCAGCAGGAAATGAATTCCACATCTTCACAGAGAGGAAATGTGAAAATTAATTGATAAGCTACAAATGGATTATTGGGAACCCAAATGTGCGGAGAATTGCTAAGCCAAAATTAAACCTCGTATCTCTGGATAAAAAAAGATTTATCATTTTAGGATCTTTCAGCCAGGTTTAGGGGTTTGTTAGTGATTGCTCCTTGATCAAGTAACTGAAAGAAAGATACATTTCTCTGCGTGTGAGTGCAGAACTGCAAGTTAACCAAGATACTGTCCTGAGTTACAGAGGTATATATGCATATATATGTGTGTGTATAGATAAATAAAGAAATGCCTAGAAATCACCCAGAGTGATAAAAAGGTTAAGTTAGAAATACCCTTATGGAAATGCTGAACTCACAGAAGAGAGCTATTCTGTCTTCATCTCCTGTTCTCTTTGAAATGGCAGGACTGGCCTACCTTGACCTCTGTATATTATACATTCACTTTTCTGAATGTCAAGAACACAAGAGAAAGAAAGGTTGCATTAATATTAACATCCTCCTTCTCAAGACAGCCCAGGCAGCAAAGGAGCACAGTGCTAGCGCAGGGAGCATACTAACCCACTGGTTCATTAATCTGGGAGCTGGGGTTCAAAGCCAAAGCCAAAGGTGATGCTGCACCATGCATTGCTCTCTGACTGATCTCCTCCAGAGATGTCCCTGTTCCAGCAGTGTCCCAAGCCCATCCCCAGGGTGGGGGGCACACATCCAACAGCTGCATGTGACCTGTCCAAGCCCATCTGTGTACAGGCTGGCACCTGGACAGCATCGCAGCAGCATCGCCAGCACCTCTCCACTTCTGCCCTAGGATCCCGCCGCCTCACTCAGCTGGAGGGTTGTCAAAAACCCAGGGAAAGCAAAAGCGTTCACCACACTTTTGATCAGAGTTTTTAAATCATCTTTCAATAGAGTCCATCCCCTGCCAAGCAACCAACTCTTGAGAGAATAAATAACTACATCTTTGTCCTCAGTGCAGAAAAATTACCCCCATTATTACTCCTGAGTTTGAGATTAAAATGCAGCAATATCATAACAGATAAGCAAACCACGGACTGCAGTCTCTCCTGATAAGGTCTTCCCTTATTTTTTAAATGATTGCATTTGCTCAGCTAATCCCATGTATAGCCATTTCCCCTTACCATCACCAGCATCTGGGCTTTCAGGAAGATTCATAAGCCGTGGTTATGTACAGTCAAATCAATGAAATCCATTTATTTTCTCCAATGCCTGTCACTGATCAGTGTCCTGCCCTGCCACAGCACTGGAAACCCCTCACAGAGAGGAAAGCTGCACTGGAGGAGACAAAAGCAAAGACTGCAGCCACCCAGCCCCGATCCAGCCCCTCTGCTTTCCATTTATTCCCCCAAACCACCACCACCAAAGCACAAGATGGAGATTTAGGCCACGTGGAGCCTGCAGCAGACCCAAATACTGGATAAATATCCCAGTGTGAGTGAGAACAGGACGATTCCTGCTCCTTCCCCCAAAGCAAACAGAAGTCCCAGATGCCCTGCTATCCCACTAAGAGGATCCCTACCCCAGCCATATTTAAACATTCAGCCTACTAGAACTGATGAAGTCTACAAAAACCCTCCTTGTCTTTGTCTTGTCTATGGAATGAAACTTCAGTTCTGCTCCCCAGCCTCTGTCCCCATCCTGCCTTTGGGTGGCCACCACTCCTGGCATGACCTTTGCCTTAGCAGATATCCATGCCCAGCCTACACGCTCTGTACTGCACAACACCAAGCACGCTCTCGGTGCTGAACAAATGCTAATTAATGGGATATGTAGAACGACACAGCAGTTAAAATGAGGTGTTTCCTCTCACTGAAGAATGATTAATATCTTAGACACATGTGAGTGTTGTGCTTTGTTAGCGGTACATTGCATGGGAGATGGCACACACACAAACAGCACCCCATCAGAATAATAATTAGTCCTTTTGAATGCAATTCATTAAAAAGAAAATGTTCCAAATTCCACACGACTAATGTTACAATTAAAACGCGTGAATAGCTCTCATTGTAAATTCCATAGCCAAGTGCTCATCCATGCCTACACATTCAGAGAAAACAGAGCTGGAGATAAATCCACTTAAGTTCTTTTCGATCTTTAGCTGAGAAGAACCAAATTGGGAGAATGAACGGAGGATCCACCTACAAAGCCAGGAACACACTGTGCCCAGTGGGAGTCTTTTACATCAACTCTGTTTTCACATTTTTTAAATTTGGCTCCTGAAGGTGCAGGGCGGCAGCTGGTAGGATTTTCCAGTATCACATTAAGGTTAACTCTCTTTAGCAACCAAGTCAGGCACTGAAGCACATACGGAAATCCCACCAGGTCCTGTTTGCCCTCTGTGTAACCTTAAAATCTAGTTCTCAGTAAAAAACTGACCGCGTTCCTCCCTGTAGCTCTGTTGGCTAACAGGGGTACCACAAGGAGACCATGACCACCACTGCCACCAGAGACTTTTCACGTGCTAGACCACCTGCTCAAGTGACTGTCTTATTTTGCTGTTCATAGGTTGAAGGACAACCCCACGAGCTGCTCTGGCAGCCTGTCCAAAGCTGCAGAAATCTCCTGGAGAAGAGACATGACACTTCCAGGCTGTCCAACCACAGTCCAGAGAGGACACAGACATAGCTACCACCTCCATGAGAAAGAGACAGCCCTCCTGAAACAGCCCACTGTCAAAGTAAGCGTGCAGCTGAAAGCAACAACCCCAGGCCACACGGCTCTCCCTTTTCAATGACATATCATCCAGCCGTATTTAACCGGGTTCACAAGATGGGTTAACACAGGGCTCTTGGCTCTATTTAGGCTGTGAACACTGGGCAGGAAAATCCTCCTTTTGTTTGAACACGGCTCTGCCTACCCGGCACAGCAGTACCATGTCCTGGTAGGGCCACCCTAGCAGAGCCCCAGCGATGGATGCCAGGAGCAGCTGTGGACCTTGGCCACAGGACGAGGCAATGTCCAATGTCACAGGGCAGGAGGAGAGATGAGGACAAGATAAGTGCTGGCAGGGATGAGCAGCGAGGGAGGACGTGATGTATTTTATCTGCCACTGCTAAACTATGTAGGGGATGACACTGTATAAAGGAGCACTGTTTCCCAGGAAGAGCTCCCATTTGATATTTTCCATGGAAGAAAAGTTTCTGAATAATTCAAAATCAGAACTTATTGTCTGGTTTCATCTCCAGCCACCGTTTTCTCTTTCCATCGCGCTGACAATAGAACAGAGCAGGACAGGACAGGGTGGAATGTATTTTTCACCTTATTAGATGAAATTGCCTGACATTCAGGACACAGTCTGACACCACTGAAATGTTGCATTTCAATACATTTGCCTGATGTTCCCCACCAGAAATATTGCAGCTTTTCTGTTCCACAAAAAAATGCAAAATTCCAGCTTTTCACTCCAATTAAGGACAGAAGCAAATTTCACAAAGCCAGAATGTCTCGCAACGCTTACCATTTCAGTGGGCTGCAGTTAAGCTCATGGGTTTGTGTAATACGGCACCCAGCCTCTAACTCCATTATTCTTATAATTGGAGAATTTCAGTGATAGGTTTAAATATAAAAATCAGAACTGACTGCTGGCAAATCTGAGCAGGGTTTTCTCTGGGGTTCTGAATTTCAGGTGATGCTTCTAGAAATAAAAGACTTTGTATATCAAATTTATAAAAAAAAAAAAAAAAAACCAAAACAAAAACCCAAACCACAGCAAACCAACAAAACAAGGCTATGTATTCAATATTTACCTTGCCCTAGTCATCACAAACTGTTTCCAAACACATCAGCCATATGCCTCTCTCTACCCCATTTAAAGGCATACTTCTTTGTCAATGTTAGTTTTACATTAATAGCTATTAATGGCTTCTTTTCCCTCTCGTTTTCGAATTGACCCAAGAACTTTACTATCTTGACAGGTTACTTGAAATGACTGTTCAAGTCAGCTCACATTTGTCACACATTTAAGTCACAGGTATTGGACTTGTCAGCTGAATTTTTCAATTTGGTATCAGAGAAAACCAAATTGCTATTGACACACCACAGGAAACATCCTGCTCCCAGAATGCAGAACGCCAAAGGTTACCACAGTGGGCACCTGGGGGACTGGTGGGATAAAAAGAGGGGAGAATGAGTTGCCTTGAATTTTGCAGGCAGTCCTGGAAAAAAAGAAAACAATCTGCTGCTGCTCGTTGATGTTCACACCAAGTATATCTTCAGCTAAGCCTTTGCTAGTCAAGCACAATAGGGCTGCAGGTTTTCTTTGGTCCCGTCCCATTTTCTGTTATGCTTAGAAGACTGAATTCTGGGCCTCGAGTCTTTGCTCCTTAGACGCACTTAGTTTTGCATCTGTTTGACCTATTTGTTGAAGATGTGAGATGGTTGACAGCAGTCATTTAATTATAGTCAAGGTCTTAAAAAAACAGAATAAATATTTAACCATTAGTCTGATAAGTAAAGCACACATTATAGCAGTTACTATACATTTAAAAAACAACACAGCCTCCAGCAGGAAAAAATGGTAAGAAGGAAGCTGAGCTTCATGCACAGCCTTTCAAATAAAATTGTTGGGTGTAAGACTTGTATATGCCTTTGTGTTCAGTTGTGCATTCGTTTATTGAGCTGCCACTTTGATGGACAGATGGCCACACAGAAGATGTGCAAGCAATGTCAGAGCCTGTGCAATCATTTCTAAATCACACGGTGTCACAGGGAATCGTCTCTTAATAACAAAGGTTCCATGCAGCGCTATGGCAGTCCTGAAGAGGATATTGTAATACTGAGCCTGTCATGAGCAACGCAGCTTCAAGTTTCTTCCCATCCTTTTTTCCTGCTAGTCACTTAACTGAAAACACCAACCAATGAAGACTGACAGCAGTGTCCTAGGGAGAGCAGTGTGAATACACAAGTTCAATAATCAGGGATTGTCTCCCAGAGACCAAATGAAAGCCTGAAAGAATTTCACACACACACCCTGTTGGCCGTGTTAAGATCAGTCCTTGGGCTTTCTTGTTGCCTTGGACTTTGAAGATCATATCCTTGCTGCTCTCCCAGCACAGTCAGTCAAAAGAAAATAGCTACCACACTGTAGGAAATCTTTAGGTTGTTCCAGGTATGATCCCACTCTATGTGACCTTCGCCAAGACCCTTACAGAGCTCTGTTCCAGCCCCATCAGTGAGAACAAGAATAGCGACTCCATGCAAGTCAATAAATTAATCCCAGAATACAATGGCTGAGTCAGATGTGTACATTTCATCATGGATATTAACTGCAGAAAGCATAAAGGTAATGAGTAATAAATTCCAGGATCCCCTGGCAGCCGTGGCTCGAGCGGCTGCCAGCCCCTGCTCTCCACGAGGCCACCACCATGCCCAGCTGGAGGCTCAGCCTGAGCACCTCAGGACCGCTTTGAAGCTTCACCACTACATACGTGGCTCTCTCCTACTCCCTCCTGCTGCCTGACAGTGGGGCCAGGGAAAAAACAGCTTGGGGCTCCCCACGTTTCAGCGGCGAAGTGGGCATGAGTGCTAATGGTCACCTTTACAAGGCAGAGATTGAGGGGTAAAGTGCTTCGGCCACCACAGAAATCCCAGCCCTCACTCCTCTGCTTCTGAGCTAAAGCCTCAGCAGCTTCTGGTGGTAAATACTTTTTCAGAAGATTTAGGTTCATGGCACCCCAATGCACACGGCTGGAAGCCCCAGAGGGAGCCCACGGGTGTGCAGCTGGACTGAATTCCCTCAAAGAGGGATTACAGTTGCCGTCTTTGATGGGAAGATTTATTCGCGCATGGGCTGTAGCTCGTCTCCTCAGCTTCCATCTATTTTCTTGTAATTACAGGGACATATGGTTGTGTTTCATAATTAATTTCCACAAATTAGGGGCATTCAGAGTTGGCTGCTTAGAATGTAACAATCAGGGTCTTATGTGAGTTTGCATTTCCATTCATTTATTTACAAATATTTGTAAATCAGTTGTTCCATTAGCAACCAGAAGACATTATACCTTCAAAAGCCATTGTCACTGGGAACCCCAGGACCCTCAATGAATCTACACAAAATTAATTTCCCAATGATATTCCATGGCCAGAATATAGTTTTTCTACTTCTTAGGAGACAGAGACACAAAAAGTGAGTGTTTTGATTCAGCCTCATAACACAAACTGCAGCAGGGAAAATTTATGTCGATTTGTTTTTGCCGAAAGAGGAGGAGAATTCACAAGAATAGTAAAAATAAGGCAAATACTTAATTCATACTTTAGAAATCCCCTTTTTTAAATGGCAAAGATAGTTTTCCTGCTAACATAGTACCTAAATATCATAGCATCAGACTTCTTACTACAAAATACTGTATGTATAGTTGTAACTACTTGTATGTATGGAGGATCAGTGATTAGACATTTCCAAGTAACAGAAATCCTGGAAAAGCTTATAGATATCTTAGGCCATGAAGATTTGCTTTAGTTTTGTTTAATTTCTTCTTCAAGTATATGTCACTTAGGAATATTAACAATTTAGTATGTGATATGTAGAAATAAATCTGGCTAAGATTTTGAGATAACAGGAAGGAATTAAGAGATCCTGAAATGTCCCTGAATACCCAGAATAATTCCTGGAGAATGAAGCAGTGGAATAATTCCCCAGGTAAGCAGTCTCCCATTACCTTCCAAATGTAATTACTGCCTCGGATGTAGCACTGGAAAAACAAACAGTAGAGAAAAAACCCTGCCCTGCCAATAAATTGTTTCTATTTCTGACTTGCAGGATTATTAGATAAGTTTTTCTTTTTGATATAGACTGAGTAAAAGAGCTATACACACTGCTACTTTTCAGTGGCTCACCACAAATCTCTTCAGTTTCACACAGAATATTCTGATTTAATGGCTCAGCATCCAAATATATTTGCAACTGACATTAAATGAAAGAGTGCTGCAGAACAAGGAAAAAAAGATCTGGTCCAGGAAACTAGTAAAACCTTATTTTAATTACTGTAGAATGCAAAGAATATTCCAGATTTTTTAAAGATGTGGAGTTTTCCCCTCTCTGTACAGACTCAGTACGATTAGAAGCCAAAGGAATTATTCAGGAAAAGCAAAGCAACAGTACTCTAGGAAGGTGTTGAAATATATATGTAAACCAGATTGTCTTATTCTATTTATTTCACTGGGAAAACCCAGTGAATTTGTTTGGCATTTCCTGATGATTGTCCTTGCTAATACAAATATTAAAGGGATAATTGCACTTAATATTCCTTGTCTGCAGAACCATGGAAAATTCAAGCTGGCATGGACTCCTAGAGATCCCTGGTCCAGCCTCCCACTCAAAGCAGGACTAGCCTCAAAGTCCTTCATATTTAAAATTTTATTGCCTTACACATTCAGCTCTGGACCAGTAACAGATAACTAAGTGGTGCTTAGCCTGTAACATTTTGAACAGAACCAGGGAGACGAAAAGTGTCATTTAGGGACAGTCCCCTCCGTTATAATCTGAAGGCAGATTGAATAAATCCATCCTAGGCATGAGTTTTGCTCTTGCTTGGGCCCCAATCCTCCACCCGTGGGACCCCCAGGCGATGCTCTCAGGGGGTGCAGTCTGAGCCTGCCCAGACCACGTTGACGCTGCTGTGTGGCCATGGGACACACGAAAGCCACACAGGGTGTGTGGCCCAAGCCACCGCCAGTTATCCTGAACCCAACAAACTAGCCCAAGGATGCACTGAGCCTGACATACAGCCAAGATAACAGGCAGCAGCAAGCCAGGGGACCCAGCGTGCACGTGTCTCCTCCCAGACCTGCTCTTCACCCTTCCATGGGACCACAGCTGTGGAACGTGGGCCAGTGCTCCTCAAGGCAGATCCTCTCCCTCACCCACTGGCTGAATTACATCCAGGCCTACTAAATCCAAATTGTTGTTCTTAATACTGTGGTGGAATGAAATGATGCAGGCAGTACTACAGTGGCAAGACTAACAGTGCTAGATCTCCCACTCTCCAGTGGGATTTATTATGGCCATTTACTCCAGTCTCTTTGAGCCCAGCTCTAATTGCCTCCTTGCTGCAGCTAAACAAACTGCACACTCTCAGCACATGCAGAAACACATTTTCACAGGCAGCGAGCACTCTGTAAGCCAAGCAATTCCAGCACTAGCCACAGACAGGGATTATGTAGCTGTACAGAAAACAGCATAACAGAAATTTAATTCTGCTGGTTTAAGGATTTGCAAAGATCATTTGCCCATGGAGAAAAGTAACATTAGAGAATGAAAGCATAAATGACTGAGTGGGATGGCTCATACACATCCTCTGCTTTTGCTCCAAACAGATGTGACTTGGAAATTTCACACACACCTTTCCCCATGTGGCGGTTTCCTCCTGACTCCCAACAACGCCATGCAGGTAAGCAAACATGGAGGAAATCATGACAAGACGGAAAAGTAAAAGAGGGAGAGAGGATCCCACATTATGTAACACTGCATTTAGAGGATTAATTGGGACAGGTTGGTAAGGATGAATTGAATGTGTGAGAGCACAGTTGTTTTAATTGAGCAGCTTTTCTCCAGGGAAGAGAGCTAAGTTTAAACCATCTGTCCAATTTCAATGTCATTTGCCAAGGAAATGATTAAATATTTTAAAATTAAATCAAAACTCTGGGAATCAAGGTAGAAGCCTAGAAATAAATGATTTGGGAGTTTGCTTTACATGCAGTAATATGAAGCTGAAGGTTGGTGAATTTTGAATACCATGTCTCCCTCCCACATGTATGTACACACACGCACATTTGTCCACAGCAGCTAAGTGAAAAATCAGGACACAAGGCACTTTGCAGCATCTGAGTGAGCCAAAGGTCAGGTGCAGTAAGAGACCAGGAAAAAAAAAAAAAAAAAACACCATTAAGAAAGGCTGGGACACCATCTGCCATGCAGGGGGAACCCAAAAAGGCACCTGGGGTGAGGAGTCCTCTCCCGTGTGCTTTGATGACCGCCTCAGCGGGAGAGCAAACATGGTGGCACTGGCTCCACAAAGTCATTTTCTAGGAGGCTAAGAGCATTTCTGAAGCCTAAAAAAGCACTTGAGTTACAGCTACTGGTCACAAAGCTAGCTTGTGGGAAAAAACCAAGATTTGTAGCCTCAAGGTAACTGAGGAAATAAGGGATATGAGATGATGGCTCATAGACAAAGCACTGCTTTTGCTGCCCTCACATTTTGTGCTTGCCCTGTGGTGTTCATCCACCTGTTGTGTCAAGCTGTGAGGTGTTGGCCAAGGCAAGGGGGAGGTGAGGGCACCACAGAACAGAGCTACTGTGCCTGCGAGCCCCCTAGCATCTGCTGGGGTAAGCAAGGTGGTCACAGTGCGTGCTTCCCTGTCTGTTCGGGGCACAGCAGAAAGATTTTTGCCTTTGCCACCTTACATCTGAAAAGCATCCAGCAGTCAGGACTGGAAGGAGTACCCTGCTTGAAAGGATTGCCTGCTCAGAGTGGAGAAATAGTTGTCTGGAAAGTCTCTTAGCTATCCTGACAAATACAGTACATTTCATCTATTCACAGCAGTCATGCTGTGCCCCTCAATGAATGATGCTGGTGAGAGCTTGGTTATGATTCAATTTCAGATTAAGAAGCCTAAATTTTAGACATTACGCTTGAGCGCATACACTCCCATCATAGTCAGTGGAGTTTTAGGGATCATTTCGGTTCTGTAATTGGAGTTGCTGAGTGCCATTTGAGGGACCTCAGGGTGTCTGCAGAGGGCTGGTAGGGCCACCATGATGTCTGCAGAGAACTGTTCTTCTACAGACCCCTGGGACCTCCTAGGGCCTCTAAACTGGTGAAAGGCATCTGTGTTTCAGACACTGCATCCCACCCCTAGCCAATGTAGTCTATGTGGCCTGAGGAGGGATTCAGCTGAGCAGCCAGCTTACCCAGCTTCAGGGTGAGCAGTGTCATTCTCCAGGCTCCATTGACCGGATCTTCATTGACGATAATGTGAGTTTAGATACCCAGTGTACATGAAGGCACCTAAATTTAAGAGGTTTACCCTTGACCTGAATCCCTCACCTTCTATCTAATTTCTGGACCCAAAAACCACTGCCAGCCCTCTGGTCCTGAATGCAGCTCCCTAGCAATGGCCGTGAGACAAGCAGCTTGTCTTCATATATACTTGCCTTTGATGCTCTGGGCAGTTTTAGAGAAGGGAAAGGAACAGGTACTTTTTCACATGGGCACAGACTCCCCTGCTACACCTCCGAGCACTGGGGCAGGGCTCAGCTAGCTGTTACTCAGCTCAGCAAACGATGCAGACAGTGTCCCAGTGCCCTCACACCACTGCTGGCAGCCGCATGCCAGCCCATGCTGACACCTTTTCCGTAGAGGGCTTCATCATACTCCTCAACCGCTCCACCTTCAACACGTAAAGCCCTGTGCTCTCCCTTGCTGCACTAGAGTAGACGTTACAGATAACGGAGGCAGACGTTATCCATACCTCGGGCACCCTTATAACACGCTCGCTGAGGGTGAACAGAGAGGCATTATGGTTGCACTGCAATTTAATCAGGGGCCAAGTGATGGCAGGCATTTTTCCAGAAAGCCTCAAGCTGCAGCTCTTGTTATTATAAAAGATGTTTCTACCCTTTCTGCCTATGAAAGAAACCTAGACAACACGAGCAAAGCATAACAAAGGAATGAACACAAGGTGAGCATCATTATTATTTTCCTCTAAAATCTGATGGCTTTTAATCCAAGATCATAACAGACCAAGAATTCTTGCTCCTGGCAACGCCATAGGAGGGGGATTAATCTCAGCTTTATCCAGCATTTTTCTAGCCTGTCACTGAGAGCTCCTTTCGCCAACATTGAAGGCACCTTTAGAGAGAGGCTCATCTCAGACAGGTGTCTAAGACGTCATGTTCATCAGTATAAAACTTGATTAACTCCGGGCCAAGAACAAGTCATGTCTTTGCTGATCACTGCTGCAAACTGATAACAGATATTTTTTGGGTGTGTCATTCAAACAGCATTCAAGACATAAGTGTTACTTGGGTAGGACAGACAAATCCTTAACCTCATTAGTTACAGATCTTATTTAACATATGTTTTCATCTCCCCTCAACAACTAGCTGCATTTCATAATGTCCAGCTAATTACTGCCATCAGCTACCCTTTCACCTTTATTAAATATTGATTTGTTTACCGAAGTGTTCACACTGCCTCTTAATCAGAACTACTTTGTTCCCAAACGTGTTTTTATCAATGAACAAAATACTGTTTTTTCTTTAACCATCCAAATAATATCTTCACACTCTTACTTTTGCTTCTTTGAAAAACAGCCACTTACCAAGCACCCAAAATATGAAACCAGTTGCTGGACTTTCCTCCTGCTTGCACAAAATGTGTCTAAGCAGAGCATGTTTGCTTGCACCTGGGAAAAAACTCAGTATCTGTTCAGTGGTGAGTTTCTCTACCCTTAAAACAACTCTGTTACTGACCTTCTTCATAGAAAAAATAAAAGGCTGCCCTTCCTCTATGGAAGGAGTATTTTTAACTTTAAAAAGTATACTGTAAAATTTTATAATATATTGTAATTTTCAGGACTGCGCATTTTCAGGACTACATTACTAGCAGCATGAGTTCTTGAGCATCTTGACTGAAATGGTGTGGCACAAGAGACTACAGCTGAGATAACCATATTCTTAGCATACCCAGTTTGGTGAAAAAAAATTGCAAATACAGGTATTCTTAATGTGAGAGTATCTAATATTTTTCCTTTCTTATATATATATATGTAAAAAAGCAGGTATTATTTTGTATGCTGGAAAACATTCTTCCTGATAGAAAAGTCCTTTAACCACTGAATTTTTCTTCACTTCTCATAATATTATTTATTTCTAGACCAGACTTTCAATTTAATGAAGGAAAAGACTGTATTTCTTCCTGGTAAATTTAAAATAGATAAAAAATATTATGATGAAAACAATATTCACAGAATTATAGATCGTATTTTCTTCTGCCATTGCAAAATGTGCTGAAAATTACAGTCTAAAATAAGCCAGGCACAACCAGTCTGTGTGTCTATTTTACAGCAAAATTATTGGATATTTTTTTCCTCTCGGTTGTGTTATACTTTCTACTCAAAACAGTAGTGTGTGCAGGGTAAGATTAAATTTTTGCTAGGGTTATTTCAGGGGAAAACTATAGAAAAAGGAAGAAAGACATAACCGAACTAGATTTTGCACTTCATTTTTTCCAGTAATTTCTATTTTGTCTTTGAAGAATTTTGTTGTGGCAAGACAACAAAACAAGAGAGAGTCTATGGGCTGGGGGCAGACCCTCTGAGCTGTTGGTCACTGGGAGCACTGATGTCAAAACACAAGCCCTGGTGCAGTCAATGAGGACCACAAAGATGCCTGCAAGCTTTCCACCAGAGCAAGAGGCGGGAGAGTGTCCTTGGTGGTGCGGTCTAGGAGGAACAGGCACCTCTTCCCAGTGCTTCCCCATTAGCCACAGACTTCACTTTTTGTACCAGCCTAAATAATTACAGCCTGTTCCCAGCTGGACCACTACTGAGGCGGGACCAGGGTAACAGGGTGTAGGAAGGCTACAGCAAGGGAAAATAAAAGGGAACTGAGAGCCCAGGACTCACCATCACAAAACCAACTGCCCAACACTAAAAAGCTTCATTTTATGTAGTTGGCTTGACTGATTCTTTTAATTCTCTTTTCCAGCTCCAACTGAAAACAGCTTCAGGGAACAGCTGGTGGAAGACTTCTCAACCTCACCAGACCTCCCTGGACACAGTGCTGGGTGGCCACACAAAGAAAACAGGGCTGTAGCTGGGGTTTAACAATACACCACACACTGGCTGCTACATGAGATGCTGCCCAGAAAAATCCAAGGTCCTTTCATTTCTCCATGGTAGAAAAGTTACTGCCAGTCAGCGCAAACAAGACTGGGAAGCATGGGCTCAGGGCCCCAGCATGACAACAGCGCTGCGCTACAAGCCAAGTTCACTAGTCCTGTAGCACAGGGATTTTACTGAAACAACCTTTTTGGATGACTAACAGCACTAATAAGGGGAGGGAGTAGCATGGCTTCTGCCGCAGCAGCTGAAGACCACGTGGCTAGAGGGACCTTCCATGTGGCCATGGGCTGTGGACCCCAGACTAAGCTCCACAGCACCTCCAAGGGTTTGGCCATGAGGCTCTGGGTGCAGCTTTCTGCTAAGCTCCATCACCTTGGACTAACCTTCTGCCACCAAATGCCCATACGTGTTCTACAACATCCTCTCATCGCTTGTCAGGTTATACCATACAAGACCACAGGTGATTCAGTCCTGGCATGGAAGTATCACAGACAGCACAGGCCACCTAAGTGAAGTTGGTGCGCTGCCTGCTTTCGCTTGCTGAAGTAGGTTAAGCATCTCTTATCCCAAGGCAAGAGGGAATTCATGGCTATGAAATTCATGGTGTTGCTGGTGTTACTGTCCCTAGTCATATGCGTGTCAAATAGGCAGAACTCCTCAGATCTTACTCTGCTGTAGTGCAGATGTGTGCGTGGGTTTGTAATTTGCACACATCATTGTAGAACTGCAGGTTAAACAACTGAACTGAACTCAAACTGAGGAGCTCTGAAACCATGCCGCAGAAGCATCTGCACCAGATGAGACAACTCACTGCACTCTGCAAACCCACACCTCTGCTGGCATAAGCATGCAGGGAACGCACTGCAGCTCACCAAAACACCTACCCATCTCCCCCCTGCTGGCATGCACCTCTGCATCACTGAACTAAGATAATTTTTGACCTGAGAATGCTGTGTTCTGTCTATTTCTACACTCCCCACATTCACTTCAGCAGCATTCAGGCAGGACATATTCTTCCAGCTATTTAAGTTCCAACTGAAAAACATTAAAAGCTTTGCTAACCCAAGAAGCAGCACGGAAAGGGATATGGAGAAGGGAAATGAATTTTAGTACAGAGAAGTTCTGCATGACCTCAAGTCAAAAAATGGCCAGGGAATACATAAGACTGAAAAAGAGAGACAGCTAATGCAACAGCCTTGAAAGAAAGGCAGAAATGGAGGCAAAAAATTAGCATGAGTTGGGGAAGTTGTAAGTCAGTCTGGGAATTAGCAGCTGTGGCTGAATCTCAACACTAAAAGACCCTTTTGCTGGAGAAACTGAGACAGAAATAAGTACTCTAACTTAATTTCAGTGCCCCAGAAAGCCAGTGGCAGAATCAGGACTAAATCTCCCTAGTACCCAGTCCACTGACTTTTACAGTGAGCTCGCTACATTTGAAAGGTGAACCCTGCCTCCTCATACTCCAAAACAGAGGGATGAAATTCCCTTCATTGAAATTAGGGAATATTTTATTGCTAACTTCAGCAGGGACCCAACTTCATCCCTAACACCTGCCTTGATGACAATAGATCCTCACTTGATGAGCTCATCACATCAAATTCCGCCTAACCTGAGCGAGTGATCAGAGGAGGAACCTCAAAATCTATGTAGTGCAAGAACTAGTGTCTGCTGCCTCCCTCAAGCAGGTAACACATCTGCTACAGGGCATGTTTGAAAGGGAGGCAGTTTTCCCCCTCCAGGGAAGGGGTGGTATGACTGAGGTGCTTTGCTAAAGGTACAAAATGCACCCAAGGTTGTACCACACTGACAATCTCATCCATGTTTTCCGAAGACTTGCAAGTGAAACGGCTTTCAAAGGGACCTGAAAATGACCCCCTCTTTCTTCAGTATTAGGGAGGAACATTGCTGCTGAGAACAACCTTTAGCAATATTACTTTAAATAAAAGAGATCTGGCAAATCTGGCAAAAGAAAATAATGAAAAAGTTATGAGCATATAATGCTCCTTTTTTTTTTTTTTTTTTGAGTAAAGTTTTATGTGATGGGCTTGAAACTAAATCTAGATTGTGTCTCTTCCACATCAGACAGGCTAACTATAAGATACCGAGTCACTTGAAAGTCAGAAATGTAGGTGATGTTGATCACATCTTCGTATAGTGCAATAATAGTGTTCAGTCACTCAAGGTCTTTCATTTTTGGAACTGCCCCACATGACCGTGACATTCATTGGTTCAAACCTGTATCATGCTACAGCAGTTTGGGAAAAAAAAAAAAAAAGAAAAAAAAAGTCACTAGGAAGAGTATTAAAAATTGCATGAAGGAGCCTTTCCCTCGAGCATTTCTTTCAAGGTCAGAAAGCCTCGCTCTTGTTTTTCTGCTGACACGAAAACACTCAGAGAGGTGACATGACATGAAGACCCACACCTAATCCAGCTCTAATTCTGAAAAAAAAAAAATATCCTCACACAGTGTTTCAAATGTGACTTTGTTTGATCTCCGTGAAATTAAAAAAATATATGCTGTGCTCCCTGACATGCCTGCTGCAGGATGTACACATAGAAAACTGCACAGGGATCGGCAGAACCACACAAATAAAAAATGCTCTAAACCCTCCTTCACGGAAACCAGAAGAAAACATCCATGACAGTTGAAAGGCACGATAAGGGTTGCATCTCTCAGCTTTCCGAGAGGAAATTGTCCTTCTTGCTTGCAGCAAAGCAAAGTTTGCTCGGTCTGCATTGAGGGACCAGTCCCCCACAAAGGCTCTCACTCAGGACCAGATCCCAGAGAACACACGCTGCCTGGAGCAGGTGCTCCGCTCTCCAACCCAAATCCCTGTCCCTGCTTCCTGCATCACCCAGCCCTCGGAGATCCCCAACCAGCATTTCACAGCATCCCTTCCCAAAGATCACTGGCAACATCAAGAGGAGAAACACAACCATTTGGGTTCCTCCATCGGATAAAGCATGGCTATTCCCAATGTGCCATGAGACTTCCAAAAGTCAAGACTTTCAAAATTCTGTGAAATTGAGTTTATAGGGCTGTGTAGGGGCAACTGTATCAGCATCAAAAACAGACCTTGTCAATATATTATGACTTTCCCCTCTTCTTACATCCAGCCTTTTTTTTCTTTTTTTCCAGAAAAAAGGGGCTTTTCTTATCATTCAGACATATTTTTTCATAAAATGTTCAGTTTTGTAATGACTGAGTTTATCAAAATCACACAGTAACAAGGAATAAGATTTTGAAAGTATCAGTGCAAATTAGGTACTTAAATCCTCTTCTGGAGTAATGATGAAGACCGTGCACCAACCAATTTAGTAAGTCTGGGTTTTGGGCTCCTATACAAACACAAAAGTCCCAGGAGCAAAATAACCCCACGAGTTTGGCACAAATTCACTCCACAAGTTTTAAGTTCCTCAAAAAAATTTTGAGAACTTTAAACCTGCCGTTGTTAGACTGGAACTGGGTACCACCTGCCCAAACCACCTGAAGTTCAGACTGGGAGTGGTCTTTCCTGAAGCCAGCATAAAGACATGAAGCTGGTGCAGCCTCTGCGATGTGTGCTCTGGTTAGGCAGTGTGACTTCATTCCCTGCACACTCTGCTGGGTGACCCACAATGCCCAGTGCCCCCTCCCCCCTGCCACCCCCAGCTCCTCCTGTTTGCAGTTCGATGTCCCCTTGTGTTGTGCAGACTCAGGTTTTCACTGGGCTATGATAGAGTCAGGATCATGGGAGTTCTCTTTGCAAAAGAGAAAAACTAAGATTCTCCAAGAAGAAAAAGGGATATTTACTCTGGTTGATTATAGAGTCGATGGCATAGCTTCATAAATGACAAGAGCAGTGAGGAGAGAGAAGCAAGTGATAGTCTTTTCTGGAAAAATAAATTTTATATATATATGTACACATCAATCCAACCTGAGCTGTTTGAAAAGCAGGAGGACTTAGGCTGCCCTCTAAGGTTTCTGGCACCTCCATCGCCTGCACACCCTTCGTTGCCCCTGCTGCTGCCTATGCCCAGCGTGGGAGCCCCCCCACCCCCCCAAGGCAAGGCCAGCCCTTGCCTGCAGGCTGCCCCCAGCACAGGCAGCCTGAGCTCAGCTGGCATTCAGCACACACTGGCACTGGCACTTTGCCTTATCTCAGGTAGGGAAAAAAAAAAAAAAAAAAGAAGAAAAGAAGAAAATCCCCCAAACCAATGGATTTTTGTTTCTATGCTATGGCAGAATAAGCAAGTTCAAATTGAAGCTTTCTGCAAGATTCGAAAATTCATAACCACCCCCTGGCGCATGGACTCTTGGGTACCTAATGGGGTGTTACCCTCATGGGAGCATGTCAGAGTGACTCTGACTCTCCCTTACCTGCCCCTGTCAGGACATTACCTCTCTGAGGCCATTGCCCCTCTGTAAAATTTGGCCAGAACCAGCTTTTGCCTGCATGCAGGGCTGCTTCTCTCCAAGCAGGAAGGCGGAAGGCAGATGCCCCCACACAGAGTGCAGTTCTAAACTTCATTTCCACAGGAAGCCAGCCTAAATCTTGTGTAGAACAACCATGCACGGAAAGGAGATACATTGGCACAGTGAGTGCAGTGGATGCCTGGGCGGCCAGGATCAGCCCAAGAAGCTCCTCCCCATCTTCCCATGAAGTTCGCCCAGGAGGACCCTGACACTTCAGAACCCATAGTCAAATCACAGCTGCATGCAGGCTCAGCAGTCCCCAAGGATCATGAGAAGACCAAAAGGAGCCTCCTCTAAGGTGAAACCAATTGCCTCAGCTGAGCCAGCCAACATGCATGAACATATACATGCCCCAAGTGGCTGCACACAAACCACACGGACCCTGGGCAGCTCAGAGCCCATGAGGACTCGAGCGAGCCCCCATACAGGCTGCATATGAGGAGGAAGGACACACAGGGGTGGTAGATGCAGAGCAGCCTGACGGCACGCAATGTCATGCCTCAGGATAGCTTGACACTGCTCAGACGCAAGTCTCAGCTTTCCTAGCTTTTACTGAGTGCAGTCCAGCAAATCCATTTACTCCCATGGTAATGCTTGTTTTTTCCACCCCTAATTTTACAAGCACTTTCTAATACAGATAGCCTCTGTACCACATACATGGAAGGCTTCAGTGTTGACCTTTAAAGCTAATGGCTCTGTCTGCATTTGCAATGTTCGCACTCATACACTTAAAGCCATATCTTGGGCTGATAAGCACTGTAAGCAAAGCTGCTGGCAGGCCCAGCAGGCCAGCCAGAGCTCCAGAGCCATATGTGTGCAGTGGGTCTGCCATGGGGATCCATCCAAGGGATCCATCCTGCCCTGGAATCAGGATACTGTTCACAGTTCAGTAGAGCAAGATGATGATGCTAGGTTTTGGGCAGCAGCAACATCTTTCCAGCTACGGTAGCAACATCTGGAAGGCAAAAGTACCAAAAGGTCTGCACTGGCTCAGTGCTTACAGCCAGTCTAATTTCCTTCCTCGTAACACTCTGGCAAGATGCTGAAGTAAACAGCTTAGTTGCCCGAGTGATGTCTTCCTGTCAAGAATATACAGGTTGAACATAATGATATATGATGCCAAATGGTCTGAGAAAGCATGCCCCAGGCACTCAGTCTCTTCTCCCAAGTAACAAGCGATAGGGCAAGGGGAAATGACTTCAAGTTGCACCAGGACAGGTTTAGATTGGATATTAGGAAAAAATTCTTCACTTAAAGGGTTGTCAAGCATTGGACCAGGGAGCGGGTGAAATCGTCATCCTTGGAGGTGTTTAAAAGACGTGTGGATGTGGTGCTTAGGGACATGGTTTAGTTTAGACTTGACAGTATTAGGTTAATGGTTGAACTCAATCTTAAAGGTCTTTTCCAACCTAAACGATTCTGTGATTCTCCTATATTTCAGTGATGCAAAGCCTTCTCGGGGTAAGGTACCATAACACTGATGTTACTGTCACTGACACTATCAGCCTAATCTCCAGTGACAGCTCATCATACACTCTCACCTGTTGTGTTTTCATGTCCCAACAGAGTTTAGAAGCACAGTGAGCACTCTCCGCCAAACACAAGGAACCGGTGCTCCAGGGAACTTTCAACCTAGAAAGAACACACAAGAGAGGAAAATAACATTAAATGACTGTCCTGTCCATGGTCAGCCTGGCTTCTGAGCACAGTGCTCAGCATCAAGTTATGATGAGAACTTAACATTATTTGTTCATATGCCTTGCAGAATACTACAGTCTTACGAAGGCAGATGTATTAGACTTCTTCATACTTTAATAATCTTACTAGTAAGATATACAAGTGCTAATAACCTCTGCTAGACCAACACAACCTTGGGCATTAGGTAAGTACATAGCTGAAGGTAAATGGGAACCTTTATTACCTGAAAGGAAGGAGCCTAATGTTCCCGATGCAGAAATGTTATTTCAAAGTCCTGAAATGACAAAAGCAGAATTTTGGCATTACAATTATGTATTTTTTCACCAGACCATCATGTAAATGGAAGTCTTCATATAGCATAAACCTGTGTTAGAGACCAGCAGAGAATAGAAAGCACTTCAAATCTGCACTGGAAGACTTAGAATCAACAAATACCTGGTCAAAGGGGGAGGTGGGGGGGAGGAGGCATTTTCCCTCTCCTCTGACTAGAACAGTCAGGATCCCAAAAGCCATTTTCAAGTAATTTCATGGAAATTTTTGTTGCCTCTAGTAAAGCATTTGCAGACAGTGCAAACTGGAATGGCTAACATGCACCTGCCCATGATCTGCAGTTAAAGAGTTGCTTATTATTAGTTAATGAGTAAACAGCAATTAGGAATTCTTAGTTTACCGCCAACACAGGCCAGACACTGGAAACAAAATGTACCAAGGAGAAATAGGCCAGGGCTGAACAAAAAAAGTAGGTTCTGCTGCCTTTCCAGCAGCTGTAGACAGTGGTCCACCAACTGCATCTCTAACACCAGTCTAGTCTCCAAACGACAGCAGTCATACTGTGGTACAGTATAAAACCAGACATGGCAGCAACCTCAGAGATCAGCTAGCCTGTACCTCCCTCCCTCCTCAGGGCAGGCTCAGGTCTCCTCTAGCAGGTCCTGATCCATCTCTAAGCTTTACAAAAGCAACGTTGCTCGTAGAGGTTCCCCAGAGCTGGGGCCACGTCTTCAAGTATCTCTTCCTCTGCTAGACTAGGACATCCTCCAAGAACAAGGGACTGCAATGGCAGGCAGGGAAGACCCAACAACACAGTCCTAGCGAGGTGTACGGGACCGGTGTGAAGAAATGGTGGGTTTGTGGCTCAAAACTGATTGCAGGCTTGATGCTGCAAGGATTTTATGTACCCAGCGGGGAACAAGTATCCAGCAGCGTCTGTCACAGCCAAGCCCCTACAACTACATAAGGGAGGTCTGAAACACTGAATCCTAATAGCACAGCTTTGGCTCCTCAGAAAGTTTGACAAACATCCACCCATCTTCAGCTTCACAGTTCCGCATCAAACATGGGCAGGCCCTTAACTGGGTGTCCAGAGCAAATGTCCCTTGTGCAAATGAAAGCCAAGCATGGCACTGTGACATTGCAACTTTCCACTTAGCAGGCAGGCAATTATTCTCCTTGTTTAGTTGTATCTGACGAGTGACACACACAGGCCCCATGCTGTTTAAAATTTGACATATCATTTTATTTATCATAGCGGCTTCTACAGTTCTACAAATGGATGACACACAATCCATTATCATTTTGGAAGCATTATTATTCATGCAAACATGTCCCAGAACCTTGGATTTTTTTTTTTTAATTCCTCTCTTTTTTTCACATTCCTTTTAAATTCAGATTGCAAATTCCCTATCTTGCCAATGAGATTTCCTCCTCCTCACCAACCCAAAATAAATTACAGAACAAGCTGCTACCTCTAAAAGCTTTATAAATAAAACATACAGCACATACACACACAAAGGCCACAATTTGAGAGTACTTTTTTATCCTGGATGGATTTAGAGATGTCATTGCAAATGCAGAGACGCTGCCAGTCACGAGAGCTTAACAAGTGGTATGCAGTTTGACATCCCGTTAGCTTGCAGCCATTTGTGGCAGTTGAGGCTTCCCAGGGCAGAAAGTAATGTGGCAATTGCTTCTATCAAGGAAAGAAAATGATGGTAACCACCCTGCCAGATTCATCAAGGGACAGAACTAGCATTACTCTTTCCTGGTTCAATTAAGTAAAAATTATGACAGTTCAAAAGAATGCTAAAAGTTTTCTGGAAGTGTCTGAATCACACCATTCCATGCAGTCAGTAGAAACATATTTCCTTAAAAAAAAAAAAAAAAAAAAAAAAAGTTTTGTTATATTTTCTTCTCTTTTCCAACAGAAACATGCAAAATACAAAGAGAGGACAAGAAAAAAACCTAGAAAGTAGTTCCAGAGCTATGAAAGTCTGGGTTTTCTACCAAATTGTGCTGATTTTTAACTCCGTTAACACAAAACTGCTGTTTAGCCATTGCTCATCTGTCAGAGACACCCACAGGCAACAGCTGCTGGAGATGGCCTGGCAGAAGGACAGGCTGCAGCCAGGTTTCCTTCCCGTGGCATCTAACACAGCTTCAACACCAACTCAAAGCCTTCCGTGGCTTCCATCCCTCCACAAGCTCGGAGAATAAAGAGGCAGAAAAGATGAAGGAAAAGAAAGAAAATGGGAGCAGGAGAAAAAGACTCTGTTCCAAATTGAATAATCTGCAAATTTTTACGTTCATCCACATTTTGAGAAATAAGATTTCATCTGCCAAAAGCAGTGGGTGCCACCAGCCACCAGCACCCACTGTAGGTGAGGAGACCAGCTAGCTCCCTGCCTGCCCAGGGATCACAGGAACCAGCCAGAGGATGCTCTGCCCGATCCTCTGTCCGATCCCAGCACGGAACAGGGTGGGAAGTATGTAGCTCCTCTGATCGACCACAAGCATCTCTAGGAAGGGACGTGCCCCTGCACCAAGCCAGAGGCAAGGGGCCAAGGGCTGCAGAAACCTTTCCTTGTCCATCTAGCTCACAAATTAAGTGTCCAAATAATCACCTGGCTTTTTTCAGGGCTTAAAAGGGCCCTATGGGGTCAAACAGCCAGATTCAATAGCCAAAACAGGTCCTGTGGACCAGTGCCCATTGCAAAAGATGCTGTCCTGAGCCAGGTCTCAGACCTGGTTAGCTTTAAAGTGCCATGGGGACCACTAAAAAGCTAATAAGGAACAAAAGCCTCGCTGGAAGTTTTAAAAGCAGTGATGCATTTTAAACATTTTTGAGGTCAGATGTACCTACAGAAAGCTCTCTGTTAGACTTTCACCCAACCAGGTAACACAGCCTAATGCATCAACCTGACTCTCTCAGTGAAGCACACGCAAAAACCCTGCATGCCTCTGCTCACCCCACGTGGGTCTGAGCCCCACAGCAGCTTGCCGAGGTGGGACAGACTGGGAGGCAGTTTGGAAAGCCCCAGCCATGACTAACTCTCTGCAGAGGGAAGCATCTGGCCTCGCTGACGTTTCCTATGAAATAGGATACACACAAGCTTCCTATCATCTTTGTCTGCCCTGAAACAGGGGATTGCATCACCCATGCAGATGCCTGGTTTTTTGGACAACATTAAGCTCCTGGCCTCAGTGAAGGTCCACAGTAAACAGAGCCAGCAAACACCTCCTCCCACTCCTGTTAGATTCACTAATCTCCATTTTCACTGCATTGCCCCTGTTCTGGAGTTAGGAAGAAGAGTAAAGGACACCCACCCGGCCTTCAGCACCGCCACGCAGCATCTCCACACCGTTCTCCCAGATGGTTTTGCTCAGCTCTTTTGCAAACCGAACAGCCCAGCAGCCTCCCTTCACAAAAACCCTCCTGTGGTGCCAGCCACGGGGTTTTGTCCCTATCCTATTCTGCCATGCTTTTTGGCAATGGGAGCCTGAACCTGCCCCGGCGGACTCCAGGCACCTACCTGGGGCACCTGCGTTAAGAGCCTGACCTTGACTAGGTGGGAGCCTCATGCTTGTGCTCCCACCCCGCAGAGACAGCCCATGCAAAGGCTTATCCTGCACCTCCAACTCGGGTGCATGAGCTGAGCCCATGCCCAAGCTCCCCACAGCACACAGTGTGGCACTGCCACCGAGCCCTTCTCCCCAGGCAAACCCCAGCATCCATCCAGGGTGGCCATAAGGAGGTAGGAGGTCAGACCAAGTGAGCAGCAGCAAGACGAGGTCCCCATGTGGGACACGGCACTCGTGCTGTTGCTACCAGGTGCTTTAAGATGCCTCTCCAAAGCCACTTTTTCCGACCTGTTATTTACTGCTGCTTAGCAGAGCCTCATCGGGGGACAGCCAGGGCTGGGGCTCACATCAAGCAGGCGAGGCTGTCACACACGTGCACACAGCTACAGCACTACAGCTTAAAGCCAGAGTCCAATGGAAAGTGGCAAACAGACAAAGAACAAAGGAGAAGATCAGGCTGCCATCCTAAATGTGATTTCAGTGACTCAAAGGAGTCACTTCAGTCAATCCACTGGTTAATGAGTTAGCAGTACTGGCACAAAGTCTAATCACAAACGGGTAAAAGCATTTCTCCAGTGCTATCATTTATTCCTCCATTTCCAGTTCTCCATTTCAACTTGAAGAACAGCATTAAAAAGGAGAGGAAAATCCTAAAAAAGGCTTGTAAGAAACCACAAATGCCAAGCGTGCCTCCTCTCCACCCTTGTCTCTCTTTGTAACAGCCAGTTCCCTAACCTGCTGCAGCTGCCAGTTCTTTAGTGGTGAGAAATATTTGTAATAGGCATTGCTGAATGTTACAGAAATGCTGAAGAGCAACTGGATATCAGTTAAACAGCCTTATCCCTAAGCAGTAACACATTGAAATGCAGGAAAGGCAAGCAATAACCAGCAATGGGTCAGTGCAATGCACCAGCTTCATTAAAATTATCTAGCTGTAAAAATAAATCCTGCTGAAGTACAGCTAGGTTTTCATCTTATTTGCATGTGATCTTCAGCATCCGCTGGTGGTAACAAGATGACTAGATGAAAGCAACAGGAAAACATGATATTAATTATGTTAACTCACGATTCTAGGTACCAAAGCGCATAAAAATCTTCACACCTTCAGAGTTCAGGAGAATACAAAGTAAGCTTTTGGGCTCGTGTCCCTCCCTCCCTCTCAGAGGGCAGGAGACAGCAAACTAAGCGGGATTCTGTGATCAGTCTCTCTGGTCTTCTGGCCACGCTGCCCTAGAGGGGTCAATCTCAACTTTGAAATCACCTTTAGCCATCTCCCTCCCTTCAGACAATTGAGTTTATTAAAACACATAGGAGAGAGAGATTGCAATGGCCATAAGACAGGCAGGATGGAGAAGCCCAGATATTACTCTTAGCTTTGACAGGTCTGGGGAGACATCTTTAGGTGGGACTCTGAACTAGGCAAAGCAGCAGGTGGTGATGGCAGCAGATGAGAGACTTCCCCTTGCCACTGCTCTCTCCACATTTGGAGGAAGCATTTAGCGAGCATCCATCCCAGCCATGCTGGATATTATTTCTACTGTCCTCCCAGCTGTTTCCATCAAACCTGAATCCCTTAAGTATTTTGTATATGTGTGGCTTAACCCCACCAGCAACTAAGCCCCACAGAGCTGCTCGCTCGTTCTCCCCTATATCAGGATGGGGAAAAGAATCAGAAAAGTGAGAAAACTCATGGATTGAGATAAAGTCAGTTCAATAGGTAAAACAAAAGCCACACACACAAGCAAAGCAAAACAAGGAATTCGTTCATCACTTCCCACTGGCAGGCACGTGTTCAGCCATCCCCAGGAAATCAGGGCTCCATCATGTGTAAAGGTGACTTGGGAAGACAAATGCCATCACTCTGAATGTTCCCACCTTCCTCCTTCTTGCTGTGCTTAACAAGCCTCCTCCAGACCTCAGCAATGGTTTGTGTGTGCGCTGCAAGCCTCCGGGACATATGAGGTGAATACACTTCATGTGTCCCTCTAAACTAAGCTGAATTAGTCCATGTTTGCCATGGCTAAAAGCAAATGCATGGACAGGCACCTGAGGATAAGGAGCAGCAACTTGTCATGTAGCACTCGCTTGAGCCCAAGCCCTTGATCGTGGACAAAAGAGGCCACAAGCTCTTTCTCCCATGTTTATGTAGCAACTCACAAATGGGGTCCAGCTCCCTGGAGGTAACTGCAATTAAGCCGTACTCTCAGGAGGAGCAGATTTCCTCTGACAAAGTATTTCTCTGTTCCTCTATATTACCTTCTTATCCATGAATAAATGCAGCAGGCTTATCTCTGCTATTCTGTGTTTGCTTTAATAACTAGCATGAAGCCTGTATTTATTACCCAAATCCTGTTTTTAAATCTCACTCCTCGATGAAGCAGTAATGGCACGGCGGCTCTGCTCGGATAACCCTGCAGCACTTCTTCCTTTCATGAGGAAAAAAAAAAACCCTACGTCTGCCATGCCCTGACCGACCTGCAGCAATTCTGCTGTCTAACATTGTTGCCAGAAACATCCTGGGTTGTCTCAGGTTTCCATCCTTCCTGGGAAATCAGTACAAAGATTGCAGCAACTTTCCAAAGCAGATGCGCACATAGGGCATGTCTCTATTTACTCAGCGAGTGGAAATGACTGCAGTTCACACACACACCCAAAAAATGGCAAAGCATCATCCGGATTCTCACCGAGACAGGCACTCAGGAGCATCATAAAGCATCTCACAGTAGGTATGTGAAGGTGTCATTAATAGAGGAGCTCAGGTCTGCATATGCTCTGAATGTCTTAAATAGAATAAAGAGTCTGGTAATCACAGCAGAATAAGCTCAAGACTTCACTGGGAAACCACTTGGCGCAGGGAGCGATGCTCTCCCAGCAATGCTCCCGTGCTTCCTTCCAAACCCCAGCAGAGCAGTGCTGTCTATAAACGAGAGACATTTTGCTCAAGGAAAGACATAGGGAAGTTGTTGAGGTGAGGAAGGAAAGCTTAGAAAGCAAAAAATACATACAAAGGGAAAGAAGCAGGGATGTTTTCAACAAGTAGAGCCTCAAATGGCTTTTAAAGCAATTAAAAATTGTCGTCTGGCTCTAGAGACCCTGGCAACAGAGATTACAATTCCCAGCTGCTCACCAGATTACTTCTACTTCCTCAGCGAGCAGAGGAGTCCAAATGAAGGTCAAAGTCTGCTTCAGACAACAACCAGCTGGTTATGTCAAAGCAGGGGACCTAGCCAACTGGGCAGCAACACGCAGCCACTGAAGCAGCAGCTGTCCCCAGCACCCACAGCCCTGGGCTCTGCTGCAGCACCTCTGGTGGGTGCACACCCCAAGGGGAGCTGGGTCCTAGATCCAGTCCACCATCACGGCTGGCCCAGGGAAAGCATCTTTCCAGGTCCCCAGCACCAAGCTCAGCCACTCAGCACACCCACCTCTGGTGAACATCACCCACCACTCAACCCCATCCCTTACACACTCTAAAGATGACTACCCCTTCCAATCCACTGTCATAAGAGCTCACATAATCAGTCCCTGAATCTGGTTTAGTCAAGTGACCTGGATTAGCTTTTTTTTTAAAAAAAAAAAAAAGTTCTGGCTTGGTTTAGGTTTTTCCCCCCCCTAACCCAGTTAAACTCTGCCACCCAAAGCTGCTGGACAATCATACGTGCAATGAGATGGGCTGGTCTGGGACAGGTGGGAACCTCTGGGAGAAGACCAGGGATGCAAAAGAAGCCCAATGACAGCTGGAAACACATCAGCCCCCCCACCCCCCACCCACCCCACCCCCGAGCAGTCTCAGCTCCACAGGGGTCTCTGATGCAACACACCGAAGCCATTGTGTTGGAAGCTGTTAATTAAACAGAGTTTATTTTGGCTTTTGTTGATTTATGCTAAAACAGATTTAAAGCCAGACTGGATTAAAACCATCCCTTTGCAAGAGCTGTGCCATCCATATTGCTGTGTTTAATTACAAGCAACACCAAAGCAGCTCTTTTCCCTTATCAGTTTGCTCATCAGTGCTACTTTGGCTAAGAATATTTAATGAAAAACAACTGCATTATGAGAAGGAGCTTTTGCAGGGATTTTTAAACCAAATACTTGGATGCTTCTAGAAGCCCAGTTTGGTACCAATTATAAAAAATTAGGCAATGTGACCCAGAGACTGCAAGGAAATGACATTGCCTACTGTGAGGTCCTGGGCAGCAGCTTCCTGTGCTAAAATTAGAGGAACAGGAATCTTTGTTTTTAAATATGCCAGATTATCAGCTTTTAAGTAAATGCTCAGATGTTTCAACCTATATTAGGAAAACCTAACGATTTTTGTATAGGTGGTTCTGACAGAACCTAGCACATGCCCAGTTTGCCAGATAAGGTGTAAACAATTTTTGAGAAGTCAAACCCTAGGACCTGCAAGTTGAAAATTTTACTGAAATCAGGTCACATCCTCTATGGACAGAAACTCACAGCCTACATTCTCATACTAGCCACTATCCCTTTTGTGTCAAGAACACAACAGGCGCCATCTGAGACAACAAAGAGGCAATCTCTCCCCTAAGGACACCTAAAACCCAGCAGATGATGTGTTCTGGAGGCCTTTGAGGTGTTTGGATTTCTGCACTGAGTCACTACGGTTCACAAGAAATAAACTGAAGTAATTGAAAGGAAGAGGAAGTCAAAGCTTTGATCTCTTAGATAATTTTGCATCGGCCCAGATTAAATCTTCAAACCAGGAGTTGTTGTACAGCAAATCCCTGCAAGCTCTGGAGGCATCCAGCATCTGCTCCAAGATCCCATGATCCTGTAGGAGAGCTACCAGCAGCCTTTCGCAGAGCATACCCATGGACATTACATATCACATCTAATGTGTAATAATCTTTAGGTTTTAACTGAACTAGTTCTTCTCTGGGATGATCTAGAAACCACATACAGAAGATAAAATTGCTGCAGAATTTAGGTAACATAATTTAGTTTCACTGCTACTTTCTTCCCTATTGAACCCAGCCAGACTTTTTCATGAATGATACAGAACATTGGAGTTCATTTATTCTGCTGACATCCCCTTACCTGTGAGCCTTTCTCTCATACTGCGAAGTCATTTGCAAATGACATCGCTTCATAGCATATGCTTTCATATCCATAGACAGTTACACAAAAAGACACAGGGACAATGTATAGGTCTAATTCTACAAGATGACTGATTGTTGTGTTTAAGCAAAATTCAATTAGGAGAGCTTGCAAGATTGGCCTCTGTGCTTGTTAGCATCCAGCACAGGGCAGCTATGTTTTGGCTGCCTATTGACTGAGCAATCGAAAGACAACTGCTGCATCCCACCAGGGAAACATCCAAAGAGCTGTACAGTTCAGAAATGGAGGAGGCTTCCAATTAAAATCAGCCTTAAGGGGCTTGATCCACAAGATGATTACAAAGTTCCAAGTTTGCCAACAACATTTCATCATTATCGTTACAAGATTAAACAACTTACCCATCAATTTTTGCAGCTCTTGCAGCTGTAGACTCTGCAGATCAGGATCTGACTTCTATGATTGTGTCTGAGAGCTCCTGATACAAACCATCTACACCAAAATGTCCAGGAGAGGCTTCAGAACTAACCCACACAAGTCACCAAAAAAACTTGTGCACTTATGCATATCCCTGCTCCCCAAACCATCAGCTTTTTCCCCAGAGGATCCTCCCTTTACAAGAGAGTGCTGATAACTGAAGGTTCTTCCAGAGGGGGATTTATTAGAGGTGTCTAAAAGAGTTGGATGAACCTGAAGGTGTGTCACTTGTTCTGTCCCCCCACTGTCTGCAGCAGGTGTTTAAACTAAATCTGATTTTTAGATTGATCAGGGCTGGGTGATTTTCTTCTGGCTAGGTCCTGTCACAAATCCTAAATGAGTTAACATCATAAAAACCCCAGGAGAGTCTGGCAATGGAACTAACCCAGAGGGAAACACTGTGGTCAGTGAAACAGCAGAGTCCAGGACAAGACTTTTAAATTTTTCCCATATGAGCTGCAACACGCAGTTCCCTGGCTGGGAGCAATCCCGGGAGCAGTGACCTGGTGTGCCCAGGCTTGATCCAGGTAAGATTATTCAGCACAGAGGTTTAATATATATAGTCCGTCCTTACACCAACCATCCTACCTATTGCATGGACACTTTTATCAAAGTCACTACGATCTGACACAGCTCAAACGCACAAGTTTGCAGTAAATCTTGGTGCCACATTGCCAGAGAACTTCAAAACATAAATAATGACTGAAATGGTCCCAAAGCAGTTTGTGACTATTGTAAAGGGACTGATGGGTTACAGGGGGAGAAGCAGAAACTACAAGGCAGAAAACTGAAGCACTGTAGCTAGAAACTTCTTGGAGTCTTCTCTGGGCCCAGGTTTTTCTACTCCCAGCCCTCAGCTTCCCTGCATGCAGGAACCAGCAAATTAAGACTTAAGCCATTATAAAAATTTGCGTCACGTCAGAAGCATTTGGTACTCTGAGGATGATGTATTCAGCACAGTCTGACAGCCAGCACTAAATGAGGGCTGGGATTTCCAGTGGGACCAGTCTGGACACAGCATAAGATACAGAGGCACCACCAAGAGGACAGCCACGATGCTGGCGGCTTTGGAGTCCTGCATTTTAGCCAGCAAATGGAAAGGTTCCTTGGCACTCGGCAAGGGACAGTCAGAGCAGGAGAAGTAATCAGACTAAACAGGCACTGTTCAGCCACTGCAGCCGATACATTATAGCTGCACTTTGGACTGATGCTGCATGGCTCCTTTCCTTAGAAAATTAAAGGTTTTACATGCTTACGGAGCCTTGCAGCTTCTAAATAGTTAAGCAATCATCACTGCTTTCATCTTCTGCAAGGGGGTACGGAGGAATGATTCCCAGTCACAGAGGAGCTGGACAAGCAATGACACACACACAAGTCCCGACTCCACGTCCACAGAAGAAAGTCCCCTGGGCTTCTGACTTGCCTACCACAACCAAATAAACATCAGCTGCTCACAATTGTCTACAGAAAACAAAGTTATTTACTGACTAAACCGCTCCATGAACAATATTCAAACACTTGTTTCTCTCCATCTGCTTTGCTGTTTTATCCAATGTGATGAACAGGTGAGGTTGCTTTCTCATTTCTTTGTTCATTTCCTTCTTACAATTAACCATATCAGTTTTTTCCAGCAGCAAACACCTCATTCCTTGTTGAAACTGTGAGTAAATTGAACAACAACAAAAAAAAAAATCACCATGTCCTGCTGGAATTAAACCATCTCTAAAAATGATCTGCCTAAAACATCTTTCTCTGATACCCTCTGTTAAAGCTCAACTTTTGGGGATGGGAGGGGTCAAAAATATGAGATGAAAATATACAGCATCTTTTTCATCATCCATCCATCCTAAAAAGGAAAAGACAGAATATAATCAGCAGACACAAATTACTTCTCTGTGGGTCGATAGCTGGTAAAACAAACTGCAGAGTCCCTGACCTCAACTGAATGACCTCTGAAATGATGTGTGGTCCTAAGATCTGCCACTTGGCCAGCCACGCAGTCAAGAGCACACCCACCCCCAAAAACGCCGTCACTAGCAACCACAACCAGAATTGGATTTGAACTCAGAGGCAGGGAACTAGACTTTATTGATCTTCTTATCTGGAATTCAATGACTCAGTGGGGAGCTCATAAACCTGAAATTATGGGCTGACTATAAAATTCTCCTCTTCTGTTATTTCCAGGCAGTACCCCTTAGAAAAAAACAACTTACTACTTCTAATTTGGAGTCTGGCTCTGCAGCTTTCTTTAGAAAGCTTCATGTGAATGATTAACTGGTAAATATGCAATTAAATTTGAATTGTTACTGTTCCAATTATTGAAATAACCTGCATTTGTTAGGATTTTATTCTTTTACTCATGCTCATTAATGGTATCTAAATGTCAAGCAAAAAGCATCTTTGTACGTGTATGTTCATCTTACTGTCCAAATTTATTCGCTGAGCAAAGGTCAGGAATTTGATGAATTACAAATGCAATTGTTTAGAGCAACTCAGTACAATTTAGTGAAAGCTGCACTCAATTTGTTCAGCCCAGCATCCTTCAAGTTCCCACGGAAAAATATTGTGCCAGATGTATTAAGCGCAAATTGCATTGTAAATTCATTTATAATTAAAACTGCCATTTCTGTGCCTCTTTCCAGACCCCACATTCGGCTGAACAGACACATCACTCTAACCCTTCTTGTTTTCTGTATTGGTTTTAATTTTCGTAACAGTTATCTTTTCACACCCCTGGGAAATACACATGCTTGAGAAACTGAGGCAAGAGTTGAGTGGCATTTCCACGACCCTGAGATGATCAGAGCGGGAGCACGGGAGTCACTACCTCTCCATCCATCGCCCCCTCCCCCTCCCTGAGGCTGCGCCAAGCACACTGGCCTTGAAAGCAGACGTGAGGTGTCTCTGAAGGCTGGACGGCTGCTCAGAAGACTCTGCCTGTCTCATTGCAACGATGATATAGAAGACACCAGGGATGTGGTCCCTTCCGCTAAATGCCTAAAGACACCAAAAAAGGAGCCACCAAGGATGCCCAGCTCCTTGCACTGCTCAGTGCCCCTCTCTTCATGTGTTCCTTCTGCTGTCCTCTCCTGCAAGAGACATCCCTACCTGTCTCAGTGCCCTTTCTGGGACAGCAAGGCCCCTGTCAAAAATGGTTTTGCCTCCAAACCACGCCACCCCCCACCCAGCAGTTTGTCTGCTGCCCCCTCACCATGCCAGCAATGGTACCAAAGCCCCTTGGCAGACACATACACCGTGCAGGGCGGACACTGGCGTGTATGGGCTGTGCAGCCTGTTAGTCCATACCTTTCTCTGCCCCCACATGTTTATGTGGCAAACAGCTCATTATGGGCTGTGGTAGCCCAAATCATCGCATCAGCACACGTAAATCATTCAAAAAAACTAAAGAGCATCTACCAATGGAGAAAAGTAGGAAAGCATGATATGTGCTATAAACCACTGCATCACTGGGAAGACACTCTGATGCTGAGCTCAGCTCCATAGTAAAACAGGTATTTTTTACCACAGAAATTCAAGCACATACCCAGGAGTCCACAGAGCCAAAACTTCTCCCTCTGGCATGATACACAGCCCATCTACACTGAGCATCCCTTTACTTATCTCCCCCACTAGAGCAGTGTTTATGGCACATGCCCCACGGGATGGCACTGGTTCCAGTATCACTACGTCACAGTAACACTTCAGCTGGGGTCCTGCTGGGCCAGAACACAGGTATAAGTTTTCCTTGTGCATTTTCAGTTTAAAGCAAGGTTATAGTACCCTTGGTTGAAAGGGCAATAGAAGTGCAACTTAATTACCCAGTATTATAATGCAGCTATTCTGAGAGGCTGCAGAAGGAAATTGGCACCGTTCTGATGGAATATTCCACGTAGTTAACAGCAATTTCATGCAGCCTCAGAGAAGACAGGCAGTTATCTAGATCTGTTAAAAGGTAAGAGTGACATGTGAAACGTTATTCTTTCCTTAAGTAAAGTATAAACACATATTTTCTGGCTATATAGCTTATATTTTTAGATGAGAAGAAAGTAAAGCAAGAAAAAACCCTAACATCAAGCTGAAAACAAATCAGATGCAATTCAAAAGGACAGTGGAAAAATACAGGATGAGAAGGACATGGTAAAGCAACAAGTTAATAGAAAAGGATCCAGGTGTCACCACAAATCACAAGCCAGCAGTGCCCCACAAGCATTGTGTGCATCCATGCCGTGCAGAATAAGCAAACATCCTACAACACCTGGGAGGGCTGGAGGTAAGTACCACCTAGGAACCCACAGCTCTCAGATCTCATCAAGAAAACCAACTGTATCCTTGGGCATGTGGTTCAGATGCGTACCAACTGAAAAGACACCCCAGGAGACTAACAGGCACGATCAGCAACCATGAAAACGTGGCCTTAGAGGAAAGGTTGGCTTAGCAGGTGGTTAGGCAGGTAAGGGGGGAGAAGGCTGAGGAGAGACTTGATAATTCTCTTTAAAGAAGTAAAAAAGCAGCCACCAAGCAGAAAAGACTAGTTGTCCTCTCTGGCAGCAAAACTAAAAGGTAGACCTTTTAGTCTTGTCAAAAAGGAATTACTTTTTAACAGTAAGGATAGCAAAGATGCGGAGCAGGTTGCCTGGGGGTAAGGTGTAGAGTCTTTGGTTGGTGAATGCAAGCAAAGCTAAGGTAGTTCAGGCCATGTCCACACTGTCATGGGACCTCCTGCAGGTCCATTGGAGGCCTGGCCTCTATGGCTGCCCTGGCCCCCAAGCTTGGAGGAAAACAAACCCCATCCTTGCTTTGAGTCACCCTCACCATTAGGATATCCAAAGACTGAGCAGCTCTCACTGTTCTCTGACATGTACTTGGACCACTTGGGGATGGGCTTTGCCCTGCTGACCAGGACTGCAAGGCAGACACTTGGGAAGGACATCCAAGGGACCTGGAAGAGATGCTCCTTTAGCCTGCTGGGCTGCAGATTGATAAGGAGAGCCACCAGCTGGTTTCTCCACACCAGCAGTGACCACACCAACCTGACCTTGTCAGCACACCCACTTACTCATTGGGAAGAGATTAAACCACCTGAAAGAAGGAACATGAGCAGAAAGAAGCCAACAGCACTGGAGGGGAAGCAAAGCTTGGCTGAGTGCCATCATGGCAGCACGTGAAGCTCCGAGCTGAAGAGGCCCCGGAGGCTGAGCAGGAGGCAGTTTCCATGGGAGGCCCCAGCTACTTGTCCTATGTTTGGTCCACAAACCCTTTTACCTCGCTGGACCCAAAAACAAATCTCAAATATCTCTCTAACAGCTCCTGTCAATATTAATTCTCCCCCAGGTGGCTAGGTATTCACAGCAAGATAAAGCAACAGTCATTACTTTAATTAGTGAAGTACACCAAAAAAAAAAAAAAAAGACAACCAGAGCTTGCAAAACAGTGTTATTTGAAATGCTTACCATGGGCCTAAACCAAAAATGCCTGACCTCTGCCCGTAAAATTTGTAAGCACTCTTCTGTACAAGCTGCCTACACAACACAATTTCTTTACTGCTGAGGAGTGAAGAAATTCTGTCTGCTTTGAGTTGCACCAAGGCAGAAAGTACACTTCTAAAATTTTCCAGGACAGATATATCCAGAAAGACCTTTTATAACTGGTACTACAAAACCCATGGTTAACTACAAAACCAAGGAAATGACACAGGTGCCGGGGTCTCCAGAGACCGAGAACTAGAAAGCCCACCAGTTTCTTCAGCATCCTACTGCAGTAGCAGCTTATGCCTGGACTTTAATTCAAAATTATGGTTTAGCACAGAGAAAATACGCTTTCCTGGGCTTTTTCTTTGCGATCAGTCAGTCATCCCCTTGCCAGCAGTGAAAACTGGTCGCAAGCTTAACCTCTTTCCTTGATGAGTCTGGCTCCAGAAAGGAAAGCGGGAGGCAGACGTAGCGGATTACACCCGGCAGCTGTGAAACCCTGGGAGCACTCCTGTCTGTGAACCGTTCTGCCACAGCAGTGAAACACCCCATTATACTCGTCATTTTTTAATTAGGAAATGACGTGTGATTTACAAGCCTCGGTGCAATGTGGTATTTAAACAGCGAGGAGTGACATTTCAGAGTGGCATTAGTTACTTTCCCTCTCCTGCCCCCCCAAGTCATTCAAGCAAGTTGTTCAGACAAAGAGCAAAAGTCCTTTGTCTGGGTTTTAATCCAAACTAGTGCAGTTGTGTAGGTGTTCTTTTCGTTCTTTTTTCATCTTTTTTCTCCCTCTATTTAATAAGGATAAGATTTCTTCCCTGCAGCCAGCAGTGACAACTGTGAGTGTACCAGTCTGAATTCCAGCATATATAATCAGCATCTGAGCTTCTCTTGAAAGAAAGAAAAAGAAGTTCACAAAGCCTGGAGGAGGAGAATTATGCACCCACCAGTCCAGCTATGTCAGAGACCTTGTCTGCATGAAAGGCTGTGGCTGGCATGGAACCAGTATCCCTCAGCAGCAGCATAACCCTGCTGTCTGCTCCCTTAGCCGCATCCACCACTCACTGCTGCTCAGAGCCACATACAAGACATGAGCTCCCATGGCGATGGGGAGGTGAGGATAGCACCGATGTACAGCGTATGAGCAAAAAACCTCCCAGAGAAATTGTGTGGAAAGAACTCACTTTGAATACGCAAAGCCTGGTGTGTCTGAATAGGAGGAAGCTGCTCATATCTCCTGCCGCTGCAGAAACCACAGCACCTCAGTTACACAGCTTACAGGCAAATATCTGACCACCTGGTATGTCCCCCGACCACAGCTGCAACAAGGAGAGGCACCCGGTCTCCCCAGGTCTGGTAAGACTTTTAAATTAAGTCATCATCAACCACAGAAAGGCCAGGAAGGTGGTCATGGCAACTTCAGAAATTTGCTTTCCAGGTACCCAACCAGGCTATGGGGGACCACAGCCCCATGGTGCGGACATCCCAGGGACAGCTCAGAGGACTGTGCGGTGCGCACTCAGCACTGGTGGTGGGTACTCTGAAAGCAGCCTGGAACAGGCAAAACTGAAGCTATAAACTGACAACTGGCTGTTTGGGATGTGGCTGTGGCCTGCCACTTCATATAGAGCAGTTACTACAAAAGTAAATCCCCCCCATGCAAATTAGCCCTAAGCATAACACAGACTCTCCAGGGAAACACGCCGGCTCACTGGTACACGCGGGCACAAGGGCTTTAAGGCTTTAAGGAAGACCGTGAGAAAGAGTAATAGAAGCCACTGAAACCACAGGTGGAAGCTTCACTAGCAAGAACAGAATAGTCTCAAAAATAAGAGGACTGAAAGATGAATGCTACCCTTACCCGCTGGGAGGAATACAGGAGGAGGAAGGCTGGCATACAGTGTTTCAGACTCAGAAGCATGAGTCAAAGCATGACTTCAGATGGATAGTGGAGACGTTTCCCCATCAGCAAAGCAGTAAGCAGATACAACCAGGCTAGGAATCAAAAGCCATTCTAGCTGCACCACACCATTATACATGAAAACTCACGTGCCTGAGTAGGCTAACGAGAGCTTGGCCACCAGTTTCAGCTGGAAGGCAATCACTTCCTCCAGCACACCACAGCCATGTGAGGAGGTGAGTACAAACCAATGTGTGGGCACAAACTATGCGGCTCTGATCCTTGATCAAGTGCAGCCTGAGGAACCCCCAGATCATCGTAGAGCCTCAATGAACGTAACAAGCCCTGGAGCACTACACAGGGAAGCCAGCGAGCATCTGAAGGCAAAACGCCCAACAATCTACCTACTGCAATGAAAAGCAATCATTAAGAGGTAGCTGCTGAAATTGAAATTGCATTATAGAAACCAAACCTCAACATAGTCATATTTATATACTTAAAACAAAAAACTTTTCTTACTGTTAAGGTTCTATGAGATCACTCACCCTTGAAATAATTATTAAACCTTACACACTGAAAACCAGACTTATTGTTTCCTATTTCCATCTTCCCATAATGACCAAAGTTCCCCCACCTTGGGATTTGACCTTACTTGATGAAGATGACTTGGATAAACTGAATTGAATTATCCCTGCAACACAATTAAAAAATACCGCCTGCAGACTGCAAGTGCTTAAATATCATTAAATGACAATATATCATTAAATTACGCCATCCTTGGAACCTGCAGCTCCCAGGTGCAGATACAGAATACAAGCCTGTGTAATTTAAATCTTGCCTCTCCTTAAACTGAATAAAACATGACCTGTGTTTGCTTATATTCTGTATATTCATTCACTGTAGCTTTCTTTCATGCAAGTCTCAAAGGCAAACTCAGTAAAATATAGAGGAAGATCATGAGATATTTGTCTTCCAAGCTTGCCTTTCACCTCAATTAATTTCACTGTTAATCTCATTACTAAAGCACACTGGAAAAACTCAGTATTTTTAGTAATTCTTCAATTTTGTTTGGTTTTATTCATTATCCACCTAATTCCAGGTGCTCCTGTTCATTTTAATAACCACAACAGAACTGGTGCAGTCCTATAATTAATTCAGCTTTTGTTTTCTCTCCCACTGGCTTTGCAAGGGGGGTCACCTGCTGGGCTGAGGAGGCAGGATGAGCAGTAACACTCAGCTACAAGAGAGCTGGGAAGAGCTGCTGTAACGTGGAATATGTTGTGTGTCCTACCTGAGCATTATTTTCCAATGATAACACCACTAGCAGTACAATGAAGCACTGACAGCACACCTGGAAGGCTCTAAAGACAGGCATCGGATGAGATGACATATACCTTAAAAATTCCCACCTTTCCCAGCCAGAGGTGAGGAAAGAAGAGTCTCTTATACAGCAGTAGCTGGAAGCTTTACTGGGAACACGAAAAAGTCTGGTCCGATTCCTTCAGCTGCCTCAGGAACTTGAGCTGGAATCTGAATTTGGTTGTTTAAGTTAAGCCCAGGGTCCCTTGGGGCTGGGCACACTCAGTCACTTCCCTGCCCTGGTCACCCATGTCCCAGGTGGGAATGGGTGACCCCCACCTGGCTCTTAACAGATCTCTAGGGGCAGCTGGCTTCTCTCACCCTTAGAAGCTTCTGCTTTCAGTAGCCAAGCCACAAAATATGTATTGCATGCCTTAAAAAGCCAAAGAGCAGGGATGAGAGGGGGCACCAGCTCCCAGAGATCACAGCACTCAGTTCTGGAAGCAGCTGAGCAAAGCCAGGCTGCCTTCAAGGGCTCGGCAGCTCCAGCATCACCAGCCCCTACTCTCCCCACACACTCAAATCACTCACAAGCTGCAAGCCAGCCACCCTCGCACTGAGGTATGGATGCACATTCAGAGGCTCTTCCACGGCCCAGCAAACACCTGGTTATTCAACCTAAGAGAGAACAAATTTGACAGGCAGAGGATGCAGTTCCTGGGGAGCATGTCACCTGCATCCCATGATGAAAGCTGGCAGAGGGAGCATGAGGGGGACACCTCATGTGGGGACCAGCAGAGCCAGGTACCAACTGCTCACTGCTCTCTCAACCAGCCCTTCAAGCCTAGGAGAAATCTGGCTGGTAGGAAGGATGGATTTTGGGCTCAGGCTGAGGGCCAGCTCCAGCAGGCGTTAACTTCTGGCTGCTTTATAGCAGGTGGATAAAACGTGGGTGTTGGGGTGTCATTTCTAGCCCCTTTTGCTGATTGCAAATAGCTTTTTCAGCAGAATGAATGAAGCAGGAGGGGTTTTCCACTGTACCGGGGCACTCTGGTGTTGCCAAGCAGCTATAGCAAGGCACAGCCAGGCCAGCTTGGTATTTTAATGTATGAAGGGAAGCATGTTAATTTTGCAAGATAGAAAAGATGTGGATTGGTTTTCTAACTCTCACCCTAGGGAAGGCTGGGCATCACCATTCTCTTTCTTCACAGATCTAATCATCTGCCTCATGTCTTCACCCTGCAAAAAGTTCTTGCAAGGAACAGTCTGGTAATAAATTTGCTGCATCTTACATTTTTAGATCCTCAACATTGTCAGCAAATTGCTGCTCCCTCCACACATCAGGCCGCCCAGAACAATGTTTCCCAAACAGCCCAGGCTCCATCTGCAGCATTCCACAGAAGATGCTGTCCCACAGTCCCAGGAAAGCCTGGCCATCTCTGCAGACGTGAAGCTTGCTAATGAATGGTCCCCAGTGGCCTCAGGTCTAACTCCAGAGCAAGGCACAGAAGAAGGGAAGCTCAGTGTTGGAAGAAGGTGCATCCCTGAGCAGCAGATGGGATCAGTAGGGCAGTCACATTTTTCTATAAGCAGCAAGCCACTGTTAGACTGCAGGAATGTTTATAGGAAGGTTCTGTTCAGAGTCTTCATGTAAAGGGTTACTAATGATCACAAAATACACAAATGTTTAGGTATATTAGTAAATACATAAGCTAACGTATAAATAAATTTTTTATGCCCATCCGTAATACCTGCTGCTTTCATCTGATTTTATTATATGCTATTCACATCCATGACACGCTTATGAAGATCCCATTCAATAATTTAATCTTTAATACGGATTAAGCATGACCTAAATTTTGGTCTGCCTCTCTCATATGCTTTTGCAGGACAAAGGTTTTGTTCAGAGACCTATAGTTCCTATAGGTGGTTTCTGTGCCGAAAGGGACTGCTGCACAGCACAGGTACCAGCCTCCATGAAGGCAGACACAGCTCGAGGATCTGTTCCATACAAGCTCAGGACTGCCTGCATCCACCTGGGATGCTCCAGCACCCCTTCCTTCTCCTCTTTCAGCCACATTTTGCAGATACAAGCAACAAATGGAAAAAAAGCAACATGAACGCCACACTGCTTGCACTCTTCATTTCAGCTGCCGTGATGCCAGGTAGATCAGGGCAAGGTGGGAGGGAGCAAGAGCAGGGGAGAGACAGAAGGAAAACAGGTCACACAAGAAATAAAAAAACCGCAAAACAAAAAGCGTAACAGATGAGATCAGCAAGAAAAGAGGGGGATTCAGTAGACAGGCACTCATGAACTTGACAGGTGAAGCGATGCGAGGAGCCCGTATATGATTGTGGGTCTCAGCAAATAATACAATGCTCTCGTTCCTGTCCAAACAGCTGTCACATGAAAGCCTTCTCTACGCCTCTCCATCTACCTCTGCTGAAACCAGGCTGCGGCAGCTCCCAGCCCAGGACAACAAGCAGCCTTTCAAAACTCAGGGATAGCAATGACAGCCTACGGAGAGCGGCTCCGACAGATGGGCAGGGCTGGATTTGGCTGCAGGGGCTCCCACCACTCCTGCCCGCCGCTCGCAGCCCAGCATATTAGTATAAGCCACCCTGCCTGGGATCACCACTCTTCACCAGCCGCATGATCCCAGGGATTAAGCAAACAGAGTGCCTGCTCAGCAAAGGTCTGGAAAAGGTTGCATGAGGCACAAAAGAAGAAACTGGAGGAGGGGGGACAGGCTGGACCTCAGCACGATGCGGAGGGACCAGCAGCTGGGCAGCACCGAGAATCCTATTTACAAAGCCCACAAGCTTCAGATGCATCAAGGAGATGATGTGATTCCAGCTCTGAAAAGCTGGAATTCACCTGACCAGATGTAAATGTCAAAACAGGAGTTAACAACAAAGTTGCCTGTACCATCCTTAGAAAGAAACAAGCACTTGTTGGGCACCTTCCCTCCCTCTGGAAGCTGGTGTCTGATGCTGGTCAGAGGCGTTGCCCCTTCCCCTTCATCTGCTCTAATGGGAGCCTGGGGTAACAAACTCGGACAGAAGTTTCTCTGCCACAGCCACGGAAACTTAGATGAAACCAATCCCAGGACAACTCACATGTGGCATTTGCTTGTCGTGTTACCGCATGCCTGCTCCATGCCAGCAGCTTTGCCCAAAATGAATAAATATCCCTCTGATGTCCGATATTTAAAAATAGGCAGCTTCTGTACCATGGCAATGAAGACACAGGGCAGTGGCTCTATGTCATAATTAACAGCTGTCTGGGGAAACCATTCATTAAGGTTTAAGAGAACATTATTTGCCATATACCTGTTTTAATTAAGATCAACACGAAGGGAATGTAGCTGCCTTGTGGGAAATTACTCTTCTTGCAGACAGGAGAGGAAGCCTCTTGAAAAGTGAAGACTTTGCAACAAGCGCTTGATTTTGAGAAAAGGTCTAGAAGAAATTGGTGTTGGGGGAGGGGAGCGGGTCTTGTGGGCTTCCAGGAAAGAACAACAATCCACCCTTTCAAAGATTGGTACCCAAAGCATCGCGCAGAGAGGCTGTACCCACATGGAAAGCCCAGCTAAGGACACATCCCATCGTGCTTCCATGCTGACCTGCTACTTCCCCACCTCGAGCCCTACGCCGAGGCACCAGCACCACAAGCACAGCTACCACCACCACCAAGTGTCAGCAACCTACAGCTCCGTGGGGGGAGTCACAGCCCTGCAGTGCAAGACAAGGCTAATAATATCTTTCAGATGCATGGGTCTGGGTAACACAAACGATGTGATGGTGACTCAGTTTAATTATAAACTTCCTGTTAGAAATATCAAGGTTCCTCTGATAGCACTGGCAACTGTTCTTTTGACTCATCCAGCTGTTGCTGTAACTAGGCAAAACAAAACCTTCTTTAATCCTTAAGGTATAAATAATTAAAGAAACCATTATTTTGAAAGAGCACCTGGCGTTTCATGGTTACCGAAACACCATAGCGACATGCAGAGACGCAGGGCATTCTGCTTAGGGATGGCGGCTGTTACTGCGATCTCCACTGCCTGAAAGACAGCAATAAAACATCCATCCTTACCTCACATGGAAGAAGCAGATTAACTCCCCACCCATACATGCTTCCAGTAAGGTTATCCTACATGGCCAGATAGACTATTGCTAGTCCGGTCTGAATTAGAAGTCCATATCCTCCAAATCACTCTTACAGTGTCAGGAGTTCAGAAAGTCTTGCTTGTTTGACCCATAAGCTCAAATTTTCCTGCAAGTTAGTATCATGTTAAAGCATAGATCTGGAGACCCAGACCTCAGGAGCAAAGGATCTCCCAAAGCCAGTGCTACGGTTGCAGAACGTCCCACAAAACACACTACTTACTGTTTTGAACAATGAATCTCATGTCCCAGACCACTGCTGTCCCTGTTCCCCCAACCATCCAGCAAGAGCCTCCTGCAGACACAGGGGATAATCTCCAGCCCCCCACGGGTAACCAGCACCTGCAGGGCAGCCCGTGTAACATGCCCGGCCAGGTGGGACACGCATCTGAAGATGGAGCAACTCTACCACCTTCAGCCCAGCACATGAGACCAGCTGCTTGCTGCACACTCCTGCATCTCCTAAACCTGCATCCTACGCCCATCCAGGCAGATGTCCTTAAGCCTTAAATTGCCTGAAGTTCCTCACCACTCTCTTGGCTCCTGGCTCCAAGGAACTGAAGTTTCCAGTAGAAAAATCTAAGGGTGCAACACCCCTTTCCAGCTCAAAGCCTGACCGTTCCCCATGAAAACAGGGCCCTTGTCCCCAGGCCGTTATTACAGATGGACAGGAGGAGAGACTGGCCCACACCAGCCCACAGTAAAATGATGCAGAGCCTCTCCTCTGCCTCAGCAGAGCCTCCAGCACAAAGCGAGAAGCAGTCTCCTTACCACAAGGCTCTCAGAGTTCTCAAAGCAAAAAAGGCTTTTCTTACACAAAACAAACAAAAAAAAAGTTATGTTTTTAACTCACCTCAAGAGGTCTCGAAAAGGATTTGCAAAGCCTCAGGACCAAGTGGGCTCCTGCAGCATGCAACAGAGCATCACCTGGGAAATTTTAGGGCAGCGGTTAATTGATTAGGGTAGGGTTTGCAAGAGCCTCACAGCTTGCTCTCACCCTCCTTACAGACAATAGAGTTGTGCCATTCACTTCAACAAGGGCAGGATCAAGTTATCTGTGGTTCACTGTAGCCCACTCACTCCTCTTGATGAGTCTCTCGTCTCTCTTCGGCACAAACAACTTGAAAAGCCTGGGAACCTGGTTCCCGAGTCCTACACAAAGGTGAGACATCTTTTCCAATCTCCCTTCAGTGAACTCTAAAAGGAAGCATGGAGGATAACAGCCCCTATAATAGTACCCTTGCTAGTATGACTTCAAAATCTATTTTTTTCCATTGCTCTGGCTTCTATTTTATTTAAGAACTTGATTTTGGGAGGCACAAAAGGCCTGATTTGCAAAGATGCTGTGATTGAATGGGAGGGGGGGGGGGGCACAGATGTACAGCTCTTCTGAAAAAATCACATCTCACACTGCGAAACCGAAGACCGAAAAATTACCAGTAAGTGCTCTATTTTTAGCTGTCCTGTGTCATAACATTCACCATTCCCAAGCAAACTTTCTGGCAAATATTTAGAGTGAGACTCACAACCCCATGCTTTGTCAACAAAGCACAGTGATTACCTAGGGCAGCCGTAGGCGCAGCACCTGCAGCACTGCAGACCGTATTGCTTCAGCCTGTTACCATGACACTTTTAGTTTGATTCTGCCCAGTTTGCATGTGCAGGATGCGAGATAAACCTTTTTTGTTGTGGTTTAGCCCCATCTGGCAACTACATGGCAGCTGCTCGCTCACCCACTGGGAACCTGAAAAAAGGTAAACCCCATGGTTTGAGATAAGAACAGTTTAATAATTGAATTGAAATAAAATATAATAATAGTGATATAATAATAGTAGTAGAAATGAAAAGGGAAACAACAAAAAAGAGAGAAAGAGCTAAAGCCCAAGACAGGTAAGTGATGCACAGTAAAATTGCTCACCACTTGCTGACTGATGCCCAGCCAGTCCCCGAGCAGTGATCACCTGGCCCCAGCCAACTCCTGGGCAAACCAGGCAGCTCCCCCCAGTTTATATACTGAGCGTGATGCTCTATGGTATGGAATATCCCTTTGGCCGGTTCGGGTCAGCTGTCCTGGCTCTGCTCCCTCCCGGCTTCTTGCGCACCCGCTCACTGGCAGAGCACGGGGAACTGAGAAGTCCTTGACTTAGAGCAAGCAACAACTTGGCAACAGCTAAGTGATGTTTTCATCAGCTTGTTATCAACATTATTCTCGTACTAAATCCAAAACACAATACTAGGAAGAAAATTAACTCCATTCCAGCCGAAACCAGGACAACCTTTTATGTTTTTAATATGTTATGAGGAAGGCACAACTGACTACACATAAAACTGGTTAAAGGGCTCACCTAACCCATGGGAAACTCCTTCTGAGTTTTCACAGCCAGCTGTTTGCGGGAGCTGTGAGCCACTCTTGCTGGCTGCTGTAGAGCTTTTACTAGGCAGGTGCAGGTACAAGCCACATTCAGAGGCAGATGCTGCTGTGCTGTGTGGCAGGGCTGCAGCAGTGACAGCTGAGGCTGGGCACCACGCTGCAGCCAGCTCCATCCCCAGCTAGCAGCCACATCTCCAGCATCACCCCCGGGCCAGCACCTGTATGAACACAGGCTTGGTCCTCAAAGCTACCCAGGTAGCCACACTGTAGGGAACCCACTGCGGTTGTTCAGAAGATACATCACCTCCGTTTACATACAATCCATTTTAAATGAACAACCAGCACAGCAATATGTGGTTTTCTCAGCAAGCTGGATGCACCTGCCTTCCACCTGGGTTAAATATCGTCCAGTGCTTTGTTCAGGAGCAGGGGGAAGGCATGCACCAGTGTTCTGACCTACTGAACCCACCGTTAGCACCTCACCCTCAATTCACTGTGTGATTGCACCTGATGCAAATTACTCCTGGACTGACACTACCCCGAGCTGAGAACAGCCCCAATTAGGTAATGTGCAGGACAAAATGAAGAGCCCCTCTCCGTTTTCTTCTTATCACACCTTCCCATCCACCCCATGAAATCCACCTTCCTACTTGGATTGCTTTTATCCACTGGAGGCTGGAAGGAGAGACATGACCCTGATTCCTGAGGGAAGAAGTCAAGATTAACAGACATCAGGACCTCTCCCTGCTGACAGCACTTGTGGCTGCATCCTGAGAAGTCCTGCTCTACAGGAGCTGTACTGCTTTTTTGCTATGGTCCCAGCATCCCAAAAGAAGAGCTCGCTACAGTCCAGAAAAGGCACCTGGCACAGTGGGTGCAAGAGTGGGTAACAGAGTTCTGGCATTCACTAAAACACATGGCACATCTACTAGAAAACCTTTCCCATCCTCAACTGTCATGTTGCACAGTGAATTAAGCACGTGTGACATACTTCCATGTAGTCCCGTGTCTGTGAGGTACAAGGGAAGCACTCATACCACACTGGAGGAGTGAGACTGCTAAAAATCTCAAGCAGGATTTGCACGTGTAATCTCTTGCCCTGCACTCTAAGCAAACAAGCACGGACCGTACTTCTATTCACAGAGGGACAGAAAGCCCCAGCAGCCCATGTTCCCCCCTCCCCGGTGTGACAGTCACCTGGGACATGATAAACAGCCGGTACTTGGCACTGTCACCTGGGCTGCTGGAGCAGCTGTTGCTTTCTTCACCAAGGAGCCCCCCTGGTGACAGCTCGAGATAGTGCTTGCAATAGGTAACATGCGACTCGGCACAAATTACTGCAAAATAAACTTTCCCATTACCTGCCGTGGCAGAGAAGCCTATGTGCCCAGGCAGGAGGGGATGGCAGGTGATGGGAGCACCCTTCTGCCTGCAGAGCTCCTCCAGGACCCCCTGTGCCACCCCAAGGGGCACAGCAGCACCCTGCCAGCCAGCCCCTGCACAGCCACTGGGACCAGCCGCGTGAGGATTGTTTTTTGAAAGCCCACTCCTAAATGATTCCTTCAAGCAAAATTATTCCATCGTGGTGAACAACTTTCCCCAAGCCACATAAAATTCACTCCCCCCTGGGGAGCCTGAAGAGCTGCACTTGAGTTTATAGGCATATTTAGATGTGTCTTAATCTGGATTTGCATGTGTTATTGGGGATATAAGTGGTGAAATCACATCTGCTTCTTGGATATATGCAGCAATATTTAACATTTTATTTGAAACGTTTTTGCTTTAATTAAAATGCAACCCAGTCACCCTGCTATTTCACATATAATCCCAAGGGTTTAGTAGTGTGAAATGCAGAATCACAGCTAAATAATGGAAAGGTGGCAAGATTAAAAACTTATCATAAAATTAGCCTATTTAGCATAGTAAATAGCTTTTCATTTTGACAAGGGATAACCACGTTATGGAAACATGTATTAAAAATAATCCTGTTAGGTTTTTCAGTGTTTGCCAGTCTTAGTTCACACATGGCAATAAACCCAGATCAGAGTAACTTTTCCGAAGTCTGTATATCTGCAGATATTTACAGTATTATCAAGAGCAGCCATAACAGTTTCATCAATAGAATGAGATACAATTTTCAGAAGCAGTAATTGAAACAGCTAAGTTCTTCCTAGGCCTTCGATAAACCTACAGTGCATTCTGCTTAAAGTTATTATAGAATCCAATATACAATTAATATTTCTATTCCTTTTAGGAGTGAATTAGATTTTAGTCCTCCTTATAGCTGAGATTGCATTAAGCGGCATCACAGAATTGCACAGCCGCAGCAGGCACTGAACGCTGGCCCAGCTAACATTGCTCTGCTCTGGAATGTTCCTTTCAAATACGCTCCCTGTGTCAAAACCCTGCTTCTCACGTTCCTCTGATGACTGCTCATTGCTCCACAGCTTCCCTGCCAAGTCTCTGCTCAGTGTTAACTTTTAAAGCAGAGAAATTGTAGGAGTTTGGGGTTTCCTTTGGGGCGGGGGGGTGGTCATGTTAGCATCACCCTCAAAATAAAATTGAAGGAAGAGATAAATCATTCCATTAAATACCAATGAGAGACCTATGCAAATCCAGCTGTCAGCATGTTCTCTGCTATTTACGGAACTGAGATTAAGCTAAAGCGGGCAGCTTCTGTGACTGCTGTTTATTTGTGTCCTGAATTGGGAAAACACATTCCAACGTCTCTCAGAGCAGACATCCAGGGCCAAGAGGATGGAGAACAATTCTGAAGCACTGACAGAAACACACTTACTGAAAACTCCTAGGTCACATCAAAACAAAATGATTAGATAAAGGAGTTCAAAGGAAGTGATAAAGTCACCACAAGAAACACTGCTGAAGCCAAACATTTCATCTTGATTTTGAATCACATCAGGATTTTGCCAGTTGAGTAGTTCAGAGATAAATTCTGATAAAATATTTTCATTTTAATGAGGTATCTTCCAAAGGGAAGCAGGAAAGCTTTGGCCAACACTGGTCACAAGGCAGACTGGCTGCAGTCCCTGGCAGTAGGGCAGCAGCCAGGGCTGCAGAAGGATGCTAGAAGACACCGGCAAAGCTGGACTTGGTGTTTGCTGTTGCCTGACTCAGATCTACATCAGCTTGCAACTGCCTCTGAGCTAGATCTTTGGGGTAACACCTGGGAGAGCATCTCAGGAGCTGGATTCCAACAGCTGACTAAAAGGACAAGCGAGGTAGGCAGCTCCCAGCCTAGGAGGGTAGGAGAAATGCCTGGCAATGTGGCTACAGACATCAGAGCCAGCCAGCAAAATATGAAATAAAATGATGTGTAAGTGGTCAAAGATGCAGCTGAGCATCATGTGGGACTTTGAATTGAATGGAAGAGAGTCATTGACCATCCTTCCCTGGTGCTCTAGCCCAAGCAGCACCTTTGCAGCCATGGATCTACCTGGAGGTACGCTTTCTCCAGGACATACTTACACTGCAAGAACTGGTTTCCCTAAATATTAGTCCATCCGCAAAAAATACCTGCAAGCACCTTCCTTTGGGGTCAAGCACCTCAGTCTTTAAATGACTGGTTTAGCAGACTAGCTGTTTCCCTGCAACTCATTTGGATGCCTGGCTTAGTTAACTGACAATCCAAAAATAAAGTCTACCAGACTGCTAGGCCTGATCCAAGGGGGAGCAAAGACTGCACAAGCCACCCTGGATTGTATCGGCAGCACTTTGCAATACAAGAGGCTGTAACAGGACTAGCAGCATGCCCTAACCCCAAAGAGAACTAAAACACAGCTCAACTTTTTGGAAGCTCAGCACTTCCAAGATTTGGACACCTAAGAACCACAGACTCCCCCCTACTTTAAGATAAATCCTACAATACTGGGAAAATACCAATTACTTACTGGTAACTGGTAGCAGAAACTAGCCTAGCATGGATTTTTCCCCAGTCTGTATCTCAGAAGCACCATTGTGTATCCAACACCAGAGTCCTCACCCTTAGGCCAAAACAAAAACCTCCACACACATGTTCAGCATCAGACAAATGCTCCCAAGTGCCATATGACTTCAGCATCTCCTAGTAATTCACTGCAATCTTCATCCGATGAACAAAGCAACATTGCCTGTGGCAAGATTATACACTGTATTATAACCAAGGAAAAAGCAGAAGAGGGGTTTGGTTATACAAAAAAATTGCAGAGCTGTGCCACTAAAATATATTTCTTTATATATTTGAAGTTTGAAAAAAATTATTAACAGCGGGGAAGAGAAAAGGTATTAGCTTCCTTCACCCCTGATGCATTTCAGGATTTGTACTTGCAGAAAAATAATAAGCATCCACAGCAAGAACTTTTAACACAACTCATTCTTCTGGAGCAGGAAGCACTCACCCTTCAACCTCGATTCTCCAGCAGATTCCAAAGCACAATGTGGTGTGGGAGAAAACTAAAGTCAGGATCCAAAGGCACAGCTCTGGTGGCCAGTCAATGCCCTGGGGATCTGCTTAGCCTTACCTCTGGATCACGATGGCGACACAGGTTTCTCAGCTGATACCCAGAAGAGCACCAGTAACATCCAGATGTGGGAATGAAAAGTGGTATTCCTTCTTCATACCATCAGAGTCCCACAGCTATCTCTAAGGGTAGATACCCAGCCACCACCATTTCTCTGCTTATCAACATCAATAAGAGCTCATCACTGAAGTCCGTGATACACTCTAAAGGGATAAAAATTTTCCTGGCCCCCATTTCTCTGCAGGCTCAGGAAGTAGCATTATTACCATTGCTCCAAAGATCAATTGGGCATAACTTCAGAAGTTAAAACCACTATCTGACACATACCAGACAGGATTTTTTTTTCCCCCGTTAGCTTAATCTTTCAGCTATTCTTCACATAAAGACTGTTCTACAGCAGAAACCAAACAACTGTGCTGTGAAGATCACAGCATCTCAGGCACGCTCCCAAGGGATGAATTCCTAACAAAAAACTAGCTGTCCATCAGCAAACAGAACTCAAGATTTAACTCTCCATAACTCTCAAATCCTTCCTGAAGCAAGCATAAGTCACTATGCACAAAAAAAAAGGCCAAAGCACCAAGAGCTAATCAACAGCTTAAAATAAAACAAGCCACGGTCACCTGTGAAAAGCAGGCTTTGAACAAGCACAACTGCTGCTTTCTGCCAGGCAAAGTTTCTGATTATTGACTGGTGCAGAGGAAGCAGTTACCTTTCAGGGACCGCACCAGTTAATACACTGCAGTAGGTTTGCGTGGCAAGATGCTGGTAGCAGGGGGGCAAAGGGGTGGCTTCTGTGAGAAGCTGCCAGAAGCTCCCCCATGTCCAACAGAGCCAGCACCAAGGATGAGCCCACCACAACAGCACCTCTGTGATAACACAGTTTAGAAGGGGGGAAAGGTTACTGTGCAACTGCAATTGCAGCAGGGAGAGGAGTGAGACTGTGTGAGAGCAGCAACTGCAGACACCCAGGTCGGTGAAGGAGGGGCAGGAGGTGCTCCAGGCACCAGAGCAGATTCCCCTGCAGCCTGTGGTGGACCACAATGAGGCAGGCTGTGCCCCTGCAGGCTACGGAGGACCCCACACCAGAGCAGGGGCAGAGTGAGGAACACCTCTCCAAGGAGGAAGAAGCAGCAGAAACGTGCTATGAACTGACCACAAAGCCCACGCCCCATCACCCTGCGCTGCTGACAGGGGAGGAGGGAAAGAAAAAGCAGGAGTGAAGTTTAACCTGGGAAGAAGGGAGAGGCTGGGGGAAACTGTTTGAAGATTTGGGTTTATTTCTTATTCCTACTCTGATGTCATTGGTAATAAATTATTTTCCCCAATTCAAGTCTGTGGCCCATAACTGGTCTCTCCCTATCCTTATTTCTTGACTCACAAGCCCTTGATTTTACTTCCTCTCCCCTGTCCAGCTGAGGGGAGTGATGGAACAGTGTGGTGGGTAGCTAGCATCCACCCAGGGTCAACCCACCACATCTGCCTTCAGATGTGCAGGCTGGCTGGCTGACCTCTTCTGGGCACAAATTGCTGTAATCACTCCAGGGAATCTGAGAAATCTGGGGATTTTCTTTTTGTCATTACACTGTTGCAGTTGCTTCCTGAGGATGAGGCTGACATTAGCTTGATACTCTTACTCCTCCACATCCTCTAAGGCTTTCAACATTTGACACAACCTGAAGTGAAAATGTGTCAATTAAGAGTTACAGAAGCTTTCTTTCCTGAACCCATGCAATTATATTTTTAAAGCTACAATAGGAAATAAATATAACAGAAACTATGCTCAAGGTTACTGTTCTTCCATTTTATCTGGTGCTATTAAAAGCCATTAATTTTAACAGCAATAAAGCACACAGGGGAGAGCTAGGGATCAGCTCTGTATAAATTAACAACAGACATCAGAGTATTGCACCACCAAATATATCCGGTTTTACTTATCCCGCAGTATTTTTTTTCCTCTACTAGCTTAATCGCTTTTCACTTGCAGCAATTACTCTGCCAGAACCCCTACTAGACAGCTGTTCCAATTCATACATGGATAAAAAAATCAGTACTTTCATTACTTTGCTTCAAATCTCTCCTGCTTCTCCATACTCCATTCCAAAACATATTCCAAAGGGTCAGTTATTTCTACTGAAACTTATTTTTCCGAGTAGTAGTTTATTGGAAAGAAATAAGAGATTGTTATCTCCTCAATGCTTAAGAGGATCAAGTGTCAAAGCAACAGGCATCTCAGCTGAATTGGAAAGTAATCTGTTTTCAGTAAAGTATTTTATCAAGATTGGACATGACCTAAGCAAGACATTTAAATCTTTTTGAGAACTGAAAATTAAAATAGGTGGGACCAGATGCATAGCTTCTCTCCAGACTATGTTAAAAACCAATTTGCATTACAGCAAGTACATAAACAAAAACTAAGTAGGCATTTAGACATCAGTGGCACCAGGATAAGATTAATACCAGCCACAGCAAGTCTTATGCTCTTGAATCGCTTCTAATTCCCATCTAATCTATCTCTAATGTGTCCATGTCTACAGTATCTATTACCCTGTAAGAGCAATGCTTGGCTAGAAGGGACATTCTTCCTACCTGCCATTACAAATGATTACTCTGCCATGTCAAATCCATTCTGAGCAGTTCTTTATATTAAGCTGAAGACAGAGTTCCAGTACATATCTCCAAAAATTAAGGAGAACAAATTAAAGCTTTCTGCCCTAATAATTCTCACGTATTGATCCTCGGCACATACTAAGGATCTAGTGGGAAGAGAGTGCTGTAATATAGCTATATCCTACTCTTACATTAGAGAAGTCTTACCCTTTTTCTATGTCAAGTACATAAATTAACATACTTTAATATAAATTAACACCGCTATGTTATACTTGGATCCAAAGTGACCTCAGTACCTTATTAGTCTCACTTATGCTCTAAACATAGCCTTACACCACGAGTGCTGATGCCTCGCACCAGACTTAGTTTGATCAAAGCTTTGACAGCCAAGAGAAGCCAAGGAAAAGCACAAAGCCCCATTTGCTGCAGCTGGTATTTAGCCAGAATCCTGCCTAACTAAAAACGAGCATTACATTTCATTGTTTCAAAAAGTTGTCTGGCTATCCCAACTTAACACATCCTTGTTCCAGTTCCCAATATATTAATCTCTGACCACTGCAATCACCACCAGCAGTGCTGCAGGGGCATTAGAGCACCATCTGTTAACAGTCTTATATCTTCTACTTTGAATTCCAGACTTTGAACCTTGGGATTTTCCAATTATTTACATTTCTCTTCCAAGGACAGCCTTGGAAACTTGCACATCCTCCTAGCTTGAGACACCCAAGGGAAGAACAGTCACACACCACCTTCAGTGCAATCAAGAGCGAAGGAGCAAAAGCCAGCAAGAGGGTTAATTCTATACGAAGGCAGCATCTCTCAAAGCAGCACTATATATACGCTATACTTCAGAGGGAGCACTTTAGCAGGAAGCAGTAAACCCCAGTATTCTTTCCTTTCAAGGAAATGCTTTGAGTTCTGTAAAGTTTATTTTCCATACCAGCTACACTTGAGGAAGAAGGGCAGACTTGCAGGACAGTCTTTGTTAGGTGTTAGATGGAAGAAACTCCTTTTTGTACATCAAAGCAATAGCTAATTTCAGTCTATCCCATTGTTATTTTACCTCACTGCAGATAATTTGCAGGAAACTAACCCAAGACCACAGGGAACTCCTTCACTGACCATATGCCCTTACCAAAGTTATATTAAGCATACCCATTCCTGTGGCTCCATGTTTAGCATGGAGTAACAATGTCATAAAGATGTACTTTGTTTTCACTACCGTTATGTATTAAAACCAAACCCTAACTGCATGATGCGGAAGCTAATACTGAGCCTGAATTAGCTGAATTTACCCTAAACCACCATCCATTTGATACAGTCAATCTTAAAGCCAAGTACAACAATTTCACTTGACATCTACTAACCACATGACTACACAGTTACTTCCCACAAAACTTACATTTGCTTGCAATTCAGAAGGAAATTATCACACAGCTTTATCCATTGCAGCACTGAAGCCAGTACAACCCTCAAACAGCTCTTTATTATATGAAATACTGTTCCCAGATAAGGAAAAAATTCAGTCCAGAAACCAGCTATATGTTATTTCTCAGCAGCCAAGATATCCAACTCACTAAGTTCTTCACCTTCCATACCATGTTTCTTCCTGTTCCCTTATAGTTTGATTCGCAGCACCATTTTTAAGTTACATACCCAGAAAGAAGCACAAGTCATAAAAGGTTAGGTTGCAAAAGTCTAAAGATTTAGACTTGCATTTTACTGTTCTCAAATATTACAAGAGTTTATTTTCAACAGTAAAGTGCCAGGTTTATGTACAAACTATTAAAACAATAGTGAAAAAGGTAAACTTAAAACCTGCTAAGAAAGCAGGGAGGTCATGTAGTTGCCTCCAGAGTTTTCTACAGAGTATTCAGCAAATTTAACACTAGAATTGCTCAGCTGCTCCTTTTTCTGTGGGAAAAACAGCAGAAGCTAGTGGTCGCTGCCCATAACCTCCTGTCTTGCAGAAGGTGCCCTTATCTTCAACAAAATGGAGTAGCATAAGTTATAAGAGACACACCTAAACATTCTATGAATTATCATTGGCAAAGCCTAGTAAAAAGGTATTTTACTGCTGGAGCTACACTAGCCTCCTGAAAAGTACCAACATCACCACACTTTAGGAGTGGGATTTCAGTACAGCAATCAAGTCACACTGTGACTCAATATATTTAACATTTCCCTATAAACAGGGGAGCACATGCTCTAACTCATATGGTCTCAGTTCATTTAGAAGTCTGCATCCAGGGTGAAAGAGTTGTCTGTGGACTTCGACATAACTCCCATTCTCTGATATTCACCTACTCTCTTCTCAAAGAAATTGGTCTTGCCTTCCAGAGAGATGTTTTCCATGAAGTCAAAAGGATTCTCTGCTTTGTAAATCTGAAATGCAAAGGCAATTCAGGTTACACTACAGGTACACACATCTTGAATATGCGAGAGCATTAAGACTCCTTCCAGCTCATCTCTAATGACATCAGCAGGCTTACTACACAGCAAACAAAAATCTGTGCCCCAGGCCTTTTTTATTGCATTCATTCCTGTCTCTTAGCTGCAGTACACAAGCACAGTGACTCTTGCATAGCGTTTTTTCCATAGTATCCTTTAGCTTTTCTTTCTGTGGGTCTCCAAAGAGGATCGAGCAGCAGGACCGCTAAATGTTTTTACAAGTTATACCAATACTGCTGCAGCCATTTCAGGATGTGGGTTTCTGGACGAAGTAATTATCTTTTCCCCATGAAAGATTCAGCGTATTGGTCTTACCTTGTTAAATCCCAGTTCCAGCATAAGCCGGTCTGCTACAAACTCTATGTACTGTTTCATTAAAGTGCAGTTCATGCCAATCAGCTTTACAGGCAGTGCCTCCGTCAAGAATTCCTGCAGATAATAGAAGCACTTTACATACAGAAACTGGTATTCACATTCTGTACTGTCTAGATTAATTTTGTACCCAACAGCTCCCCAGCTTTCTACTTAATTGCTATCAAGTTCCTAAACAAGGAGCAGACAATTACCTGTTCTATGAGAACAGCATTCATGATTATTTCCTTTACTCTCTCCTCTGATGGTTTGTGTATCAAGTGCTTGAACATGAGGCAGGCAAAATCACAGTGCAAGCCCTAGAAAGAAGTTTTAGAAAATTATTTCAGGAACACTGATTTAAAAGAGCCACTCAAATCAGTAGCACAGAATAAATGGCACCATCTTGGCACCCATCACGTTAGTATTACCTACAGACAACTTTTTACTTAACCAGGAGGAGGTATACGCAAGTTCAGCCAGTACTAGTTGCACTTGCTCCAAATGGCAAGGTATACCGAGTGCAAGAGTCTGTGAGAACCCTTAACCTACCTTAGAGAAAGTAAAACGCTAAATTCATTCAGTCTCTCCTGCAAGATCCACGATGACACATGCTTAAACACTTCAGTGAGCTTTACAGACTGCCTGTTTCTACACATACTCCTGTTAAAATACAGGCTGCACCCAAGTATCATTACTTTGACCTACTGTGGCACATTACAGTCTTAAACACTAGAATTTGATTCATACCTCATCTCTACTGATTAGTTCATTTGAAAAAGTGAGTCCAGGCATTAATCCTCTTTTCTTCAGCCAAAAAATTGATGCAAAAGAACCAGAAAAGAAGATTCCTTCCACTGCTGCAAAAGCTACTACACGCTCTCCTGTCAAGAAAAGATTGATAGTAATATCACAGAGAAAACCTAACAGGATTAATACTCAGAAGTTGCAAGTAGACCAGCAAACTGCATTCTCCAAGGCAAGTTTCTGCTCAAGTCTGCTAAGGCCTGTCCTTAAAAACTATTGCAGTAAAGGCTTTCAGTCGTGAAGCAGACCTTTTAACATGAGAGGAAGTAAAAACCAATTGGAGTAGCTACTAAGTAGCTGAAGCCAAGACTCCTTCCCCCAGGTTATCCATCAACACCACCCTTTTTCAAAGGCTGCACGATGAAAATAAAAGGAGTCATTTTAGCAGCCGGTTTAAATCAGTGTCTGGTTAAGTAAGGAACTTTGACCATGAACGCTCTAATGCTAGTGAAATAATGATCTGTACCATCTCATCTCTCCTTTTAAGTGAGACATCGAGAAACAGTAAGACAATAGAGTTACAGCCTCCAACTGCACAGCTTGTATCCAAAACAGTGCAGCCAGCAGGACAAGGGAGATGACCATCCCCCTGTGCTGGGCACTGGTGAGGCTGCACCTCAAATCCTGTGTTCAGCTTTGGGCTCCTCACTGCAAGGGAGACTTGGAGGGGCTGGAGCGTGTCCAGAGACGGGCAACAGGGCTTGTGAAAGGACCGATGAACAAGTCTTATGAGGAGCAGCTGAGGGAGCCAGGGTTGTTTAGCCTGAAAGAGCCAGCAGCTCAGGGGTGACCTTACTACTCTCTACAACCACCTGAAAGGAGGCTGCGGGTAGGTGGGAGTCAGTCCCTTCTCCCAGATAACTAGTGACAGGACAAGAGGAAACTGCCTCAAGCTGAGCCTGGGAGGTTTAGATTGGATGTTAGGAAAAAATCTTCACTGAAAGGGTGGTTAATCATTGGAGCAGGCTGTCCAGGGAGATGGTGGAATCACCATCCCTGGAAGTGCTTAAAAAGCATGTAGATGCGGTGCTTAGGGACATGGTTTAGTGATGGACTTTGCAGTCCTGGGTTAACAGTTTGACGTCATGAACTCAAAGGTCTTTTCCAACCTAAGTGCTTCTATGCCTGCTGGAGACAGACTGCCAGTACAGTTTTGGACACGTGACAGCAATTTACAATTTGATCATATAGCCAGGCATATGCGTATCACTACATGAGCTACCATTATTCAAAATGACAGCAATTTTGTAAAGATTCATGTCATTAGCTCATTTGCAAGACAAAAATTGTTGTCTTCATCTCCAGAATTATACTAGTATGTTACACTGGAGAGCATATACTCTCCCTGTGACAACAATCCCTGTTAACTGTGAAGTCTAGAGAAATGGTGGTTTCCCTGTTTTTTAGGAAAAAAATTTCCCTTTTCTTCCAATAGATTTACGTACTCACCATATGTTGCCTTCCTGTCCCCAATCCAGCGCATGGCCCAGTCAGCCTTCTTTTTAACACACGGTAACGTTTCAATGGCATTAAAAAGAAATTCCCTGAGAAAGATAAAATACATCAGGACTGGACATCAGCAAAACTAGTACAACAAGCATTCACTGTCATAGGTGGCCTTGTTCACTTAGAAGTGGTCTGGACCTTCATCCTGATATTTAAGTCTCCTTCCCCATCATAATTTGCACCAGTCTAGCTGTATTTATAGCCAACTACCTTTTCATCACCTACACATCACACTAACACCAGTTCACATGAATTCCTATAACAGTATCAAGAGGAACAGTTTCATCAAGCGTTAACACTTGAAACAAGGCTTTCAAAACCACAGAACCACTAGCCTCCACTTCCCAGTGGCAAGGCACCAGAGCTCTCATGTTAGCAGTTCTGCCTTAACCATTTCTATTCAGAGATTCCAGTAATGTAAATGACACAGTCAGCTTTCTACAAAGTAGCAGCTATTAAGTATACCTAGACTGCAAATTGCACTGCAATACCACATGAGATTTAACCCAACACCAGAACTGAACACTGGTGTTTAGTTCCAAGACCCCATTTCTTGATTTTAATCTATAGTTTTCATAGCAAGATGAATTTTTTCTATATAGCTTTCTAATAGGTGAAGGGATCCTCCATGATTTAATACACTCACCTTATTTGACTGCTCCACCTTTCAGTTTCACTCCTTTATTTTTCAGTATTAAAGTGGTTTCAGCTTCACTCTTATTCTAATAAGCTCTTGCTGATACACTTCAGAGGACAAAGGTATTCTGAAGCAAAGCTGCTCTTAAGAAACAGTAGTATTTCACATAAATCTAGTTTAAATCCTAGTTAACCTTAAAGTCGGAGTGACTGACATGCATCATTTAAATATCAACACTTAAGAGGTTTGAATTTTTCATCATCAACTAATACAAACCTCTCCTTAGAATCTTTAATGTAGGTGTCAATAAGAAGACTGTACATTTCTGAATGTATATTTTCCATTGCGATCTGGAAGCCATAGAAACAGCGAGCTTCTGTAATTTGTACTTCTTGACTGAACCGCTCCACCTAGAGGAAATAAATGAGTGTTTGCACAAGCATGTATAACAAATTTGCAGGTTCGAGGCATTGATGCTGTAACAGCTCTTGCTTAGCCTACAGAATACGCTTTCAGATTAATTCCAGACATGTGTATTCTTAACAACAATATGAAGAGCAATAGCCCCTTCACAGCTCCAAACCCCAAGAGAAATGGCAAAGCTTACTAGTTTTACTTATCCACCATTAGGGAGAAGAGAGCCGAGAAGGTGGCAACATAAGAAGGGCTCCAAACTAGCCAAGTATTGCCATAAAGCAATGCTCAGTGCAACACGGGGACTGGGCAAGCTTCTGGATTACAAAGGCAACCCCAATTTGCCAATTAGCTCAACAGGTAACGCCACATGATCCAACAAACAAGCTAGATCAGGCAACAAGTGTGTCAAACATGCAGTTACCTGGTTATTCTCCCGTTCGAGGGACATATCTATGAGGACTGTTTAAACACACTTACCAGGTTCTCGTTGACAATGCCATCGCTGGCAGCAAAGAAGGCAAGGACATGAGAAATGAAGTACTTCTCCTCAGGCTTCAAGGACTCCCAGTGCTGGAGGTCTTTGGAAAGGTCCACCTGAAACATCACCAGAAGCAGCGACGATATAAACGAAGAGGCGGGGGCTCCAGGTAGGCGGCCCGTTGCCGAGCCCGGGGCTCCCCCCGGCACAGGCCTCGGCCGCCCGCCCCCTCACCTCCTCCGCCGTCCAGAAAGAGGCCTCGGCCTTCTTGTACATCTGCCAGATGTCGTGGTACTGGATGGGGAAGATGACGAACCGGCGGGGGTTGTCCCGCAGCAGCGGCTCCTCCTCGTCGCCCGGCGGCACCTGGAGCAGCGGGGTCGGGCTCGCCTCAGCCGGGCCGCGCCGGGGGCGGGGCGGCGCCAGGCCTTGGCGGGAAACAGGGAGGGCAGCGGGCCGGGGGCAGCCCCGGGAGGGAGGGGGGCGCGGGCGGAAGGGAGAGACGGGCCGTAGGGGCCGGCGCAGCGGGACGGGGGCCGCGCCAGCCGCCGGAGAAGGGGAGAGGGGAGAGGAGCGGGCGCGGTGCCCGGGCGTTGCGCACTCACCGGCTTCCCGTCGCCCTCCTGGAGGATCCTGCGGGCCGCCTTGCTGGCCAGGACGCGGGCGCTGCTGAGCACGGGGGGCTGCGGGGAGAGCGGCAGGGTGAGAGCCTGCCGCACTCCCGGGCGGGGAGCCGGCGGGCGGGGCGGGCGCTCACCGTGTTCTCCTTGTCGCTCAGCGCCAGGCTTTTCATCGGCGACAAGCTCTTCATGGGCGACAAGCGGGGCTGGTCGTGGCGGGCAGCGAGGGGGGCGCGGGCGGACAGCATGGTGACGGCGGCTGGCACGGGGCGGACAGCAGCGAAAGCGCGGCGTCTCCGCGCCGCCCCTTTATATTCCCTTCGAACTTGGCGCCAGAACGCCCGGCTGGCCACTCACAGCTCGCCGCCGCCCGCCCCCGCGCCTCTATTGACCGGTGCGGCGGCCGGGGCCCCGCCTCCCGGTGCGGCGGCGGCGGGAGGGGGAGAGGGAGAGAGCGAGCGCGAGCGAGCCCTGCCCTTCGCTTTGGCGCCGGCGGGGCGCGGAAAAGGCGGGAGAGCGCGGGGGCCCCGCCCCTCTGTCCCGCGCGCGGCGCGGCGGTGAGGAAAGCGCAAGCGCAGCCCGGCGGCCGTGCGGCCGGCGCAGCTTCCCGGGGGGCAGCACGTACATGCGTTTGTGCACACATCTAAATAGGTAAAGCGGTTTGAGGAGCGTTTCTCCCTTATATAATGTGGCTTCTCCGCAGAAAGAGAAATGAGTCAGTAATATGTGCTGTTGCTCTTTCTGCATGAATAAGGTCATATTTCCACCATTCTTTACCCTCTTCTTGCCTGAAATATTCAGTGCTGTCATTTCAATACCCAGACCATTAAATCTAATCATTAGAAATTACTAAAGACATTTTTGTCTGAGACAGACAGTGTTTGATTGTCACATCAAATCCCTAATTATTGTCCAAGTACACATCACCAGTATATTGCTACTCCAACATAACTCAAAATTGAAGGAGTGTAAAGTGACAATATTTTTTTTGTCAGTTGAGGAAGATATTGAGAAAAAGCTTGCATCAAGATGCAAACAGAACAGTGCTTCATTCACAAAACACCTGATGATATGCTGATGTCCCTCCAGTTTGTGCATCTTTGATGAAAATTAAAACACAACATTTAAATACTGTTTCTCAATACGTATCACTGAAAATCTGATGACATTGAAATCCTTACAACTATGAGAACACAGACTGAAAAGTTGTCTGAATTTATTTAGCTGGAGCTAAATCTTTAAGATTTTACCAACCAAGATGTTCAGCAACAAATTTAAAGTGCCTGAGCTTTCTGGAAAAAAAAGTATTCAAAAAATGTATACCATAATTGTAGGCAGATTTAATCTCATTGGAAAGATTATTCATTTCTCTGCCAGAGAAAATAAAACATTGAGATACCAATAATTAAAGTTTATGCCTGTATCCACAGTACTAGAAATTGTTCAGGAAAACCAAAAATAATAAAAAACTCAAAGTGAATATAACAGTAAAGAAAAACAAGATTCACATAACAATGGTTGCAGTTTTGGCATGCTCATGTAGGACAGAAAGATCTGAAACCTACTCTTCATTTGAGCACTCATGACACAGGTTGTTTTGGATACTGAAGGTGATTGTATAAACCTGTAAACTAGTAAGAATTGTGGGATCATGGAGTAGACTTAGACTAATATCTAAGGAATAAGGGTATCTGAAAGTAAGATATTCTCAGAACAACTGCCTGAATAACCTTGGTTCAGGACTACAGCTAAAATTCATGGACAACACAGAAGAAGAAATAAATCCAAAACACATTAACAATATTGCTTTCCTCTGGTCTGGAATCTCCTATCAAACCAAGGCCTTTCTCCTTTGAAGCTGTTAATGGATGAATGCACGAGGTGGTCATAAACAATTAAACAGATTTTCATCATAAATGCTGCAGATTTACAAAGCAAGTGTATCTCTCTGGAGGTAAATTAAAACTCTACTGGTCCTCTGTACCAACACCCGCTTTTAAAAGGTGCGGGAGGCAACAGGAGCGCAGGAAGCTTGTTGCCAGGCATGGGAACGGCCGTCATCCGGCCTTAAGGGAGAGGTCTGGGCACGCCGTGTTGCCCCCATCCCTCTCTTGCTCTCCCCCTCTCTTTTCCCGGCCCTCCTACCTACCAATTCATTTTCATTTTGAACAGCAACTCCTGCATTTGGAGGCAGATTTCACTTTTCCTTTTTTCCAGATTTTACTTTTGGAGACAGAAATTGGCTTCCTGGAGAAACCGCTGCCCTGTGCCAGCTGCTTGCACATGCTTTAAACAAATAGCACAAGAAAGGGACAATAGGGGTACGAAGAAGAGGAGAATAATCTTCTTTAACAAGTCAGCATTTATTTTATATGAATTAAGTTGCCTTTACTTGAACAACATAGTTTCCCTCATTCAGCTCCACAAAGAATCTGCTCCTGTCACCAAAATGTTTTCCCTGAAGCAGTTTTAATGAAACCAGGAGCTCAAATGAGACTTGGAGGCTCTTGTGCCATGTGTGATGCACAGTGTCCTTGAATGATGCTTGGTGGTCACTGTCATCGGAGCACATGCTCCCGAGAACCGGGACAGCAAGTTAGGTGACCCAGCGCTGTGCTGTGCTTGGCTGGAAGAGAAGCATGTGGGGCAGGAGGGCAGCAGAAGACTGATGCCTCAGGAGAATCAATACGGTCCTTTCCACTGTAAAAGGACAGATACAATGTTATATTTACTGCTGTAATGAGTGGGTTCAGAGGAAAAATGAGTACTCCCCTCTGGCATCACCTCTGACACTGTAAATTCAAGCTGATTATTCATTTCAGTAGGTCAGCGTTAAGGTCACAAATTTGAGTCTGAGTCCACTCAGCTGGGACATACCAGAAATGGCCAGCAGAGAGATGAGGCTTGCAGTATTTATGTATTTATTGGTCCTATTTAGGACATCAGACTAATGCGGGCACCCACCCAGGAGGTGATCTGTGGGACCTTCTGCACTAAATATGCATCCCGGTATACAAATCTAAATATATATCTCCAGCCCAGGAGAATGAGCACCACAAAACCCCATCTTCGTAGGCAGCCTGGACAGGCATGGACACGTCTGGCCCTGGAAAGCTGGTCCCAGAGTCAGGAATACCAGACAGCTCCCAAAAGACTCGCCAGTGCCCACACAGCGCCCTGCTATCTTCTGCACCTCTACAGCAGCTGGGGGGATTGGCAGAGAGCTACAGCAGCACCCTCCCCACCCCAGCCAAACTCATTTACCCTCCCACCCTAACAAAGGACCCCAAAGCCAACAGCCCACAAGCCCTGGGCTGCTGCCAAGGGCCATCATGATGCAATGGCCATGCTATCGCTGCAGCTCAGCCACTCTTCTCAGAAGCTCGTGGCAGGGGATCAGGATCAAAGCCCTGCCTCAGGGACAACAGCTCCAGAGGGAGTGAAGACGCTTGGGAAAGCACAGAGAGGGCCTTTGAGGAAGCGTGTTGCATCTCTGTGATGCTGTAGCTGCTGCAAAACGGTATTTGTGAATGAGTGTCCACACTGAATTTTCCTATTACAGCAGTTTAACCCAGTGACGTTTGTCCCTCGGGGCACATCTCCAGGGTCTACATGCTGTGCACAGTACTTAGTTGTGTACCTGCCAGTGGTGTCACAGAGGAAGGCAAGCACGAGGCACCCTCTCCCCTTCACATACGTCCTCCTCCGTGATGCAACTGCGTTTGGGACCAGCATTTTCAAGCCTGCTCCTTGGCCAGAGCTGGGTTCAAGGCAGCATGCTGCTGCTCTGCTCAGAGGTGCCAGTGCTTAGCATCACACCGGGGCATGTCACCCGGCTCATGCCCTCTCTTTGCATGCAGGAAAGGATGCTCTGCTCTTCTGACTCTGGCCTGGAGTGGAGTGCTGTGTGTTTAAAAAAAAAAAAAAAAAACAAACGCCCCAAAACTTAAATTCATTTCACTTTACAGGAATTTAGGCACTCAGAAAGGTGGAAGTAAGAGCAGCCTGGGGCAGCTGGGTGAGGCGGGTGTGGGGCGTTGTGTAACCGTGCTGGTTGTACAGATCCCGCTCCAGACTGCCCACCCTGGGGTCCCAGCTGGAGGAGTGACCCCAGCACCTGCCTCCACCCAGGCCCTGGCATGTCTCATCAGCTGCAGGTGGAGCTCAGCAGCATCCCCTGCCCCAGCTGCTGCCGTGGTATCCTCAGTGCCAGCACAGCAAAGGCCCTTCCCACCAGGCACAGCTTATGGCCCCCAGACCTCACGTCCCCATCACACGTCTGCTTCGTCCTGATGGGTGCTGCCTTGGCTCTCAGCTGACCTGCCTGGAGGCACTGGATAATGCTCAGGGCAAGGTCGGCTTTGCTCAGAGGACTGGTTTTCTTCCATTTTAAGGCAGATTGTCTACAGGACAGACTGCAGTGACTCCAGGTTGCTGACTGCCTCCCACCACTGCAGCAGCTGGTTTAGCTGATGAAAGCTAGTGAGGATAACTCCATAGGAGACATAAGCTGACTCATCACTAGCTGAGGACACAGCGTTTGCTGATGGTTTTCCCCTCTTTCGAGGAAGGTGATTTGTTTGCATGGCCTCATCCAGTCTCATCCATCCATGCCAAATCCTGAAATCTTCACCAGCTGCTCAGTCTGGCAGCGTTAATATCTTATGGAGCATCATGCTGAAGGGTCCCTGCTTAGGCCTGAGAATCCCAAAGCCTGAGCTCCACATGCAGCAAAAAGAGATCTAAATACTCTAAATATAAGCTGAGACAGGGTAGGTGAGCAGGAGGAGGCCATCAGCCAATACTGCCAAGATGACAAGCAGTGGTCTCAATGGCCACCACTTTCTCCAACAGCCCTCAGCATTTCCTTGTGTGCTCACTCAGTGGTGCTGAGAAGGAGGCTCCACATCTCTCCTGAACCAATCCAAGCCATAAGGACTTAGACCAAAACTTCAATAGTTTGAACAAAAAATTTGCCCAAATAATTTGGCTCCCTGTTTAGAGGTGATTGCCCTCCACTCGCTGCAGGGCTCGTAACTTGGGGGAGGGCTCTGCAAAAACTGAGCTGCAGGGCTCTGCCTGTTGAGCCAAGGCACTTTAACAGACTGTTTCACTGAGAAATCTAAAGCAGAACGAAACAAGGCTTTATTAGCTTGAGTCTGGCTGTATATCACATTTGCAAATGCAGCCCATTAATTTGTGGGTCTGAGAGCACCATCATTAGCTGCCTACTGACCTGATGATCGGCCTCTCCAGGGGGAAGGAGCAGCTGTTGAAAAGGAAAGCCTTTGCATGTTTAGCACCCCCACTGTCTTTACAACTCTCAGGGCAAAGTCTGTGGGTAATATATGACCATATCTAGGGTTATAATGGTGTATAACTGGACGTGTTGCTCCTTTGCTTTTCGTGAAACTGGGCACAGTGCTGCAGACACAGTCCCACAAGGGCCAGGTAGAGAAACCAGCATTAAAAGACTTTCAAGAGCTGGAAAAATTAAGCTTTCCAGCCAGCTGCACTTGCTGGTCATCAGCAGTCAGTAATACGCAAGAACACCACTCATTTTGGGGCCTTCCTCAGGATCTACGAGCCCGTTGTGGAGCTGGAGTAGCGAGACCTGGCACTGCATTCATACATGTGCCCAAGAAAGTTGTCACTCTTCCCTTCTGGTAGCACCACCTTCTTGTTTCCTGCAGCAGAAGGAGGCAATGACACCAGAAGGCTCTTGGCCCACTGTTGACTTGCCCCAAGCAGGTTTTGGTCTTAGCTCCTGTGCTCTGATAATGGAGGCTGTGGCTGATTTCTTGCCACACATGGAAAATTACAGGTCATTCCCACTCTAGCACTCTAGCAGCCTGTCAGTCACCACGGAGGGATAGTGAACTTTCCTCAGGGTTACATTCCTCAGCACTTACTCATCCAAAACTGCATATGCAAGGAAGGCAGTCCCTCATTTCTGGGCAGGCTCATGTTGTTTACGTCTTGCACAGCATCGTTTCTGATGCATCTCACTCATTGCTACCACACACACCAAGCAGTCTGAGCTACCCTTTCCCTCTTGCTCCAGAAAACAAGCCTGCCATCTTAGCAAAGCTGCCAGAAGCCCCCCCCCTGTACTCCTGAATGGTTTCAAAGAAAACCATCCTCGAACCATGAGAGTCAATAACTGAGGAGGCAAAGGCAGGACTGCAAATCTTCTTTCTTAACCGGATCAGTGGCAGGCAGCTTGGTTAATCACCCAGACCTTACTAATCTGCAGGGGAGTCCTGGGTCCTAGGTATCCCCCATGCCTACTCTATCTGCTCCCAATGACCTTTTTTTCCCCAGCAGAGACTTTTTTCCCTGGAAGATGCAAATTAGCTTCAACAAAGCAAACACCTCCTACCACCAGACTTCCTGGTGCAAGCCAGCATCCCTATCCCAAGAAATCTCCTAGTCAAGATTTGCATGAAAGGACGGAGAAAGGATCCTGCCTCTTGTCTTTGGGACAGTACAACACTTTGGCCCTGTTCTGCTCCAGATTCCCATGACATCTGCATTCTTCCAGCAGGGCAGAGAAAACAGGGAGATTTATCGTTGCACATTTTTTCTGGTAGCATCTGCCAGACACCTCCCTGCAGAGCACAAAGGTTTAGTATTTGTCAGGGTTCAATTGCAGTTATGTCAAAAAAGGGCCTGGGAAAAGGAGGCTCCTTCCACGCCATGTCCTGTTGCTCTGTCAGGGCAAACGTCATTGTGGGGTCCAGCGGTGACCCTGTGGTGATAGGACAAGGTGCAAGGGGCTGTTTACCTGGTTAGTCCCAGTGCATAAACATGCAACGGTAGGAAAGATCGCGAATGCATCCAAGTAAGTGAAAGATAGACAGACATATGCCTATGTATGAAGGCAGCAGCTGACCCTAGGAATTGTAACCAGGGGAAAAAAGATGCAAGATGGGAACTGGAAAGATAGAGGAAGTGCCCGCAGCACTCAGGGGACCATGAAAAGCCAGAAAAGTGGTTTTATATTGCACTTGCATTCGAAGGGATAACCACAGGTGGATAAACTGATGCCCATCTGATATTAAATTATGCAAAGGCTTGTATAGGGATATAGGAGGCAAAAAAAGATTGGCATCCATTATCCTTGCAGCATACAGTCACGCTGATCAAACAAAATCCCTTGCTTTATAAGGGTGCATTTTATTTACCACTTGTGACATTGAAATAAAAAGGATTAAAACTGGTTAACTGAAAGACTTTAGAAAGTCATTGTAGCAGCATATCATTACCAGCTCAGCGTCCTGAGATTGGCTGCGAAGTTTTCACTTGGTAGATGTGGTGGGTGGTGAATAATGGGTGTAAAAGCAGCCTGTCTCTCTCTGTCCTTGGTGTTAATGAGCCTAAATGCAAGATCTTGCACTAGGGAAGAAAACTGAAGATCACACTTATGTGGACTGGCCCTGCAGAGAGGGGCTCCCAGGTGATGATACATAGCAGCTCCATCAGCAGCCTCCCACGCTAACTGATGGTCAGGGGGCAAACCAGGCCTTCTGCTCCATAAGCAGAGTGATTGCAGCTGGGGACAGTGCTGCTTGCCTCCTGCATCACGTGGCAGAGCATCCACGGGGCAGCCCCAGGGGGCTCAGTTCAAAATTCAGCCACCCAAAGGTGGGGTGTGTAGGCACTGAGGGTACCCAAGATGCCCTAAAGCATCCTGCCTGCCCTCACTGATCCCTAAAGGTCTTTCTTACCTTCCATGTCACCCCTGCCAGCCACACATCCTAGCCTCCCTGGAGCCTCTCAGAAGGTACAGATGTCCATATTTAGGCAACTGAGTCAAGCTATCTGTTATGAGAGAGACAGACCCATGGCTGGATACCTAAATCCGTTGTCATTATCTCAAACTGAACCCACTCGCTACGCCCAGTCCCAGCTGCAAAGGGTTGAAAAGGTGTTGGCAACAGAGAAGTTCAGAAGACAGTCCCAGGGCAGACTGGAGGCTTAAAAGTCTGCCCTGGAGCAAGTCACTGGAGAAAGCTGTCCTGTTCAGTGCTGCTGAGAGAAAGCTGAGCAGCGACTAGATAACCACGCTGACCAAGCACTGCTGCAATCAACTGATGGGGGGAAAAGGGTGTAAGATCTTACAGCTCTGAACAGTAACCAGAACATGGGTTTCAGAAAGGAAATATTTCTCAGCGGCGGTAATTATGCACCGAAGCAGCTTTCCTGGGGACACAGTAGATTCCTCAATTCCCAGTCATTATTTCAAGACTTCACGTGAGTTTTATTGGGTCACATTATGATTTGCTCAGCAGTTACTGGCAAGTTTTGCTGAGGGTAAAAGGATTAAGATAATTTTATTAGTCCTTTTGTCTTGCATCCATCAAGATGTTCATTGCATAGCAAACTCAGTGTCATGCCAGGAGCTTAGTTCCCCCCAGCTGTCCCTATTGGCACTCCCAATAGAAGAAAGGGGGGGGAGGGGGGGGCGGGAATCTTCAGCATCAAGTTTTAGTGATGAAAACATCAATAAATCAATCACTGACATTTTGTTTCAGCAGAACAAGCCAGTCTCATGTAACTTCAGCAGAAAAAAAAGATAAGACAGGAGACAACTCTTGGCCAACAGAGACCCACTGTACCTGCTCCACCACATGTTGCCACATCTCCCATTTGGGGGATCAGTGACCTCTAGCATTTTCAGTGAAGCTGAAACAGAAATAATCCCTTTAAAGGATACAGCATTTCCCATACTCCTTTCCTTCTAAAACCCTTACACAGATCCACTCTCTCCTCCTTTCCCACACCAGTCCTTGGGGAAGGAAAGGGATTATTTTGTTTTGTTAACAGATATGTTTCTGGAGCTGAATTACTAGTGGTGTTTCCTTCCGAGCAGGAGTTGGGAAAGCTTCCACTACGTAAGCAGCCTAGATCAATCACAGATGGATACACCAAAGCTGAATGTGACCATTCATTGCCTACACTGCCTTACAGAACTGCAGCTCCTCTGCAGTTTTCTACAATAGTTGCCTTCCCTTTGGTTGTCCCTATCTTGTCTCTATTTTTTTCTGGTATTTTTCAGTGTTAGTTTTAAGTTCCCATCTCTCGCTTTTCTCCAGTTCTGTCACTTGAATTCCTCATGACAAGGCAATCTGCACCCTCTTTCCCTTGGAATCCTCCCCCCTCCCCCTCCCTGGGGCTCACATCTGAGCTGGTCCTGCTGAGCACCAGGCTCCTGCAGCCACTTCCAGGCTCATTTTCCACAGTTGCCCCAAATCCAGAGCCCAGTGCCTCAGCTCCCATCCCATTGCCAATCCCAGTTTAAAAGCAGCTTTGAAAAGCAGCATGTACCCCATGCACAACACATCCCATCCCTGGCCATAGTCCTGACATCCTGAGTACACATCCCTTAACGTAAGACCTGATGTCTCCAGCTCCACGCAGTGAGGGCACAGGTGCATGACAGCCTGCGCTTGGAGTTGTTTCCTAGGGTCAGAGTCAAAAAAAGGGGTGAGACTGCTCTACAACTACTAGCCTGTCTATCATCTCTTCTCTGCAGAGCTCAGAAATGTTTGGCTGCAAAGCTAGTGAGCACAGGCACAGACCTCAGATCAGCAAAGCTGCACTGGGGAGAGGAGAGAGCATGTAGAGGATCTGTACTGTTTGGACTTCGTAATCCAGTCCAATAAAGCCATAATCCTTCTTGGCAATCTCTGGGCACTGCTGGAAGGGGAACAAGACTTCACATGGGTTAATAGACCAGATGCGCACAAGGTGGGGAATGGGAGTGGAAGAGACCAGAGCACAGGGATCAGACACTTTGCCAGAGGGCAGCAAGGACAGGCAGCGATCAGCCCCAAGTCAGTCCAGGGCTTTGAGGAGCCCAGGGTAATGTCTGGGAGGATGCACAGATGAAGGCATTTTGGTCTTCCAGGTCCCAGGCACCACATGCAGTAATTGCTCTTTTAGCAGGCAAAAAAACCAAGAGACGCTTCTCCTGGTTCAGACCATCTATTGTTAAACTCAGCCACCTGGACACAGTATAAAAAAGCAGAAATGAAAAAGCAGCAATAAGACAGAGGGCTGGAGCATCGCTCCTGGGAGGTTGGGCTGAGAGGGTTGAGGCTGTTCAGCCTGGAGAAGAGAAGGCTCCAGGGAGACCTTATAGCGGCCTGTCAGTGCCTAAAGGGGCCTGCAAGAGAGCTGGAGAGGGGCTTTTTACCAGGGCATGTAGTGACAGGACAGGACACAATGGTTTTAAACTGAAAGAGGGTAGGTTTAGGTTGGACATAAGGAAGAAATTCTTTACCGTGAGGGTGGTGAGGCACCGGCACAGGTTGCCCAGAGAAGCTGTGGATGCCCCATCCCTGGATGTGTCCAAGGCCAGGCTGGATGGGGCTCTGAGCAGCCTGGTCTGGTGGAAGGTGTCCCTGTCCACGGCAGGGGGTTGGAACTAGGTGATCTGTAAGGTCCCTTCCAACCCAAACCATTCTGTGATTTTATAACAGAGACAAGTGTTCCCCAGGAGGTTTCCAGCACTCCTGCAGGGACATGTGTGTGGGAAAAGCACTCCTCCCGAGCCTGTCCCTGGAGCACAGACCCTCTGGGCAGGGATGGGAGAGGGACCTCACAGGACTCCATCTGCCTCCTCCGCCAGGAAGGTGCTCGGGGGGGGGGTGTCACCCTTCCATGGCACCAGAGTGCCTGGGACATGGCTGCCCGCTCCAGAGGGGGGTGGGTCACACATGGCCCTGGGAGGAGACAGATGAACACTCCCTGTGTGGCCCTGTGTCACCCAGGGAAGGACACTTCAGACTCCACAGAGTCCCCGCAAACATCATCAGTGCCAGTATCAGTGTCAGGCTTTAACATCTCCGATGGAGCCCCGCTGCTGGCACACCAAGTCTCAACAACCAGAAGCGGTATTTTTGCTTATCACTCCAAGCCTCTTTCAGGCAGGACCCAGCCCAGAAAGCTCCCCAGAGCTCGGTGCCAGTGGCTCTGCAGGCTGCTTGCAGCTGCCTCAGACCACTGCTGGTGGATGAAGGCATGCATGCACACACAGACAGCTGCAGGGAAGATGACATAGCCCGTGGCAGGGTTTTGTAAGGGCTGTGTCCAGTTACATAGCACGGAGAGCAAGGAAAAAGAAATAATTAAAAACCCTTCATCCCCTAGGACAAAAAAAAAAAGTGTTTTGCCCAGGCTTATAAAAGCTTCTCCCCTTCCTTCTTCTGGTCCCACTGAAATTCACACACCCTGGTGTCTTTTTTTAGAAATAGCATTAAGATGGCCCAAGCTCCTGCCAGCAGCTGTCCCAGCCCTGAGCAGAACACACTCTCCCCATCTCATGCTGGCAGTTATCAAAACACTTTGCAAAGGAAGTGCCCGAGATGGAGATAAGCACTGGGTTAAATTCACAGTCCCCTGCACTCAGGTTTCCATTCTCCATACCACCTCCTCCCCTTTCTCCAGCTGATGGGCCGAAGGGGTGCAAGCTGCACTCTTGCTAGCCAAGTTGAGTTGACTTCAGCTGCACTAGCTGCAAACAGGCACTATACAGATGCTCCTGTGACAGCCCTTCCCTCCCCTCCAGAATATCAGAATGCTAATGTTTATTAAAACGTGGTGGCTTGGAGTTTCTCAGCTGGTTCCTTCACAGGTAACATCATTTGCTTGTAACATCCCTCCTGAGGGAGAAGTTACAGATAACAGTAAGACACCAAACAGAAGTCTCTTCTGACAGCTCTGCCTTTTCCACCTCCTGCAAGCTAGCCTGTGTCCCAGCTTCATTCCCAAGCAATTTTTTGTTACCACACTTGTCGCTATGTGAGGGACAATAAGATGGTGAAGGAAAGCAAGAAACTGGTAATGCAGCTAAAATATCCCAGGAGCCAGAGCTCAGCCAGCTCCCTTGTGGGGCTGAACCACCAGAAAGAAGGGTCCCCTGCATCAGCAAGGCCAGGGTGACCATGGGGACACACACCCTCCACAGCTTCTGGAGGTTGAACACAGGGCACGGAACTGCTGAGGGTGAAGGTCTCTCCATCCCACCATGCCACGATGCATGGTGGCATGCCACCTCAGCACTAGCACTTGCCACCCATCCTGAGCCTTGTTATATCTTGTATATTCAAAGCCATTTGCTTGGCACATATGGAGGACAAGGTACTGGTCATGGCCCATGTGTCCCGTCACACTGCTTCGACAAAACACCTCTCGATTACCCTGTAAATAACCTAGAGCAATAACCTCAAAAGGTGTTGCCTCAGAGAAAGGTGTGCCATGGGAAGAAAGCAGAAGGAATTAAGGCCATCACCAGTTCCCAGGTCCCTGCCATTGCAAGAAACTGGTTAGCCACCAAACAAATGCATATTCACACAGGCATTTAAATGCCAAGAGGAATCGGCCTCGCCAGATGAGAGCAAAGCACAGGCCCTTGTCTGCCACAGTAATGCCAGTGATTACGGAAAATATACATTAACTATTGGCCAAGCATTTTCCATTCCCACCACTGCCAGGAGGAAAACGTGCCTTTTCCTAAAGTGCTCACACTGCTTTCATATGGAAGCACTAACAAAAACACAATGTTGGCCCAGTGTGACCTTTCTTGCAGTGTTAGAGGGGAATCAGTTTGTCTTGTCCAACTATTCAGTGACTCGGACATCTGCGCTCTGCTCCGGGAAGCAGAGCTTGGGGTAGTGCCGGTGGCAGCAGCTCTCTGACAGTGTACATCTGCACTGCAGCGTGCACGGCGAGCTTCGGGGGGTGGCTCACCTCGGCTGGCTGGAGTCCGCTGCTGAGTCTCTTCTCAGCCTCTATTTGTCATTTGGCTCAACATTAAAAAAGACACTTTCAATTTGCATCACCCAAAAATGCATCAAGCCAGCATCTTCTCCAGCACGTTACCTCCAGGGGAAGTCAGGTACCATGAGGAACATAGTACATAACTTTGCAGAGCCCACAACTGCTTCATTTTTCAAGTCAGTCCAACAGACTGCAGCCAAAAAATCATGCAAAGTTTTGTTAAATTGGGAAAAGAGCTGTATTGAGCTTGCCTGGCAAGCACAGGAGGAGCAGCCACAGCTCAGAAGAAATGTGTTACCTCTCTCGGTGATGCTGGGCTGGCTCTGCTCCCAGTTACTGCAGGGAGAGGTGAACAGCTATCATCTGCTCCGATGAGGCAGAACAGAAATACAGCAAATCCCGATATATTTAGCAGCTGGGCATTTACACAAGTACCTGACGATGTAAAGAGTAACCACCATCCTGCTGTCACACCAAAAAAAGCATCTGGCTCCCTGCCTTGACCCTGGTCCAGGCCTCAGGGAGCACGGTGCAGCCACTGACACCTCCCTCCTCCAGCCCTTACTCAGCCTCCACAGTCTGCTGGAGCTTTTGATCCTACTTTCATGGGGTAATCCCAGATTTCAGTGGGTGACTTGCAGTCCCCCTGCAAGCTACAGCTCGGCAAGTCAAGGTGAGAGCTGGGAACAAAGCATCGCTAACTTCCACAGGCAATGAGGTGAATGTGGCCATCTCTAGAAAATGCTACAAAGCATTTTCAGGGTTCTTTGAAAAGCCTCCCACAAGAGCAAAACCTCAAACTAAGAAAACCAAGCCTTTGATAAAGCACAGCATCCAAAGGCATGAGAGCAAAGAAAACTCCCCTATTAGGTATTCCTGAGATGGCTTTTACTCTCTGTCCCCTTCTCCATCCATGAAGTAGCAGGAGTGCCATAAACCCACTAAGGACTTAGCTGCCACCATTACTGCTACGTGAGGGTGTTTGTTACACACAGCCCAGCGGGAGCCTGAGACCCAACACCTCCTAGCAGGTATCTCAGCCCCTTATTCCTCACTGGACCTCCTGCAGGTTCACCGTGTGCTTGCAGAGATGTGAGGGACATCACATCCCTGCAAAAGCTAGGCAACACCGGTGCCAGCACTCAGCCAGATGCTGGCCTTCTGCCTCTGGAATCATGGAGATGGCTTTACTTGAACAAGGACCAGGGGACTCAGCTACAGCCTGCTCACAAACCCTGGAAAGCCTTTCGCAGCTGTCGTGGCATGTGGGTACATCACCCCCCTGCATATTAATTACTTTAAGCCAGCTAAATTTAGGGCAGGGGCTAAAACCATCCCTGGCTGTTGCTGCTGAGGCAGGAGGAGGCACATCCCCGCTGCATCAGGCGTACAGCAATGCTCTGCTTGCACACAGTGCGTGTGTGCACACAGCAAAACCCACGCTGGGAGCCACCAGAAGGCTGCAAACCTCTGAGCTACTTCTGAAGTCTCAGGCAACAGCATGTCCCATGAGCAGGAGATTTTGTACCCAGGGCAGAAGCAGCGGCTGGCATCCTAGAGGCTCTGGCACAGCCCTCCCCAGTCAGCAGGGCTGGCAAGGGACCTTGCAAGCTGAAAACCTGATCCTCCACCTCCTACTTCCCATGATGCAGCCACAGCATCCTCGAGGGGTTACAAGAAGTACCAAGGGGGACATCAAAACTGGGTGGCCACAGCCAAACCACCCAGCAAAAGGAATCATCAGTGGCGGTAACTGCCAGGGGACCAGGACCTGATGGGGAGGGCAGAGTCATGGAAAAGGAGGTGCTGCTGAGCTGGGCATCCTTCTCCATCCCTTCTTTTGCGCTCCTGGGTCTGATCCAGGCTCTGTGTCAGGGACAGTTCTGGGCAACAGCTGCCCTGGATAGCATCGGTGACGTGTCCTGGTGGTAAATGTGTGCCCCACTGTTACAGCCAGGTTTTCACCCTCCCTCAGTGCCTGATGTTGACTGAAGCAGTAGCCAATTTCCATGTTCATCTGTGTTTTGAACCATGTAGTGTCAGAGATGGAAGCACGGATGGCTACACCCCTGGGATCTACTTCTGACTCCAAAAGATAACATAATTTAGATGTTCACTGTTTGAGAGCTGCTCATAAAAATCACCGTATACTGAGGTGGCAAAACCCAGTAACTTCTGTCACCAAATGGGACAAATGTTTCCCTGTTCTGTTATCTCCTTTTCACAGGCTTCCAGCCATGACATTTTATGAGCATATTTTTAGATAGCTTCTTCTCAGTGTTTGCTCAAGATGGTTCAATCTGTAATAGCATTGTACAACTGGTTATGGTTGATTTACACTTAGCATTGTAAACAAAAAAAACCCCACCAAACAAAAAACAAAAGACTCCTGATGGTTTGGGTTTAGAGAGAGAAAAAACACAGTGAAGTTAGGGGAGGGTTGTTGTTTTTTTTTTTTGATCCAAAGACAAATTAGCCTCTAGGCAGTGAGCTAGAAAAAACAAGTTTCTACTCCAGAAAAGCCCACTGGTCTCTATTAAGCATTTAGGCTGTGTTTTATTCACCAGGGGGAGGGTGGAGGGGCTTCCACTGACAATCCTTTCAAGATGATTATTATTCTACTTAAAATGCTTTCAGAAATCAGCTTTTGAGTCTAATCCATGTTAAACAAGAGCTGGAGGAAAGCTTTGTCTAGTGAGCTAACAGAAGCCTCTTTTCAAACTTGAGTAACCTCTTTATGGGAAGTTCTTCTGGAAACAGTGTAAAAACAAACTTTGGGGGAAAAAAAAAGCATAAATCATATGCTCCTTCTTCCCAAAGCAGACCTCTGCTGCTATAGTTACCCTCTGCGCTGTGAAGAGTCCCCTTAGATCACATGCAGATCCCAAGCCTATGCGCATTTATTAGCAGACTCAGGTCTTTAAGGGTTAAAAGGTTCATTTATGATAAGACAAAAATTAAATACTTTGAGACTCCCGAGAGAGTAACAACTTTCTTACAGATGCCTGTACCCAATATTCAAATCTAACAGGAATAAGCCATCATACAACAGTTTTAAAAGACCAGACTTTTCCCTTTGTTTTCCCATTTTTTAAACAAAGTTAGATGAAAAGCAATAAAGGTGCCTGCCAAAACCAGCTTGTGTTTGTAGTGCCATGTATATTCCTATGATGTTGTTTCAGTATGATTAAAAGTGTTTAAAATAAAGCTTATGAAACAGCCACGTCTGAAATTCATATAGAAATCTAAATACTACAAAACAGCTAAAAGCCCCAATGTAGTTAAGTAGCAAATAAAAGCCCTGTGAAGTTCTCATGTGTCTCCAGATGATATACATTTATTTCTCCTTTATAAAAAGCTATTGAACCCAACTTTAAAAAGGGCTTTGTTCCCTTGGTGTCTTAAAATGACCATTTCAGGATACACCTGTAACAGCAACACACTCTAAAGGTCACTGCATCATTCTTATAGATAATAAAATCAAGATAACTTTGGTACAATATTAAAGCAGTCAATGTTAATGGATTACAGGATTTGTAAGCAATCCTGCTGCAGAGGCATCCGAAGCACTGCAGGAATGTGGTGGTGTTCCCCAGCATGGACCTATGGTCTCGGTCCAGGATTTCTCCACCTCAGGAGGTCATAGATCGTTCAGATTGTGGCCTCATTTGGTCTGCTCTTGCCATGGAGAGCTAGAAACAATGGAAAACGCAGGTAGAGACAGTGGCTGTGGTCATAAGTCTACCTCTGAGCCCAAGCATCCAGCTGCCATGCTGGAGCAGGGCATTCCAAGCTAGTCACACCACAGAGTAGCCTAGGAATGAGAAAGTTACTCTCAAAATGGATGGAGGAGGCATCACCACTCAGACACATAGGGATGGACGCAAGCGCACAGCAGGGCTCGATGCTCGCCATATTCTGCCTGTACTTTGGGCAGTGTGGTCTAGCATGTGTGCATCCCCCAGGCACCGACATCAGGGGGTGAACGTTTCTCAGATCACTGCTTGGCCAAGAGCTGCACAGCTCAAACCATGTCTTCAGCAGGCACAGCAGGACCCACTCTGCTGGGTGCTATACATAAAGCATGTATCTGAAGGAAACGAAGGTAAAATCAATCACAGAGCAGCCAACAGCAGAATGAAGAATAAAACCTGATCTTCTCACCCCAAGGCCAGAGACCCACCACCAGTGGTTTCCATTGTATGTTTTCCATAGACCCCAAAAGCCTTTGTACTATTCCAATAGGTCTTCAAAAATCAATTAAACCTACTGCCACAACAGGCTGCGGCTCACACCTGTAAGATAAACGTCCTTTGGGGACCCCTCAGATCAAAAGGGAGCACAAAGATCTGCTGCATCCAACCAAAGAGCTTCTGAATCGCTGCCAACTGTTGAGCAAAGGCTTTTGCTGATGCCATGGACTGACTCAGCTAAAAGCAGCATGGCGTTAGACTGCCTTATTGGAAATGCACCACTGTCAGCACAAAGTGAGTCCACACACAAGGGTTTACAGCTTGCAATTTATTATTTCCATCCTTATTACACCAAGGTGTCAAATGAGATCCTGAAGATGAAACGGCAACACTTAGCATGCTAATAGCTATGCCCATTTTCAGCCCCACACCCTAATCCACAGCATACAAACCACTCAGACTTGGAAAAAAAATGCAGCCTGCCTCGGTGTTGAGACTTTGCTATTAAATCCTCGCCTTTCCATCTTTTGCTCAGAGCACTGTGTTACTAGAAATAATGCGGCCCTGCCCTGGTTGCCCACTTTTCTCACATTTTTACTCTTCCAGCAGACAGAGACCACTTGGTTTGTGAGGGCCAGTGGTTAATAAATCCTTGCCTTGCTCTATGGGAAGCCATATCATGACAGCACAAAAATCACATTGACGCTGCTCTGCTACACACAGGCTTTGAAAGCTTTGCAGCTAAATCCCTTAACCATGTGCATTTAGAGGAGACACAATTACTCTGCCTGTAACTACACCTCAGTGAGAGATCCTGCAGGAACACTGTGGACATTCAGGAACAACCACCACTCTACACCTCCCTAAAGCAAGAACTGGCTATCTAGTCATTAATTTGTACAGCACATTGCCAGCTGAGGGAAGTGAAGGCAGCCTCTTCTACAGCCTTTGTAACTGCAGTTCTAAAGGAAAAAAAGCACAAAACTTTTAATTAAATAAGTCTATGCTTACTTCAAAACCAAAACCACATTATCAGGAGATTTAGCATTAAGTTCTTCTGGGGATGTGGGAAGTGTTTACAGCAGCCAACGAACCGTCTCTGCGCTGTGTGTTATTCCCTTTGCAGCGCAGAGGTAACCACATCCACCCCAACAGGGGCAGGGAAGCTTAATTAACTGATGGTTACACAATGCTTTTGCAAGGAAACCACGTGTTTACAGTTTCATTTTGTAATAATTAGTGTCACATACTACAGCAATGTCTCCAGGTCTTTAATACCCAATCTGTTAGGGGTATTCCACAAAGCTCAGCAAAAAAATCCTTGTTATTAAGCAATCTATTATTCCCATGTATGTATGCTCTGCTGTTATAGATGCCCTGACATGTCTCAGAAGAAGCAGGTAGTAGGCAAAAGTTTGACTTGCTCATGACTCAGTGACATTAAATCAACTTGCTTTAACTAACTGTCTCTGATGTAGTGAGCACTATTTACCAAACTAACAAAAGAAAAAAAAAAAAAAAAGAAAAGATGTTCTACCTTCATTGAAAACAAGCCGAGTTGAGATGGCTATCTGAACACAGGAGTGGAGGCAAAACAAATGATTTGGTGCCTTCTGGGCTAAATTAAATACATTTTTCAGGACTGGTCAACAGAGACGTCCAGAGCCATGATGTTCACTGTGAGACCTGAGTTATAACTGCAATTCTCTTTCCGTGCAATGCCTCACTGACCCCAGGTCTAGGCATTGGTTGGTCTCTCTTGGGTTCAAGGCAACTGATCAAAAGAGCAGATGTGGTAACGAGCTTCCAGATGGTCCGCTAATGCAGATCACTAAAGGCCTTCAGCAGATATATCTTTTGATATCTCCTGGACAAAACTGTGTTTCCTTTTGATCACTGTCAGATGTCATTTGAGTACTAATCTCTAGAAGCAACTGAGACACTCGACTTCCTTCTTCTGGGAACCTCTCCCTGTGTTTTGGAAATGAAGACTTGACTGCAAGCACTACTGAATTGTTGCTGACATTTCTTCCCATCCTGGAGCTAGCTAAACAGGGACAAGAGCCCTGGAGAAAGAAAAGGAAGGATTTTTGCAGAGATGAAGCCCAGATGGTATTGTACAGATTCTTAAAATCAAGGGCGTAGAGGGTCACTTAAGGTCATGCCTGGCATCATGGTAATAAACAGTTCAGGCCTACAGAAAAGCAAAGTAATGGTAGAAGAAAAGCACATGTGAGATTAAAGGTAATGAATGCGTAATGTGACAGATCCCATAGTTTTGTTGGAAATTACTTTTCTGTGCAGACCATCTTTGCTCTCTAGGGTCTGCCCCCATACGGTATTCCCATGTCCCTGATTCTTCTGCTCCAGTTTTCAGTCTTCAGCCACATATAGCTGACAAATCCACTAAGACTATCATTTACACACATCTGTATCTACCTCCAGCTTTCCATCAGCTCCAGAGAAGACTCAGAGGGTCCATCTGTGCTGGCAAATAAAGCTAGATGGGACTTGTCCATGACCAGAGGCCACCTGGCCACCTCTCTACAGCTCCAGCCTGTTCATGCTGGTCTCCAGGCTGAGAGGTGTGGGTGTAAAGCTTGTTGGCCACCTCAGCTTACTTGCCCAGTGTTAGATGCAGCTCAGACATCCCAGCAGGCAGCCTGGGAGTGGGGTCCTGTGTTCCTTGGGTACATGCTGGCCCAGCTGGCTTCGGGGCTGGGGGACACAACCTGCCCCCTGCCCTTCTTCAGCAACACTGCTAGGTCATGGCTTCAGCATGTCCATGAACACATCACATGGACATTTTGAGAGAACTAATAACTGGTGTTCATGCAAATTAGTATTGGGAATAATCCCGAGCAAAGAACCTGAGGGGTTTGTTAGCCCACTTGTGGGAAAGGTGAAAAAGCAAGCATTAGCATTTAGCTGAGTTGTTTCCACAGGTCAGAAGCTGGGCCATGTGTTGTTTTCCCCGCCTGTGCAAACAGGCTGCATGCACATTAGCAAAAATACACCAGCAGCCCGGAGGTGGAATCTGATTGCCCAGACACAGGCTGGTGTCAGTGCTCTGCTCAGTCACAACATCCGTGACTCTTCCCAGAGGAGCTCAGCAACAGGACAAGAGGCAACAGCCACACACTAGAACAAGGGAAATGAGTTTCTATCATTAAGGTGGTCAAGCACTGAAGCAAGTTTCCCAGAGAGAATGTGGAGTCTCCGTCTTTGGAGATACCCAAAACTGGACAAGACCCCAAGCAGTCTGATCTAGCCGGCCCTGCATTGAGGGCTGGACGGGAGACCCTTCCAGGTGGGACATCTCTAGGGCATCTGAAATGGTTCTGTGTTCCTATGTGGAAATTCAGCTGAACCATAGTTTGCTGGAGTCTCTTCTCCGTGAGCTGGGAAAGCAAAAATCTTCCTGCCAGCAGTACCGATTTGTCCATCTCTGTTCCCAGTCAAGCTGCTCTGTGTTTCCAGACTGGCCTCTCAGAGAAGATGCAGTCACTGAGTTTACAAGAGCCAAACTCTTGGATCTGCGACCCATATTTTTAGGGCGATCAAGGGAGCAATCCTGGCTCTCCTCCTTCCCTTTTGTACCTCCCAGCAGCACAGAGGTGAAGGCAATGCCAATCCCCATGCTCCCAAACCTCAGGCCTGCCTTCTGGAGTAGCACAGCTTGACATCATTAACTACACGCTGAAAGGTATATTGTACACCAGCTGCACGCTGTATGGGTTGACTTTTTTGTAAAGGAAATGCTTTTAAAAACTTCCCTGCCATTAGTCTTTTCAAACGTGAAATACCAAAAATTGTACAAGTTCTTTCAACTAGAAGAATGCAAAGGCTTCCCCTCGAGGTAAAAGCACATGATTTTGTACACTGTAGCCAGGGTAGATGAAAGGAAGGTCTCTTCACAACTCTTACTGCCAGGACAAGGGATCCACTCCTGTTCACACCGCCCTTTGCAGATGAAGCCCTGGAAAGTCCTGCCCTGCCTCTCCCTCAGGCCACCCGGCTTGTGGTCCCCCCTCCACCCCATCCTCGGGAGCGGGAGATGGATATGCTCTGTCACGGGCCAGCTTCAGAGATCTTTGTTTCAAACCTGCCTGGCCTCTGGGGCTCGTTGGGAGACACAGGTCCGCTAGCACCAGGATAGGTCATGTACACCATGAAGGCACCAGGCAGGATCCCGTTACAGCCACTCAGCAAGTTATTCCATGGCCTGAGCCATAAAACCTGACTTATCCAAGTGTGTGCTTTTAACCTGGCTCAGCTGTGAGGCATGGACTTAGCTCAAGCCTGACATGGGCTAAGGGCGCAGGGACAGCTAAGGGCACAGGGTCAGTTAGCACAGCCCTGCTGCCAGGGGATAACCCTGTCGGCTCCAACAACCCACATGTGTGCCTGAACACCAAGTCGGTTTTATTGCTTTAAGGCATTAACCTCGCTCTTTTCTTCCTCTGTGCAAGTTAAACCAGTTCTGTTGCATCTATATTGGGTGGTCTCTCCCCATTAGGCTTCCCTGCACAAACAGGGCTTGGCTTTGGCTCTGTAGGGCTGAAAAGCAGAATATTTATTTAATAACAGGAGCTCCAACTTGTGGTGATAAAGGGCCCAGAGCTGGAGGCCTGCAAACCTAACAGTGTCTCAAGCCACAGTAGTTTACATTTGCCCTTGATGCCCCACTGCCTCCTTTGCAGGGCTCCAGGCTGTCCAGCTGGAACAGAAAGCAGAGGTGGAGGTGTAAGGGGAGAGATGTGCCTGGCCAGAGACATTTGCAATAGCTCAGCTTGGAGAAGGGGACCAACAGCAATCCCTTATGCCACCACTGCCTTTTGCTCTCCGGACAAAGCACCACCAGGCTGCAGCACGCCTGCGCTGAGCAGGCAGCCAGGGAAGCACTCCTGCAGCCCGTGGCCTTCTCCCAGGCTGGGACAGGGCAAAAGCCGCAGGAGAACTGGGTGCTGCCCAGGCAGCAAAGCAGCTTCTGGCCGTAGGAAGCCAGGCCTGGTGTCACCTGCCTGCTCACCTACACCCTGCTTGGTGTCACCCCAGGTTGGTGCATGTCTGCTGATGTTCAAGCCCAGCAGCCCTACAGCACATTTGACTCTGCCGAAGCCGGGGACATAGCGCCTTGCTTTGCTGAAATCCCGTAGCCTGCCAGACACTGGGAATGTCATAGACTTCAACCTTGTCCACATTGACTATGAGAAACAATCTCACAAAACCAGAGCAAGAATAAAGGTTCTGCTGGGAAGGGGGGGGTTCATCTCTTGCTGATCAGCTTCATACACCCTGTCCTGGTTTCAGCTGAGATACAGTTAATTTTCTTCTTAGTAGCTGGTTAGGATCCCTGCAGAGCTCTTCTGCTTCCCCACACCCTTGTGTTTACCCAACAGAGTTAGAAGCAGCCATCTCTAAAGACCACTCATAAAGACCTACCTCCAGTACCAAGACCAAGAGAGGAGAAGGACACAGACAGGGAGCCGCAGCAGGAAGCCCAGCAGAGCTCTGCAGAAGGGCAGCCCACCCAGGATGGGGCAGGGGTGCAAGGTCCCCAGGGTGTCCCTGTCTGGAGAGACGGCAGTGTTGGGAGCCATGGTGGGAAGGGCCAGGGGAGGTCAGGCTTGAAACAGGGAAGATGGGCCAAACTCGAAGGATCCAACCGGGGCCAGTTGGGGGGCATCCTATGCTACTGATGAGGTGTGAACACCACACAGGCAGCTGGAACCATCCACCCACCTTGGTAACTACATCCATACTGTGGTCATTGACTTGAAGTTATAGACTGAGTTGTAAGTCACTGCTGGGAACGCAGCATTACCAGGTGGACACCAACTCATCTGCATGGTGCTGGGCCTCACCTGCAGGATGCCTGACAGCATCCCTCCCTACCTCAGGCGACAGTGACAGTTGGCCTTTTTCCTCATTTGGCCGTAGTTTAAGCCTCACACAGGGACTCGACAGAGAGGGCTTGTCTTGTCAGCATGCAAGCTGCTCATACGGGACGTACCGTCATACTCCAGCTGTGTCACAGCTGCCCCTCCAGCATGCAGAGATGCTCAAGCAGGAACCAGCTGCAGCTGCCACTGGCGGAAGTGCACCCACGGCACCAGCCCTCCACGCTCCCGAAGGAAAAACCACAGGAAAACATTGTGACACACACAGAATGTAACTCTTCGCTGGGCTGGGCCTTTGTTCTCATGTTTTTGAACAAAGCAAAGCCCTTAGACTGTGGGAAGCAGGGAGAAAAAAATGTTTACTGACAATGCTTAGGGTGCAATAAAATCTGAGATGTGTTGAAAGGACACTCCTAAAAAAGGTGCTTTTGTATTTAAACATCTGATCTCAGCAGGTTTTTTTGCAAATTGTATGAGTCAAACTCCAGCCCTGGGCCAAAGCCCAGCTTTGCTAATTACATAGGGGCAACCTCTATCCCTCCTCCAGCTGTGGTTTCCCTGATGCGTCCTGGCCCCGTTCTGCTGTAGGACAGCCCTTCAGCAAGGGAACCAGTCTCCCCTACTGTGAAGCACCCACCTTTCCAGCTCATGTCAGTGGGCGAAAGGGGTGCCCAGCAAGAGACAGCACCTTGAGCAGCAACAGAGATGAAGCAGGCTTAGGAACATTAACCCCTAACCATCACCTTCCAACTCAGCCTCTTGAGCCTTTCCTCTCTGAGTCTCACTGGCCTCTCTCTTGCAATTATCCTTCTCGAGACAGCTGGTGGCAGCAAAGCCAATTCCCTCCTCCTGCTCCCCCTTTGGATCCCCAGGCAGACAACACTGGCTCTGTGCTCTGTTCTCAAGCCCAGCTTTTTCCATGTGCTGTATTTCACAGCACATCATGTCAGGATGTGGCTCAGACTCACAGGACGTGAAGTCTCTGCATAAAAGCAAAGACCTGAAGAACCGTCAAGATTAGAAATAGATTTTGCAGGAAGTTTCAGGTCAGAACTCTAGAAAAAACAAAGTGAAGGTATCTGGGACGAGGTTTGGAAAGCCAGGTGACAGAGGCTGGCTCTGCTTTGAGCAAGGTACACATTGCCTTTGCTAGATACAAGTTAATGCTAGAAAGGCAGATTAATAAATAAACCTGTTCACTGAAGGGTAACACCAGTCCAGCAGTTTCCAGCGGGAAAGATGAAGGTTTTCCCACTTGCTCCATGGAGGCCAAATCTTATTTTCTTCTCAGAGTGTGGCAAAAGCTGCCTAAGCTGGTTTGAAGTCTAAACAAACTTCTAATGGACATTCACTGGGCTGCTTCAAACAAATCCAAAGCAAAAATCTATACTAAGATCTACAGGCTTTCTCCAGACTTGCCAGCACGTCCTCATAGTGCAAGGCAGGAGTGTCCAGGTTCTGGCAGTGGTCAGCCAGCATCCATGCTGTGGTGGGGAACAGTTGGGAAGACACAGCACCTCTCCAAGCCACATGCCAGGGAAGTGGGTACCCCACAGGGGAACCTTGGGATGCCTGGACAGCACGGGAGAAACCACCCTTTCTCACTGGAAAGAGCGAGCAAGAGGGAGAGATTCATTCTGACATGATGCATTTTAACTTTGAATTTTAATCCTTTTTGTGGTTAATGCAGATGACCACAAAAAACCCTGTAGCTTTCCAGAGCTCCTATACCAAGGAACTGTATCCCTCTCTCTTGAAGACTTGCTGAAAATACAGCAAGTATTAAGAAAGAAGTCAAAACCTAAACATGTGGTGTGATATTTATTGTTACAAGATCAGCTCCTTCAATGAACTAGCTGCAAATAGCCTAGAAAATTTCTGGTGGGAACAAAAACCTGAAAACACAGAGCTCCCCAGGTTCTGTTTTGGTTATTATTTTGGAGGGAGCCTGTTATTTTACCCAGCAAGGAAATTCCTTGTATGTTTACTCTCTGGTGCTCCCATAATAACTACTGGTAACACTGCAGCTGCCTGTCACACCTCGCTGGGGTGAACAGCAACACAGCCCAGCCACAACACCCCCTCCCAAATGCGAGTGCCGGGACCCTCTCGGGGTGTTGCCCCTGCCAGGGGAACCTGTTGGTGGGGCAGAGAGTGTGTTGCTGCCTGTCTTCCATCCTCCCAGTCCCCTCCTTGCACTAATGCTGCTGAGTGTGAGGGATGGGCTGTGCTGGTCCTTGTACCAGCTAAAGCCATGAAGATCCATCCTGTGACCAGGGGGTTATTTCAGGGGTGGGAGTCAGAGAGCAAAGACCCGAGGAATCAAAAATCTCAGGCTCTGGATTGCAGAGAAACAGCAAGCCTTTGGCTTCAATAGAGAGAAAGCTTGGGACTGTGGAGTCTGACTTTGAGGCTGAGACGAGGTGTGGGATAAGTTCTGTGAGACCATCCCACAGTGACCAGCGGCTGGGGGCAAGGCAGGGAACAGGCAGCTTGGCTGGAGCTGGCTGCAATTTTTCACATGCCCTGTCCCTTCACAGATGAAAGACTGTCAGGAGAGAGAAGAGTGACAGTTCTACCTGTAGTCTGGTCATAGGATGAGACAGAGTCCATCTGGTTTATTCTTATACTCAGGGAATGAGCAATCCAAAAATAAGATCTGAAAGTCACATTTTGTCCCGGCAATTGCATGTCTTGACTCCACTTTGGCCTTTGCTCTTGGAAGTTGGAAGAATACTACAGCAGGACAAATCAGCACTACTGGCTTCAATGGATAATAGCAAACTTTAAATAGTCCTATGTTCCTCAAATAAATGTATTGGTTTGGGCAAGACTTAGGTGTTAAGATGTGTAAGTATAGATGTGTGTGCACGCGTATATCTATATATATCCATAATTAATTCTTTTATTGGAAGAAATGCTTGCCAGGTTTGAAAAGTGCTGAGAGAGATGGGAAACCTTTCACATATGGCATATATTCTTTTCACTCCCAGAGCAGAAGCTGAGGGTGCCAGCGCAGCAGGAGTCAGAAGAGGCCACCTACCACATAATTCCAGCATCATCCTCCAGAATGGCTCCTGGGCTCCCACAGGACTCGGGAGAAGCTGGGAGCTAGCGCTGTTGGCTCTCTCAATGCTGTGCTTCGGATGCGAAGGCTCCTGGCTCCTTGCCAGCCTGGCTGGGTGCCATCCAAAATTGATCCACATGCCATACTTGGCACTTGCACAACACACTTCCAACCCTTCCTCTTGAAGATGAGCCGAGATATCATCCGCTGGCCCTGCTGGGAAACAGTGTTAGAAGTCACCAGTCCATCGTAAAAAGGAATTTGATAGCCAATTTTCATTGATTTTCCTGAGAAGTCGTGTGCTTATCAGACCTTTAGGTTTTAGAAAATCTCTTTAATTCTCAGTAGTCCTAAAGCCTTTGCAGCAGGGAAATATCGCTGAACGGCCTCAGAGTCGTTCGGTCTTAACTGCTAAACCTCAGCAGCATTCGGGGTCACCACTGCTCAAACACTTGCCTGGTTCCAGCAGCAAGCTGCTTCAAAACACAAGGCGTTTGGCTCATTTTGACAGCTGGTTTATGGAGCCAGCATAGCATCCAAGTAAATCTTAGGGACTGCCCTGGAATGAACTGTTTCCATGGGGGCAGCCAGGAAACTTTCCAGGAGGTTCCAGTCCTTCAGAGACAGCCTGCAGGGATGGAGGAGGAGGAGGAATTTGCTCACTTTTTGTTGGGAATACTTTTGTCTCTGATGCCTGCAGAGCCTTTCCCCTTGGGTTCACACCTCGTGAACCCACAGACCCTCCGAAGCCCAAGCACCACACACGCTGAGGAGAGGTCAGAAATGCCACCTCTTTTGGATCGAGAAAACAGGCCAGGAAACAGTGGCAGAGCCCCGTATCCTGGTGAGCCCAGGGAACAGTCCCACTGCATCCCACGAGGTCTGACACCACCTCTGCTCGCACCCAACCCCAAGCCCAGCTGCCTCCTCTGCTTTCAGAGATGCTCACACCTTATCCAAAAAGCAATACTGCTACAGGAACGGTCTTTCCCAGGGTGAAACAATGTACATTGAGTTCATTCAAGGAAGCATCTGGAGTTAAAGCTTGGGACTGAACTCCCTTGGTGAGGTTAGGAGGGCCAAGGTCAAAAGTCCTCTCCTGTCCCTCCCCTCTCCTTCAGCTGGAACAGCCCATCGCACCAGTGCACATGAGTTGTGCCGGTGCCTGGAGCCACGCAGTGCATGGGGAGAGATGGGGCTGCCTCTCACTGCTCGGTAAATATGACCACATGGCCACCAATGGTGCCTCAGCCTCCCTGCCGAGGAAGGTCTTCATGAAGTGTCCTGCCAGGTCAGAGCAGAATGGTGGTGGTTCCTCACCTTGCATCCTTCAGCCATTTCATATGTTGAGCATTTTGTTTGGGGCTAGTTGATTCCACATTCAGCTCCACCATCTCCTCCACAACAACAAGGCTCTATCACTTCTCCTTTCTCCAAGACCTGCCTCAGATCCAAAGCAGCTTCTCTGGCACTGCCCCTGCCCTCGACCCAGGTCCTGCGGGTGACACCACACCACCAGACTCCCAGCTGATCTCCTCTTCCTGCAAAACACTCTTCACAGAATCATGGAAGAGGTTGTTTTGGAAAGGACCTATAAAGGTGAAGGGACCAGAGAACAAGCCTTGTGAGGAGCAGCTGAGGGAAGTGGGGTTGTTTATTCTGGAGAGGAGGAGGCTCAGGGGGGACCTTATCACTCTCTACAGCTGCCTGAAAGGAGGCTGGGGGCAGGTGGGGGTCGGTCTCTTCTCCCAGATAACTGGTGACAGAACAAGAGGAAACAGCCTCAAGTTGAGCCTGGGAGGTTTAGATTGGATATTAGGAAAAATTTCTTCACTGAAAGGGTGGTCAAGCATTGGAACGGGCTGCTCAGGGAGGTGGTGGAATCACCATCCGTGGAAGTCCTTAAAAAGCATGTAGATGCGGTGCTTAGGGATGTAGTTTAGTGGTGGATTTGCCAGTCCTGGGTTAACAGTTGGACTTGACGGTCTTAAAGGTCTTTTCCAACCTAAATGATTCTATGATTCTAAGGTCATCTAGTCCAACCCCCCTGCAATGAACAGGAACATCTTCCACTAGACCAGGTGGCTCAGAGCCCCATCCAATCTGACCTTGAATGTTTCCAGAGATGGGGCATCTACCACCTCTCTGAGCAACCTATTCAGTGTTTCAACAACCTCATCGCAAAAGATTTCTTCCTTATAGCTAGTCTGAATCTAGCTTTTAGTTTAAAACCATTACGCTTTGTCCTATTGCTACAGGCCCTGCTAAAAAGTCTGTCCTCATCTTTCTTATAAGCCCCCATTCTTACACACCCAGCCGCCTGGCAGTGACCTGACCCCTCACTGCCCTCCCTCCGCTAGCCCCTCCGGTACAAACCCTCGGGCTTCAGCTTGGTGGCTTAGGAAGAACCAGCAGAACGAATGACTGGTAGGTGCAATCATTGCAGTTGGTGATGAGGAGCAGCAGGAGGAATCACGTCTCTGCTCCTCCTGCTTTTATCAGCCTCTGGTTTGGAAGGAGGGGAGCAGCAGCCCTGTGGGACCTGCTGTCCTTCCCACTCACCCAGACGGGGGCTGGGAACCAAAGAGCTGGTTTACCCCCCTGATCTCCTCTCCAGGGGAGAAACGACAGCCTCGCCTTTAACAGGGACTTGTACATTTCAGCCGGGCCTTCCAGAGTGCCCAGGGCTGCATCGCCAGGGTGCTGTCAGGAGCGAAGGCAGAAGGAGGCGGTGGGGGTGCTTCGGGGATCTGCTCCGCAGGCTCAGCGGGCTGCTGGGGAGCAGAGTGACTCTGTCGGCGGGAAGGGGCTGAGGGGGTGCCCAGCTGTCCTGTCCGCCTTGCACGGGGGCTTCCCCAAATCTCCACCGCTTCCACCGCTCAGCCCAAAGGCAGAAAATCGCCCGGGCCCAGCAGCGCGGCCTGAACCGGCGCCGGGTGCCAAAACTGGCCCGGGTGGCACCGCCGGGCTGCCTGGCTCAGAGGCCTGCAGGGCCCGGCGGGGGGGGGTCTGCTGGAACGGACCCGGCGTCGCTGCCCCTGCTGCACGCTGCCTGGCGGCTGGTGTGTGTCCCCGGCTGGGGGTGCGTGTCCCCGGCTGGGGGGGGGTGTCCCCGAGTGTGTGTCCCCAGCTCCGGCAGATGTACGCGAGGGACGGCTCGGAGGCCCGGGATAACGGGCGGGTGTCGCTCGTTGTGGGAGGGCAAGAGCAGCTCACAAGCGCGGCGGGGCCGCCCGTGCCCCCTCCCCTGCACCCCCGGCTCCTTCCCGCGGCCTCCGGGGCGCTCCTGCCAGGGATCCCCCCCGCGAAGGCTTCCGGAGACCCAGGCTCCGAGGGGCGGCCGAGAGCCGCGCCCGGTCCGCCCCGGCCGGGAGAGGCGGCGGCGCCCGGCAGCGCTTCCCGCCGCCCCCCCGCCCGCACGGCCCTTGGCTCCGGGACCGGCGGCCATGGGCAGCGGCAGCAGCCGGCGGCGGGGCGCGGCGGGGGGCGCGGCCGTGCCCGCGGGCAGAGCGGCGGCGGAGAACCGGGAGCTGCTGGAGACGGTGCCGGCCGAGTGCGAGGAGGCGGCGGCGGCGCTGCCCGCCCCCGGCCGCCCAGCCCCGGCCGCCGGCGGCAACCCCCCGCCCCGGGGCGCCGGGCGCTGCGGGGAGGCGGCGGCGGCAGGCAGCGGCGGGTCCCCCCCGCTCCAGCAGCCGGTAAGTGCCCGGCCGGGACCGCGCCACCGGGCCCACCTGCCGGCCGGTATCCCGGACCCTCCATGCGGGGCTGGGGAGCGCTGGGGGCCGGGGCTCAGCGCTCGTACCGCCGCGGGCGCACCGCGCCCGGCCCTCGGCTGCCCTCGCTCCCGCTGGTGCGGCGGGAGCGCCGTCCCCGCAGGCGCCGAACCCCTCTCCCGTTTTCCTGGGCCACTGAAAGTTGCTTTTCCTGCCTTGTGGAAATAGCTCGACTTCATGAAGTGCAGCTGGTGCCTTTCCCTGGGGCGGGCTTGTCGGCAGGAGTTTACAAATGCGAACGTAAAGCTGCGGCGCGATGTTTGCTAGCCGCTGCGAGTGCAGCCTGGCTCTCCCTAAAGAAACATTTCGGTCTCTTTGTGTTTAACAAATAATGGATTTACCTCTGAGGGAGTTTATCTCCCCCCCCCCCCCCGAAAAAAAAACAACAAAAAAAACCCCAAACCAAACCAAAAAAGACTATATCTATATAGATAAAAGACATCTATATCGTCTGGGGATGAGGCCAAAAGTCACTGGCTTCTTTCATCTTTGCTTGGCTTTGAAACTTGTGTGTTGCTTGTTCGATAAACGCTGCTCTCCACAGATGCGCGAATGTCGTCAGACTGAAGTAATAAATATAAAAAGAGAAACGAACACTTAGGACCCAGGAACTTTCTGCCTTGCATGCTTGAGTTTTGCTCTTTGGAAGTGTGTTGTTTCCATTGCCAAACTGCATGTCCATGGGGTAAGGATAGCTTTAATACAAAGTAATTTTGGCATTAGGAAACTTGGCAGGGTTCAGTATGAGAACCCTTTTTTTTTTTTTTTTAGACAAGTTTTAAAGGAAAGCCTCAAAGAAAAAAAGATTTGGAAATGGAAAAAATACAGCTCTTGTTGTATTTTTTCCTTGCTTTTTTAACTCCAAACCCTCCTGCAGTACGAACAGGAGAGCTCAGCCCAGCACTGCTTTCTCCTCTGAGGGACTCTCATTTATGAACAATCCTCCTGATGTCTCCCATTTATCTTTAATTATGGGAACAGAGGCTGCTGCTGTCTGTTTTCCCTCTGTTTCCCCATGTGAATATCGTGGCTGGATCTTTAAAAATAATAATTACATCAGTTGTGAATTTTCCTGTGCATAAAGTGGTATTTTAGCTCTGTTTTGAAGTGATGTGTATTCTGGGTAATTATGTATCAGAAAGGCCACAGAGCTGCCCTCATCTTTCTTCACAAAAATCAGTAAAGAGACAGTATACTGTGGCAGTAGATACTAGTGAACTCATGACAAGAAGCAAACCAGAAAGACTGAAGAATTTAAGACGTGGCCCCTGGGGTGGCATGGGGCGGGGGGGGGGCATACCTCCTCCTCTGGCAGGAATAATGATGAGGAACCCGTAGCATCACCTTAGCTGCCCCGAGCTGTGGTCACACCCAGTGCAAACCCACGGTGGGAACACCGTCACGCCTTGCAGCGCAGAGATGTCTGTGAGGGCCCTCAAAATTCAGGCTGAAGCAGGCACGTGGGGCCTCGGTCACCCAGCGTGGCCAGGTGGCCGTGGCACACAGCTGTGCTGCCCATGGGGTGACAGGGATGCCAAGCACCTTATGTGTCTCCTTGTCCAGCTGCTGCTGATGTGTCTTGTTTGGGAATGAGGTTCACATCTCTGGTTGCAGCCAGACAAGTGGTCTGAAAGACAGCAAAGAATTACCAGTGTTTTTCAAAGATGTAAAGGCCATACAAGGGAAGTCTTAAATATTTTCAGGTTGAACCTGAAGCTCTTCTTGATAGCATTTTCTTTGCCTGAAGCTGAGGTGGCTGTGGTACAGACAGTAGTCGTGGGCTTACCCTTCTGACTCCTGGAGGCCTAAAAAGTCACTAGCCTGAGAGAAGGAGGGAGGAAACTTTGCAGCACCGTTTTGGTTGTTTACTGGATGCAGTTTATTCTTTGGGGTCATTGTGCAGACTGCAGTCCCACCCTTCCCATGAGGCTGGTGGAGGAGGTTTCTGGAAAGGGATACCAGCTTCGCTGTGTCACTAGTTCCTTGCTAGAAATTTTGAGGGCAATTTCTGTTGGTCTTGCCAGCTTCTCAACCAGTCATTTGTAATTTCTCTGTTGTGGTGGGAACCTGCTTGCTTTGCCCTGTTCAGCTGGAGGATGAGCAAAGAAATTTCAGAGCAGAAAGGATAAGTTGATTCAACAGAGCTAATGGAGAAAAGATGAGGGAGGAGGAGGAAAGGCAATGAGGAGATATTACAGTAGAAAAGTCTGGTGAAGAAATAGCCCATGGAGGAGCAAGGAGGAGAGGAGGGGTTTGCCACCAGCCAGAAGAGAGCGGGTGCCTGCAAGCAGGGCTCAGCTCTCTGCTGTCAGGCTGGGTTTCTCCTGAGCGTGCTCTGCACCAACGCTGTGCTTCGCACCTGAACCCCGATGCACCTTGTCCTCCAGCAGCAAGCCGGCAGCGCTGATGGGGGGTTATGCCAGGTGGCAAGGGCTGGTGGAGAGGGATGCAGCTGCATTTAAAAGCTTGAGATACCTCTGTTGCATTCAAATAGTGCTTTGGAGTGAGAAGCATGAAAGCACATCACGGCAGTGGGCTGGGAACCAAATCCTAATGGGGAACCTGAATCCAGCTTGGAGCAGACCCCAGCACCTCCTTATCAGCATCAAATGTCCATTTTCAGGTTTGCCCTCAGTTCCAGATGGTTGTACGTGCTTTTTCCTTGTTTCTTTGTTCAAGACAGAAAAAGTACTTGTGGTTTTGCAGGTGCTGCTGCAGCACAGAGCAGGGTGGCAGCTCCTGGTGGAAACCAGGGAAGAGGCTGCAGCCTCAGACGTTTCCCCACTGGTTTCCTGAAATGGTAGAATCACGCAGACATGTTAGGGTCTTGCTTTTAACAGCTTTTTCCATGGTGCCGTTACTCCTTCTAACTGGAGAGGGGATGTGATTACGGTAAACCTAAGCCCCAGCTGCAGCACAGGAATAACACGGGTAGAGGGTATGTTTAGCTGACTCCTAGAGGGACTGTCATATACTTTCCAAACACCCAGGTCTTCAAAGCTTTGCGTGATTTTTTTCAGCCAGATAAATGTTCTTTCTGCACATTGATGTGGCGCAGCATCATCTCGTGGCTGGCTGGTCCCAGCTGCAAACACACAGGGGTCCTGTGGGGACATTTTATGTCAAGCCCCATTAATTTCTCACAGGAACTCAGATAGGTTTATTTTTCCTACTCTAATGAAAGTATGCTTCCTCCAAACAGAAATTTGATCTTTCTAGTTCAGTGCTGTTAGCAATTTATTTCAGCTTTTTCTTCCTGGTTTTAATGGTAAAAAAAAGAGCCAAGTCAAGATGTTCTCCTACAGTTGTGTCAGGAGCTGTGCTCCACTGGCCAGGGTCCTTCAGACAAGGTCTTTTCCAACTGAACATTTGGGAATCCTTGAGCTCCAAACTAGGGAAGCAGCTAAGTAAAAGGTCCAAAGTGAGATTATTTCAGATTCTGCAATTGTCCAGGTATGGATCTGGTGGTTGCTGAGCAAAAGGTCTCCCTCTCTCTCACATTATGTTCCTTGTCTATTTAAAAGCACCTGAAACTTTACCAGAGCCCAGCAAGCAGGGAGCTGTGCTGTCCCCTCAGCCAGTGTCACCCTCCCAGCACAGCTGTGTTTCAGCTGCACTTGGAAAACTGCTGACTTAGGTATTTCCCACCCACCCACCCACATCACTTGGTAGAGCATGGGTTGCTTTTGCCCTGAAACCATCCCTGAACTAAACACTAAGCCCAGGGCATGCGCAGAATAGCTGGGAGCTGGTGTTTTCGTTGGCAGGAGAGAAGCAGCGTGGGAACTCCCTGCATCCCTGCCCACTTCCCGTCCACCGCCTGCTCCCAATTCCTTCGCTGGCCAGAGGATGTTGCTGCAGACCTGAGCAAGGCTGGGAGTGCTTTGCCTAGGATGCAGCTGGGGCTATACGGCCCGTTTGGTACCTGCTGACACGTTGGGTAAGCTAGATTGGTTTTTGCCAGCGATAACTCCGATTGCGGTTTGTGAGAGGCGGTATTTGGCGGTGATGACGGCCTTAACCATCCACATTATTTGCTGGCGTCGCTGGAGGGTGCTGCCCTTCTGCTGTACCATCTGTGGCTCTGCTGCAAACGGCATCTGCAACGCACTCCAGCCGGCCGACATCACCTTCCTCCCCCCCAAAGGAGGGGATTTTCATTCCAGCTCCGATCGGTCCCCTGGTCCAGTTCACGGGGTGTTTGTGAAGAGGGATTTGGGAGGAGCAGAGGTAGGGAAGGAGGCACTGACTTACATCCTGCAGAAAAGCCACAAAATGAAACCACAGACCAGTGGACCAGCACTGGCAGGGGACCACACTGCTCCCACGTAGACAGTGACTCAGTCACTCTCCAGGCTCCCCTGCGCATCACGGGACCACTCAGGGTCTGTACCTCTACTCTACTCTATCTCAGGGCTGTATCTGTACCAGTAAACTATACCATAGCAACTGCCTGGCGTCAGACCATGGCCGTCTGCCCCACTGAGCTGGCATGGTTTTGGCCAGGGCCAGGACCAACTCACAGTCTCCCAAATAATGTTTCGGGGGGCAGTACAGGGAGCACCCCTAAGAGGCAGCTTCAAATCGGCCACCCAGTTTTGGAGACGATGTGATTTTACTAGTTGAGGCTGTCATCGGCCGGTTTCAACACAGCTCGAGGGCAGCTCGGAGCTACGGCTCCAGATTGCCCTGCAGGTCCCAGGGGAGGGTGCTCTCACCCAACTCACCCTGACAGCTGACAGAAGGAGAAGGGAGGGAGCAGGGGGGTTATGGCAGGCAGGACCGTGAGCAATGCCAGCCACAGCTTGCACCGGGTTGGGGGGAGTAGAGAGAAATAGCCCCTGCATCCAGCTCTCCACTCTGCCTTGCCCCCAGGAGCCACTGCCCTAACGTAAAGGACGGCTGAACTGTGTGTGCAATGGCTGTCACACCACTCCGCCTCACATCTCATTACACTAAATTAAACCCGAGTACATGCTGGGTGAGCTTAATATCCAACCCTTTAAACCTGGACGTGGTAGCAATGTGGGGCTTTGTAGCACAACAGACCCCAGCATGAGATGCCGACGCTGGGAACAGGGTGGAAAACAAGGAGACACGCTGCAGTCTGGATGAGTAATAAAAAGATGACTGCAAGCTGCAGAAAGGAGAAGCTGACTTCATTTATCTCTTAACAGGGCATAGGCCAAGCAGGCCAGCAATTACTTATTTAGCTGTAGGATAGGAACCCATAATACTAAAGTGTCGTGACGTGCACATCATCTTAACCCACAAAAAGGGCTAATACTAATTATCTGCTGAACTTGCATCATGTACATTACAGCAATCCGGAGCGGGCTGGGTGGGGTCAGGTTTTGTTATGTCTCACTGCCTGCGACAGCCGGCTCCGCATCCTGCCTGCTGCCCGCAGGGTGTCACTTGGGCACCGCGAAGCCACGCGTCGTTCACCCGGCCGGGTTAGGAGCAGCTCCCGAAGCAAGGAGGCTCTGATGGCAGTGGAAAGGCAGAGGCTGGAGGTGCTTTTTGGTTTTACTCGCCACCATTTTTCCCGCATGCACCAAATTAAATGTCTACCTGTACCAATGCCAAATTCTCTTGGGAAATAAGTGTTGTTGCTGACAGATCCCTTGGAGAAGGTGGGAGCTGATTTTGCACAGGGAAGCAGATTTTGCTAACCAGAGCTGCTCCATCCTGATGACTAATTAATTCTGTCTTCCACCCACACAACACGTACAGCTCGTAATATGGAGGAGTCAGCCACAAGGGAAGAAAAAAAGACAACTTACTGTACACTTCAAACCCCTCCCTAAAATGATCCAAACCCATCCTTTGCCCAGAACTGTTGGAAGCTGGGTTCTCGCTGTGGGAAGAGTAGCATCAAAGCACTCCTTGAGAACTGTATTCCCCTCGGTGCTGAGAATGAATAATGTACTTTGCCTGGTGGTAGGAAACCAGGGTGGCAGCAGTAGCCCAGTGGGTGATGGTGATGATGAGGATGCAGGGCTGCATTGTGGGGTGTGCTCCCGGGAGAAGTCAGCCCCTGGAGCTCAGCACGGTGTCCTCCTGGCTCTGCTGCTTGCTCTTGTCACTTGTAGGAGATTGCCAAGAAACTATGCCAAAAAACCAGGCGGGAACTCTCTTCCATCACTGTCAGCTTTCTCACATAGCCTCATCTCCACTTGGACCCAGGAGCTGTTTCTAGAACAGTTCAGGCTCTTCCAGAGAAAACAAAGTGCTGCCAAAGAGCGCGGGCTCTTCTGAGGGGAAGTGGAGTGCCTTTTGACAGGCATCAAAAGATGTTACAAGTCTTCCGTAGAGATCTAGTTTGTAATTTTAAGCAAGCAGCTAGGACATGAAAGACAGTGGATAGCAGACGCCTTTCCCAGCTCCAGAAATAGAAGCCACTTAGGGTTTGCCTGGAAGAGGTGTTGATGCAGTGCCATGAGAGAGGAGTCTTTGCTGCAGCCCCCCCTCACCTGCTCAAGCATGGGAGCCAAAGGTGACCGCAGCACAAAGCCCAGCCAGGAACCGGGGAAGAGCTGAATAGTTTGCTGCCAAGTACCTGTGTGCCTAGCAGCGCCTGAAACCACTGTGTTTAAACCTCAATTCCTGTCCATCCACCTGGAAAGCAGCTGAGGAAGGACCATAGTGAAAACATCTCCTCTCAAATTGAAGTCAGGTGCCACGCATTAACAGCAGACACCCAGGTGGACATTTCTATCCAGCAGATACCATATACAAGCCTGACCAACACAAACTGATTTACATCAGCCCAAAACTGTGCATAAAGCCATCGTTGCCTTACCGGTGCTGCCTATGGAGAGATATCTCCTCCATAGCTCCCAGGGTTACCAGCACCAGTCCCATGCACTGCTGGACCTCGGGACAGCACAGGTTTGATACACGATCTTTCTGAGGAATCGCTTGATCCCATCCAGCCCTTCAGAAACACTGCACAGCAGATGTATAGGCAATGGCTCTGACCTGGAAGGTTTTCAGCACCACTCCCTGCTTCCTTTGCTTCCCTTTTTTCTTGTGCAGGAATTTTTTTTTCTCTTTTTCACGCTGATGGAACAACTTTTCATTTCTATTTTCTGGAAGCCAAGTCCTCGCTTTGGTTCTGTGTGCTACCCGTTTAACATCTGTTAGTGTCATCATGAGATTTAGGATAACTTCTATGAAGAAGGCCCACCAGCTTTAGAACTGCAGCTCATAAAAAATAATGGCAAGCCAAAATGAGTCTAGTTCTGTGCAAAGCCACAGCCCTCATCCCTGTCCCCCTTCCTTTCCCCATGCGAGTACAGTGAGGAAGTAGAAAAAGAGAAAAGTTATATTCTTCTCAGTAGCATCTGGCTGAAGTGGGTTCATTTTGTTACTGGTCCAGCTGGGGGCTCAGACAGACCCAAGGTCCCATCATCTTCCCATTTTAAATGCCAAAGGTTTGGCTTTGGTTGACCCTCTGGTGCCCCGTTGGAAATCCATGGGCTTCCAGCATAGGGAAGGTGGATGTTTCACTCCAGATGGATCATTTCAGGGAAGCAGCTTTGTCAGGTAGAAACAATTGGATCTGTGTTGCCGTAACTTCCTTCCTCAGCAGGTGTTTTCATACCTGTCAGCTGGGGGGGGCAGTGGGTATTCATGGGAAAACTGGGAGGATTACCACGTTAACGTTCAGTGGTTTCAGTTCTGGAGCCTGCAGCCACCCAGCTGCCCTCAACACTGACACAGAGCAGAACAGTGCTCAGTAAAGCGGACTGTCTTTTACCTGTATTGTCTCCGTGGAGGTTGTTAGGGGGTTTAAACCAGGGCAGACATAGCCTGCTATAGACAGAGATAGGTTTCATAGAAATAAAGAATGGTTTGAGTTGGAAGGGACCTTACAGATCATTCAGTCCAACCCCCTGCCATGGAGGAGCACAGTCCCTGACAGTCCTTGGGCAGACTGAGGACTTGAGTGCCACCATCCCATTCTGCACAGTATGAGAATAAGACAGATGGTGGTGAGCCGTCCTGTGTGGGCTGGCTCTATGGTCAGAGCACGGCACTGACCATGGAATCACAGAATGGTTTGGGTTGGAAGGGACCTTTAAAGATCACCTAGCTCCAACCCCCTGCCGTGGACAGGGACACCTTCCACCAGACCAGGTTGCTCAGAGCCCCATCCAGCCTGGCCTTGGACACTTCCAGGGATGGGGCATCCACAGCTTCTCCGAGCAAGCTGTGCCGGTGCCTCACCACCCTCACAGTGAAGAATTTCTTCCTAGTATCTAATCTAAATCTGCCCTCTTTCAGTTTAAAACAATTGGCCCTTGTCCGGTTGCTACAGGTCCTGATAAAGCGCCTCTCTACATCCGTCTCATAGGCCCCCTTTAAGTGCCGAAAGGCCGCTGTAAGGTCTCCCCGCAGCCTTCTCTTCTCCAGGCCGAACAGCCCCAACTCCCTCAGCCTGTGCTCACAGGAGAGCTGCTCCAGCCCCCTGACCATGTCTGTGGCCTCCTCCGGACCCGCTCCGACAGGTCCATGTCTCCCCTGTGCCGAGGGCCCCAGAGCTGGACCCGGCGCTGCAGGGGGGTCTCGCCGGAGTGGAGTGGAGGGGCGGAATCACATCCCTCAACATTACAGTGTTATAACAGAAATACATGACTTTTCTCCTTTCCCAGGCTTTGGCAACCAGAAGCCCACCAGGCCCAGAGATCGATGCTGACCATCAGTGAGTACCCTGTGCATTTGTTGTATCTGCAGGGGGAGAAAGCAGCTGGAACAAAGGGAGCATAAAAGGAAAAGCTATTCCTGCACACCTCCCACTGTACAAACGAGGTGGGAATGGTGTGGAATGGTTTAGAGTCCTAAATATTCTGTCCTCTACCTATTTGCCAATTTTAAAAAACCCAGGAGCTGTGCTGCCTGAAAAGATCCAGGCTCCAGCTCAAGTACAGTATAGAGATTCATTCCTGGTCACGAGCAATGCAGAATTTAGGCTGCATTTAGTCCACATGTCAGAGAGGCACCTTGAGGGAGCTTGTGACAAGCTGGGGAGGTTCGCTCCAACAAATAGGTCAGGCCCTGTTCACCCACAGCTCACCCGTGGGCTCTTTCAGCATGTAGAAAAGAACATCTCTGCTTCCCAGGAATCATAAGAGAAAATCCATGAGACACTCCCATGCCACACCAGTTAGCAACAAGAGTGTCCCTCAGGGACCTGGGAATGGTGGGGACCTACTGCACTGGGTGCCCACAAAAGAAATTGAAATCTTCCACAAGCAAAAGCTACCGAGCAGGCTGCGCCTCCCAGTCTGCTGGCACTGGGAGCAATGGGAACAGTTTGATGCACATGTTAAGGAAACCCAGATGAAACATAAAGGCTTGGAAAACCATCTTAAAATACCATCTTCTTATGCTAAAAAGCAACTCTCTTCAACATTAAGCTCTGACTGTCATCCAGCCCCTCTGCTCCTGCAGCACTCGAGCGCTGACTAATCTGCCAATCTGGCCATCGGGCTGTGACCTAGTAACGCCGAGCAGCGCTGGTCGATGTGACACGAGAGCCCCAGCGCCAGCTGCCACCCTCCCTCCTCCTCCTCCCTCCTCCTCCTCCTCCTCCTCCTCTCCCTCCCGGCTGACAGGGAGCTCACCTGGTGAGAGGCTGCTTGTTTGGGGAGTGCTTGCAAAATGTGGCTGCCCTTACCTTTCCTGAGGGTGAGGTTTGTACAGGTGCGCTCGCAGGGACCTTAACCCCTCTGGACTCGCCAGCATCCTCAATAGGCTTTGGGCTACGGCAACTGAGCAGTCTTCTCTGGGGGTGCACACCCAGCCCTGCTGCAGTCCCACACCAAGCTCCCCAGCCCCAGGCTCCCACTGGCCCCTCACCCCCTGCCAAGGCTTTCTTTCTCCCTCCCTCTTTGAAACACAAAAGGAAAACCTGAGATAGAGGAAACAGGTTTCTGATCTGGGATGACAGAGCAGGAGCTTATTTTCGTTTAGATAACATTTACTTTATACTCACTGCAGAGCCCATAGCACAGGTCACGTGCGGATTGCCTCTGCCACCCATGGTAAGCAGGGCTGCAATTTCTGCTGGCAAGAACTGCATGCAAACCTCTTTTTTGTTCGTTTTTAAAATGGTCCAGCACCCAGCAAAACTGCATTTTGAAGAAACCAAATCAAATCAAGCCCCTGAAACAGCAGTTAATGTGTGCAGGTGCCTCACCCTTCACATTTCTGTGGCTAGAATTATTCTAGATAAACACTCATGTTACAAGCAGCAAAAATCAGCCTTGTCTTTATAGAGTTGCTGACTGAAGAAATTCCCGTAAAGCCACATTAAATAAGAAATAAATTCCAAGCAAGGAGAAGAAAAACTAAATACAGAGACTTAATACTATTATCTGCCAAGAGAGCAGTCAACACGAGACAGATGCTGTAGGTGTGCAGTCCCTGTGCTGCAAACACGCCTGTGTGCCACCACGTAAGCATCTAAACCAGGCCCTAATAAATAGATGTGCACGGGAACATGGCTGGATGGATTCCTGATTGCACTGTGTTACCCCTCTTCTACCCCCGCAGTTCTTTTGGGAACCGCTCTTTAGCATCTGGTAGTCCACGGGTGGGATGACACAGCCCAGGAACGCGGTAATGATTTTCCTGCTGCTGCCAAGGCTCGTGTCACTGGCAGAGTTACCGGGGCGTTGTTTTGACCCATTTTTCAGCTGCAAAGTCTTGCAGAAGGCATTTTAATGATTAACCCTGGACTTTCCCATCCTCAACAAAACAATAAAAAACACTGGCCTAGATTCACCCCAGCCTAGTTTTCAGCCACTTCACTCAGGTTTCTGCCTCAGAGCTGTCACCCTAGCCACCCACCAGGGATGCTGTCACCAGAGCCCACAGGCAGCTCTCCCCCACACCAGGCAGCTGCCTGACAGCAGGGATGGGGCACTGCCAGCCATCCTTACAGCTGGGACCTTGCTCCAAGGTGGTTTTGCTCACTTTTGGTCTAATTTTGCCCTTTGCATTCCTTCTCCTCATGGCACAGTTCATTGTTGTTCCATAAAAAAAGAATAAATAACCCTCCTTCCCTTAATAATCTTTAAACACAGAGAGGCTTTTAGCTGAAATGGAGCATATTTCTTGCTTTCCTCTTTCCTAAATTGCTTTGCTCTAGCCTCTTAAATCACTTTTATTGCTGCTTTCTAAACTCCCTCCAAGCTGTTAATAACTTTTTCATAATGAGAAGCCTGCACAATAATCTTGATGGATCTGCACCGGCCTTTTTTTCCTTCGCTGTCCTACCGTGCTGCAAATTCCCCTCTTGTACGCTTTTCAGCTAGCTCTCTCTCCACTTCGCTCCTTCCCGGGTTTCCCTCTTCCCCCAGAACATCTGAGGTTTGAAAATTTTTCCCCTCAATGCACTGACCTGTTATTTTCCAAATCGGAAACAGTAACAGCCCTCAGCTGGATTCTGCGTGATTGCAAGCCCCGATCCACAGCCCCGGCTGCCTGTTGGTGGGAGCAGTAAGGGGCCACCTCTGGCGCCGGAGCAGCTGGCGGAGCGTGGGAGAGGGCTGTGGGCCACAGCTCCTGTCCTGCCCATGTCCTGTGCGTGGAATTTCCCCGCCACAGCCTCTCTTTTGATGCCAGGGCCAGCAGAAACAGCTGCACCAGCGTACCTTTGAGATCAGGGTTCAGGCTGGGAGAGCCTCAGGAGGTCTGCAGTCCGATTTCCTGCTCCAAGCTGGATCAACTGTGAGGTCAAAGCAGAACCCTCCAGGCCTTGTCCCGTCAGGTCTTGAAAGTCTCCAAGGATGGAGCCTGTGCAACCACAGCCTGATCCTCTGTCTGCTTGCTGTCCTCAGGGTGCAGAACTTTCTCCTGTTACCCATATTGAATCTCTTGTTTCTTAATTAATTTCAGTTTTTCCATATTAAATGATACAGAAATTTGCCACAAAAAAATAGGGAGGAAGAACATGAAGGGCAACTTGTTTTTCCTTTGCTCTTGAAACAAACACAGCCCCCTCTGTTCCTCTCAGTTCCGAGAGGTGCGTGGTAAGGGAGGTTTGCTTTTGTCTTTTGAAGAGCACATCTGTGTTTCAATGAGTACCAATTTTACCTGGAGATTTTCTCCCATGCTTGGAGGTCACCCTGCAAGCCAAAGTGTCAGGAATAATTAACAGTGGGAAATTATGTAACCACTAAGAGAAACAATGACTCTTCTGTGGGCCTGCAAGCAAGCTGCCAAGAGCTCTGCCTCTAATTCATCACGTAATATAAAATTAGTTTAAGGATTATCACAGTGCAGAGTTTAAATCAATAAATCACCTGCTTAAGTCAGATTTCTGCATTTCCTTTTTCCCAGTCCTTGCTTTGTAGCTGCTGGTGTATGCTTTGAGTTCTTGAACCTTTAGCTTTCTTCCCAGTTCTCATTTACTACGGTGGAAACCGGACTCCCTGCAGACCATCAGAAGAAAAAAATAAAAAATAAAAGGAATAAGCAGAAGAGTCCACTGGCTAAATCCTACTTGCTGCCATCTTGCTGCCAGTAGAACTTGCCATCAAGGGCACGGTGCAGCGTAAATAAGTGTGGGACACCCACATGGCCCAGCTGCCACACCAGCTGGCTGGTCACCAGGCTGCTCCAGGAAGAACATCAAACTCTTTCTGACACGCGTGGGGGCGGGCACGGTGTTAACACAGCTGGGTCAGAGCAGCTGGACTGGGCAGGAGCCTTTCTGAGCCAGGCAGATAAGAAGAGAGGAAGGGCTGCACTGCTGCCTTTTGCTCTGCAGCGATAGCAGCAGAGACTGGCTGCTGCCTGTTCGAGGAATGCTGCGGGTGCTCCCTTGCCCAGGAAGGGCAGTTTATGAAAGCACCTCCTCTATATGACAAGGTTTCCTTAGAAAAGCATTTCAGGGTTCTTTGGTTTCTGATTCTATGTCTACTTGCTTGCTTTGGGGCAGCTCCTTAGATTTCATCTAGTAAGCAGGTCCTTAGTTTTTTCACTGGAGGTTGCTGATGGCCAAATTAATCCCAGATGCCAGACCAAGGGTGGGAGAGATCTTGTCCTCAGAGAAATGGTAAGTCAATAGATGCTACATAATGCGTCTGGGACCGGTTTGGAGCCCTGCTGTTGGATATGAGAATCTCTCCTCTTTGGCAACTGTACAAAACCATTTCTTTCTTGCTTATTTATTCTCCACCAGCGGATGGTCATAAGGTAAGCTCACCAATCTCAGTTGACATGTCATGGCAGAGCACTTCACAGTTTAGATTTACCAACTCAAGTCTCCGCTTAGCTCTGTACCTCACCATGACCTCCATTTCACGGAGCCACGTGCCCTAGCTTCCAGAGATGACTGGCCTGACAGCCCGGCTAGCTCGCCTCCCAGTTCTCTGCAAGGTCAAAGAGGAGTGCTCGCTTGGCAGCTGCTGTCTCCCCTTTTCAGCCCTGGAGGGCAAGATCAGTAGACGGACTTGGTAGCGTGAGCTACAGAGGTCAAAGCTTGCAGAAGACTTTTCACTGTTCTCCCTCATGCAGGTAGGGGCAGATTTCCCTTGTACCCAACACGAACCACCTCTGATAACACCAATAAAACCCATACCAGCTGCCTTTGAATCGTACATCGGTTCCCACTTGTGGGAGAGTTGTGCTGATGTGAAAATAAATAAAAGCCAAAGAGCAGTCTGAGGTACTTGCATTCATATTTTGGTTGAAACTCAAATTCCTTACAGATACAAACAAAGATTCCTTACAGATACAAACAAAAATGCATAAAACCTTAAAACTAGTAACTAGCATAAAGGTTATGCAGTCCCTTAGCCAGGCCTCAAACCTAACTCACCAAAAGGTTCTGGGAGTTTGATCTGGAGCATTGTAAGGGCTGTGCTGTAATGAACTTGCAGACTGAAACAGGTGCCAAGTGACAGCAAATGTCAGCAAGCAATGTGTCTGTGGGGTGGGGGAACTAGACATGACAGAGTATCTGTGTCTCAGCAAGCCATATGCAACTTGATCTTTCCATTCACAAAAAAAAAAAAAAAAAGAAGTAAGGGTCATCTTGTGTCTTGATTCTCTGTCACAACACCAATAACTCATTGCCTTCCCTGGCAGGTGCCCACAAAGGAACAGCAAGAAGCTGGCGGCACAGTCCACAGTATCATATGATTACTCAGAGGAGGAGCTCATGGCAAGCATCGAGCGGGAGTACTGCCGCTGAACCCAACCCCGTGCCACAAGATCTTCAAGCATGTTCCTGGAAGCACAGCTGGAGCAAAACTGCTGCTGACAAAATAACCCCTTGCACAGCGAGACGGCACTGGAGAGGTGGGTGGCAAAGGGAGATGGACTGTGAGAAGCAGTGTGGCTGCTTGGGAAGCATGGAGGAGAAAGCCCTCCCAGCCAGCTCTGAGCGAGACTGTGAGGATCCTCACCAACTGCTGATTTTGGATAAGCGCCACTGGAGGACAGAGCAATTAATCTTGTGAATCAATATTTAGCAGCTCATCTCTAAATGGTATTTACCAATGAAGAAGTACTAGAATCGAAGCATCGTACCAGAAGTGCTGAGACATGGTGTTTTGAAGGAAGATCTTGTTTTGTCTTAGCAGAAGAAAAATGCAGTAATATCATTCGATTCAGATCTCATTTAAGGAGATGTTACATGAAATTCACGTTCCTGCCACTTAAAACAGGTCAAATTTACTCCTTGTGCTGCGCAAGCCTCAGTTCCAGGTCTGGACTTGGCATTGTCTCTTGGAATGTGGTCCCCAGTATGGGATGTAAGATGAAATGGGGAGTGAGCGCACTGTCCAGTACATAGGCAGTGTAATCCCAGAGTTCGAATCCCACTACAATAGGCAAAATGAGGCTCCTGGGAGCCATCAGGGCGCAGAGGATTTGTACGACCCCTTTGGGGAGGGATCCCAGCATCAGTGTCGTACCTGGGGCTCCTTGGTGTGGATCCTTCAGCGAAAGCGGGAGGCATGTCCCCGGCGCTGCCTCGCTGTGGCCAGCAAGCACCATTTTGAGAGGGACTTGCATGCTATTGTAGAGCAGCTGTTTGCAATAAATTTTCAGAATTATCACTCCTGGCCTTCCCACCTATTTCTTGTCCTCAGTGGGTAGCCTAGAAGAAAAATCACTGCATTTTACCATTAGCTGACTGAAAAGTTAAGCAGAAAGTTGTCTCTCCAGAGGAAACCATATATTTTCAGTGCTCTCAGACAGGGAAGGTTGGTATTTTAGGGTTCATGCTTTTATTTTACCTGCATCTTAACATACTATGAGTAGCTGCTTATTATCAGAAGTAGAAAAATACCTTATTTCTGTCTTCAGCTTAAGCATAAAAGACATTAGATGAACTCTTCACACAGCCTGTGTAAATGCAAGAGGAAACAGCAGGACACATCTTAAAATGCTGTATTTTAACTTCTTTGTAATTCCTGGTATCTGTGAAACAGAAATAAATGCATCTGTACTCTATGTAGCCCTCAGTAAAAGGCATCAAATGTTTTGAAAAAGGCTCTCTAGCTCACACGGTGAATCACCTTACGGTGCCTGCAGACTCCAAGCAGAGTGCATCCTCGGGGGATGGTGGGAGGGATGCCGTGAGGCAGACACTAGATTATACCCCTGGCATACATACTAATGCTCTAGTTGTCCTTCCTGCAGCAGCCTTCAGCAAAGCTGGGCATTGCGCTCTGCTGGAGAGCTCGGGAGCTGCCAGGCACCCAGCAGAGCAGAGGTGGGCAGCAGAAAGGGAACCAGCCTCCCACAAAGATTGCAAGCTATGTTTGGAGGCGAGAGCTTCCAGCATGCCAGCCAGGGCGCTTTGATAGGATGAGGGGTAACAGTTTTAAACTGAGAGAGGGTAAATTTAGACTAGATACTAGGAAGAAATTCTTTGCTGTGAGAGTGGTGAGCCACTGGCACAGGTTGCCCAGAGAAGCTGTGGATGCCCCATCCCTGGATGTGTCCAAGGCCAGGCTGGATGGGGCTCTGAGCAACCTGGTCTGGTGGAAGGTGTCCCTGTCCATGGCAGGGGGTTGGAACTAGATGGTCTTTAAAGGTCCCTTCCAACCCAAACCATTCTGTGATTCCATGGTCAGTGCCGTGCTCTGACCACAGAGCCAGCCCACACAGGACGGCTCACCACCATCTGTCTTATTCTCATACTGTGCAGAATGGGATGGTGGCACTCAAGTCCTCAGTCTGCCCAAGGACTGTCAGGGACTGTGCTCCTCCATCTGCGACAAACCCGCACCCAGCAGCACGCTGAAACTGGGAGGGTGGCAGTGGGGTTGGTACCCAGGGAGGCACAACTGCACAGCTTTAACTATCTGGTGTCAGTGTAACCCTACTTATGGTCCATTCAGCGAAAACAGGACACTAGATCATTTTCAGGTAAACAAACACCTTGAAGAAGTATCTAAGCCCGTAACTAATTTCAAGAGAGATTTCTTTAATTAATTGCTTTTTTTAAAAAAAAAAAAAAATTGCACTATGAAGATCCCTTTGCCACATCTCAGGCAGTGCATGCTGACATCCCACCAGCCGAATTATCAGAAAGTTTATTTTCATTGTATTCCTCTATAACCATCATCAAATCACAAATACTTGTAAGACAAAAAATTACTTGGTTTGCCAGTACTTCCTGCCCCTAAAACAATTCTGCTGAAATTCAGTAGGGTGCTGGAGAGTCTGCCATTAATCATTTTAGAAACTACCCTCCTGTGCAATAGACACAGCATAAGACAAGGTAGCTGACATGGGGTATGAGCTAATGCTATTAATCCCCATTAATGCAACAGCAAAAGGCTATGTATATTAACCAGATAACTACATTTTTAATCTAACAAAGACAAATGCTACACATCTTGTGTTGCACCAGCCTAAAGGGTAAGAAAGCCTCACTGGCCAGCTGGCTGTCTATACCTACCTTCTATTGCTATTATTTTTTAAGTGAGGCAAAACCACAGTTGCTGAGAGGACTAAAGAGAGTAATTTTTCAGGTAATCATGAAAAATTCCCTTTTAGTACATGAAGAAATATCACCACTTCTGAGCTTAGTGGCTTCCATGAGTTCAGGGGGTTTCTTACCTGGCCGTGCAACAAGATTCCAGCTGAAAGGTTCAGGTGGTGAAAGCATTAAAGCCCTATTTTTTAAATTACTCAACCCAAGACCTTAAAAATCAAAACCAATGAACCTGAAACTACCAAACCGGTTTGCACACTTACTCAGACTCTCGATTTTACTCAAATCTGGGTTTTTCCTAAACAAACAAAGGCTTTGAATCCTTTTGTTTCCCCCTTCATAGATGCCCTTTCTGTCTAACAGCACTGCAATGGATGCTGCTGCTTCTTGCAGAGCTCTGCCTTTCAGTAGCCCAGTAAATGGGCAGAACTCTTCCCCAAAGAGCAACTGAGAAAACCGATCAGCAACAGAGCAGTTTTAGGAAGCGAGTTGTCTTTTACCTGGTGGGTAGCCATCCTGTGAAATCTCCTACGAGCTCCAAGAATTCAGCCGGGAGCTATAGGCAGACCTGAGTGGGGAAAACAAAGCTGTGACGTGATCTGTGCTTGGGTGAGAGGGCTGGAAAGAGCAAGGAAGAGCAGCCAGTCACCATAACCACAGCTCCTTAGGGCAGGAGGTCTTTGTAGTCCACCTCTGTCTCCGGGACCCTGAACGCCAGTTCTTTTGCCCAGTGTACATGAGGATGGCCCCCATATGTGTGATTCTGCCAGCACCCCATCGCCAAGACCTCTCAGAGCAGAGCAACCACTAGTTCCCTGATGCATCACATCCAGCACCCTGCTGTCATCTACTCGCCTTCACAACACTAGAGGACAAAAGAGGGTGGCACCCTCACCAACCCGAGGATGCTCTCCCCCAGCCTCCTTCCTCCGAGGATCAAACCGCAACAAACTTTCAGCCAAACTATTTGCAGACACACACCGTGGGAGCTGAGACAGAGCCACTGCCCCGGAGCTGCCACCGGCAGAGCTCCATACCGCACTTGGCCGGCAAGGTGGAGCAGCAGCTGCCTGGCACAGATGGCATCCACACCAGGGGGAGGGCATCCACACCTCGGGGAGGGCATCCACACCTCGGGGAGGGCATCCACACCAGGGGGAGGGCATCCACACCTCGGGGAGGGCATCCACACCAGGGGCTGGTTTCCCTCCCGCCACACACACTCGGGACACGGTGATTACTTGCGCAGGGTGAAGTGGGTTTATCTGAAAAATGACAACCAACAGAAATCACTCTGAACTTGTGAGACACTACAAGGGAGAAAATGAAACCTAAGGTATTCTTCCCATCTAGGAAAACCTCTCCCAGGAAAGGGTATGCTTCAGCTTCCTCAGGTTTTCTGCACGTGTAAGATGTGCCCATGGCTTCTGCACACATCAGGATGCAGAAGTCACCAGATTCCCTTCTCCTGTTCAAGGACTGAAGCAGAAAACGAGGAAGGCTGCATTTGACAGAGGATGAAAACTATCTGGAAAGAAAATGCCTCAGTGCTAACGTACTGGCTGCAGGGAAGGTAATCCCAGAGATTGCATGGACTGAGAGCAGATGTGGCCGAGGCCTTGCAGCTTCCTCCTGAACCATCTCAGTCTTTCCTTAGCCTGTAGGTTGCCAGGGTTTGAGTCATGATTTACTCTTTCTGCACACATGGAAGAAGTTTGCCTTCTCACGGCCATTGCCTGCCTGCCTCAAGCTGCCTTGTCAGACTTGAACGGAAGGTAAACAGGCAGATGGGCTCACAGATTAAACTTCAAAACCGGTTAGAAGATTTATCCCAGCAGATGAACTCAACCTAGGTGCAACCCTGAGGCAAAACTCAGCTCACGAGAGATGACAAGCGACGTGCCACCTTCGTCATTCACAGGATGCTGAGCACAGCTTTCACCAGAGCTGCAGCCTAAGCCAGAGGAGCACACTGAGCCTGCAGCCACACCGCAGCACGGGCCGCCTCTGCCCACCCAGCACCGCAGCTTCGGAACAGATCCACGCTTCCAGTACCCTCACTGCAAGTGGACCGGTGCTCAGGGGTCTGTGAGCAAGGTGAGGCAAGCTGCTGCTAAACTGAAGGGTTGGCTGTGTAACCACACAGAGGAACGAATGCTGGTCTAACTGCAAAACGTAGCATTAGCCCAATGGACACCTCTTTCCCTTTAGAAAAATTGATGGTTTTTATGGATGTAGAATGGCTACAAGACAGAAAGACTTTTGCCTGCACAATGCCTGTGTCAGCACAGAGGTAGAGCTGGGAAGGCTTCCTCACATGTGAACCATTTTCTCTCACAGGACGAAGCTGTTCCAGACTCCAGCCCCACCTGGATGATTACCGAGTGCACCTCTTGGCTGCACGCAACAGCTCACACCACAGCTTGGTTTCTAAGGAAAAGCAGAACCATGAGCACAGAACTGTGAAATCCATTGTAGTGTTTCATGTAAGCAAAGCAAGGGAGACAATATAAAAAAAAAAAACCAGCAAAAAGATTACACGTATTGTTTAGGATGTAACTTGATGATCAGAAAAATCTTCCCTGAAAAACAGTGGTAGGAACAGACAAGTAGGACATCTTCCCCTGGAAGACAAAAGCATTATGGAGACGTCCAGAGCCAGGGGCTGGAGGTTGTGCTACTCTGCCAGAGCACTGATCCTGCAGTAAAGCCTTCCAAGCTCTGCTGAGGGGGAAGTACGACCATCCATGGGATATTTTCATCTTCAGCACATTTGCCAGAACAATGTGCCCTCCTGCAGACAACGCCTTGAGTCACCACTCCCCGTTCGCTCCGAGGGCTCTGACTGCAGAGGCTGAGTCACCTCGCTGTGGAGGGCTGTGACAGAAAGCTGGCATCGTTACATCCTCTCTTCCCCTTCTCTTCCATTAAAACGTGACCCTGCTAGAAATAACCATCACTGCGGTTTGGGAACTGATCAGCAGGGAAGAAACAGCAGAGATACTTGAAAATCTAAAGTAGTCACTGCTGCTGTCACCATCGCCAGCTGAGACCTGGAGGTGACACCCCAGCCTGCCAGAACACAGGTATGAGGGAACAGGAAGAAGCAGGGCTACTGTAGCCATCTTTTAAGGCAAATTCTCATCTCTCCTTTATTTCCAGCTTTCATGCCATGCGCAGCTTGCAACAGTAACAGAGCAGTGCTCCGACCATCATCACCTTTTGCCGATAGCTTCTGGAGGCCATGCTAGAACAGTTATGCACCCCGAGGCTCTTGTTTTCAGACAGCATGCAAAAGCCCCAAGCCCTGGCATTCTACAAGATACACAAGCAGCATGGCACAAAATTATAAACGGACAAGCACTGGTCAATTTACAACAGGATCCAAAAAGTCCTGCCTCTACAAGTAAACTAGCAAGCCCCAAAGTCTTCCACTGGCCTAGATATATAACGTAAGGCAGATGGATTTACATAGTTCTGGAATGGATATGTATGAAACCTGAAAATTCACAATTTTTTGATTTAAAACCAGTCACATTGCATACTTTTTATTTAATAAAAGTTAAAAACACGTACAAAAATGCGATTCCATTTCTTTAAAATATAGGCTCAAAATAAAGACTGAACAATAGAGTTCAGGCAGTAAAGTGCAAAGAGAGCAGCTATCCCAGTCATGCTTAATCCATAAATAACCCTTACACAGCAGGAAGGAACAGAAAGAGCAAACAGAGCAGAGGCAGCCACACCGCCGCTCAGCTGTTCATGCACATCCACAAGAGCCGCAGGTCCCTGCAGGTCCCAGACAGGGGTGGCGGAAGGCAGCGCATGCCTCGCAGGAGCGGGCTGCAAGGAATCACAGGCCAGGCAAACTTAACAAAGAGGGAGCTGTCGCTTTTCTGCATCGTCACACACGTACACAACACATTGCTTTTAAATTCCGTATTCTCCAGCCCACCGTTGCCCCCACCATAATGCAACAAACTGACGTGACAAATTACTGAATTATGACATGAGTTTCCAAACCGTTTTGCTCACGCGAACACCATATGTGGTTAATCTGTAAAAAAACCTAAGTACTAAATTGGCTATTGGACTGAAACAGAACACACTTCCCCCGTTAAAAGCATGCTAAAACGGCATCCAGAAGTCAAGCTGCTTGTTCTAAGGGACTTCTGAGCAAAACAAATGAACAAAAAAATAGCAATGTCTCTTTCTTCACCACGTGAATTTGGAAAACTGCATACTGACAGAGTAGCAACACTACAAGCACCCACTTTACCAGGAAGAGGGGGTTCAACCAAGCCCTTTGGAGAGTACAAAGTGAGGTTTGCACACGCACACACACTCATCAGCACTACGCCATGGTCGGTGGGATTGCAGCGTGTCGAGCGAATAGGGTGTGGACATGGTAAAGGTCAGGCACAAAAACTTCAGTACACTTAGCACAATACTCCCAATATAGTGCAGTTTGAAAACTTTAACTACCATTACTTAAGACTATAGATTTAAGCATTAAAAAAAGGGATATATTCTGCTTTCAACTAAAACAAGTCTCTGCCAATTTCAGGGGCGGGCTAGCTGAGATCAGCAAGTCTGCACTTACACAGATGAGAACCGTGCTTTGCCCACAGTGGGAAGCAAGACCAGAATTTCAGAACAACAAAGCAGCGCAAGAGATAGTGCATTCCTAGTTATCCACATTTTACATATCAAGGAAAAAGTCCTCCTTGGTGCTCAACTAAATTTCAGTGCAGGAGTGGCTGATGGGAGAAGAGTCCAGAAGGAATAAACACTACAGAAATATTTTGTGCAGCAGGTGTGCCATCTCCCAGCAAAACAACACCCGGTGCTTCACAGCACAACAGCTCCACTGTCAGCCCTGCTACAATACGTATGCACATCCTGCCGCACCACGGAAACTGAGCAATACAACTGTGCTGTGGGCATTTTTTATTATTCATACCATGCCATTACAACACAGCACTCCTGCAGCCAGTGATCCCACTTCTTAGCCATATCTACATTTGGTGTAAAAGAAAATCCAATCAACAGGGAGAATATCTCATTTAATAGAAAAGGGTGATTTTATACAAAGTACTGTGGGGAAGTATAAGGCCACATGAAAAGCATCATCCAGTTGACACGGTGGCTACTTCTTAAGTCAAGACATGATTAGTACTTCCCCTGGTGCTTTGATACAGGTAAATGAAAGCCTTGAACAATTTCTTATAAGGTGCACAAGCATCCACGATACATTAAAAAAACCTTAGTTTCCTATTTCTCCAGTACTCAAAAAAAAAAAAAAAAAAACAAACCCAAAACAGAGACCCAGCTAATTATTCATGGGTTATCTTGCCATTTTTGCACTTTCCAGAAGATTTCGATATGCTGGTTTAGTAGGACTGAAAGTAAACCATAATTTTTAGTGTCAAAGTTTCTAAACACTGCTTGTGCTTCTACCTCCATCACAGAAGTATGGCTCCTCCAGACTTTGCTCCAGCAGAGGATGGACTCAGGAATGCCCAGCATGTCAAACCTTTACCAAAAGTCACAACAGCTTCCACTTGCAAAGGGTATGAATTTATAAAATGTTGAGGATTTCAACACTTGTTTTCTGAAAGAAAGTCATGCTGGTTTGGTTTGGTTTAGAAATGATGACACATTTCGATCTCAAACCCCCAACGTCACCTGCGTAAGAAGGGTGTAACATCACCAGCTCACTGCAGGATCTGGATCTGCAAGTGTGAAAATCCCAACCACTATGGGTTATCAAATATTATGTGTTTACAAAACAGTCTGAATGCAATTCTTTAGGTTTACTGAGAAGGAGTTTCCAAAACTCTGGGTCTCATCCTGCACACCCCTACTAATGCAGGCTAAGTAATTTGCCTGTATATCAAGACCAAAATGAATAAATACAAAATATATTTGGTATAGAAAATACTAGTATAAAAATTAAAAATCACCCTGTTTTACTGTCCATCAAAATATTAACAGCAAGCATTACATTTTTTTAACCTATTGCCAAAATCATTTCCAAAGAGTTCTGCTTTCTTGAAGTGCTGGTGATTGCATTTGCCCAAGTACTGAAAGAAACAAATAGGGAAGGGACGAGGGAATATATGGTAAGATTTCTCACATAGCATTATTGACAGAGGACCTAAGCTGAAGGAAAATAAAGTATGCACACACACGAAGAAAAGAAGCCGTTGTCAGTTCTGTTGTAGCCATTAGAGCTCTTCCTGATCTTCAGCAAGTTTGTAGAGAAGGTGCTTCCTCACACTAGCCCTGACAGACAGATGACGGTACAGGGATGAGCATACTCAATCCACTGCTGCTTTTCGGTTTCTCTACTGTGGCAATTCGGTTGAGTTTGCCAACCTCTGCCTGCCAGCTGGGGATCTTCTTTGTGCTCATATGGCGGCGGGTGTGCTTTGTCAAGTGATCGCTGCGCATGAAGCGACGCTCACACACAGGACAAGCAAACTTCTTCTCTCCCGTGTGAGTTCTACGGTGGCGTGACAGTTCATCTGAGCGGGCAAACTTCTTGTCACAGCCTTCCCAGTTGCAGCTGAAAGGCTTTTCTCCTGCAGCACATAAAAGAAGCATAACTTACTTCTGAGAAGCCTGCTATGGTTTTATCAAAGAACTAACTTAAACGCTGCCTTGCAAAAACTGATGAATTCCATGGAACCGCTCATGTGTGCACTCAATATTAGCTTAAGCTCAAGTTGTGTTCCAGAGGAAAGTTACAGATACCATTTCTACTTATTCCCTTATATCTCTTTAAATGTTCTTCAATCAAGTCTGGTTTAATTGTCCAAAACCCCAGTTTAAAGAAGAAGATTCTTCACGAAGCTACCTTATCAGCTGACTTGAACTAGAAGCAAGCCCCATGCCACCACAGCTATATGGCTGCTGCATGTCATCAGCAAATACCGCAGGCAAACATATCTGAAATAAGAACAGGATCGCAGGATCCTGGAATCCAGCCTCAAGAGTCCCACTGCTCCAGTGATCCAGTCTGATACACAAACACCCCGCCCCAGCGAGTTCTACTGAGGAATGGCCTGCCCTGCCATCCCCACAGGGCTAGATCCCAAGACAGACTGGGGAGGTCTGCACACCCAGGAATGACAGCAGTCAGGACGGCCGTCCACGTTACCTTCTGCTTGTCCTGGGCCACTGCTTAACATCAGACCTATCCTAAACAACGTGATCTACCGCCTGCAACCCCCACCCCTGGTAAAGCTCAAGATAAACATCTACCATGTGACCCAAATTTATGGTAACGTTTTGGAGCAGGACAAAAGTGTCCAGCAGAAAGAAACCCCCACAGAAGTGTTGTTCTTATTTCAGATATTGAGAGTAAAGTTCTACATTTGGTGTATGTGTTATCACCTAACTACCTGTGCACTGGGAAAAGAAAGCTGAACTACTCTGCCTCCTGATCCTGTAACACGGACTGGCTAGTAAGGGTCAGTGTGGTTCACCTCCCATAGATGTCCTGGGCTTGATCACCATATGGAGGGACACAGAGCTTCCCTATTCAAAACCAAGACATTTGTTGTTAGTCCATGTCTATCCTGTAGCTCCAGGTTAATTCAGCAGCCTGCAGCACTTACTTTCAAGCCAGAAGTAGAAGCAGCATTCTACCACTGAGCTCTGGTTTACAAGGATTATCAGCTTCCTGTGGGGTTTAAGCTCTTTCCCCAAAGGAACTGTAAAGACAAGCTGGCAAACTAATGCAAATCCTGCCAAAGAAGCTGACATCCAATAAACCAGTGTCTGTAGGCCAAGGGAGGGTGGGGAAAAAAAGCCAAGGACAAGCAAAATTAGACACTTTTGAATGAGCTATTCCATACCAATCTCCTGCTATGCCTATCCTTCGACATCAGGAACAGTCCCTGAGAACGCAAATGTTTTAACAGAATCTGGAGCCAGAAAAAGGGTAAGTAACATACACGTATACGGTCTCCACACTGACCAGATTTTATGGAGCAAATCAGCTCATGTGTAATTACAATTAGTTTTCATTTGCCTTTAAAATTCCTTTTCTGCAAGTGAATAAACTGCTACGCTCCTGTAGCAGCTCTGCTTCCTCACACAGCTGCCCAAAATCTAATGCATTCCCATTTAGCCTAAACAAAACTTGGGGAAAACGTGCAGTTTCTGACTTCCTCACCTTTCTTTTACTTGTGTAACAATTTAAGACCAACTACCTCTACTATGGTTTGCTTATACCAGACCTTTCCATGCCCCCAAAAATGGGACTCGCACAATTCATTTCGATCGAGTCCAGACGGCAGGATTCCACTCAAACCTAAACACACACACACACACAGAGACAGCAAAGCTCTGCTCCAAGTAAAGCATGTGAAATTCAACTAACACTATGGGGTCAGCTGAGGTCTCAGAACAAAGTCTGTCTTGTTTTGCCTGCCCACAGAGAATGAACATTCCTCCCGTCTCCGAGATAGGCAGAAGTTTGCCGATCACCTGCCTCTTCCCTTTCCCACCCTCTCCCCCCAAAACCCATGCATTTCAGCACCCCAACACAAGCCAGAGCTGGAGTGCCAAAGGACGCGTGCTGTCATACGTACCAGTGTGGGTGCGAAGGTGGGCTTTGAGGTGGGAACTTTTGAAATAGGTTTTCTTGCACCCAGGAAAGTTGCAAACGTAATTCCTCCGTCTAGAAAAGTCCACCTGGGGGGCGCAGCTTTGACCAGAAGTGATGAACACAGGAGCAGGGGCAAGGGGCAGTAACTTGGTGCTCCCAACAGTCATTACTGTTTGTGGGCACTGCGGTGTCTGTGTGACAGCAGTCTGTGGAAGAACCAACATGACGGTCCCCTGAGGCACAGAAGGTCCCATGAGGACAGGCTGAGAGAGTGGGGCTGTCTGTGGTAAAATAGGTTTCATGGGAGCTGAGACTGCTGGAGTAGAAGGCTTGACGTAGGCATTGATCATACTGCTTTGCCCATTTAAAGGGATCATCTGACAGAGAACTTGGGGGCTTGAAACAGGGGCAGGTGTCACCGGGGTAGCTCTTTTTAGCAAGTCATTCTCACAACTCTTTGGTAAGTGGGTCTGTGGCGACATGGGCCGGACTGGTAGCTGTCCTTTATTGGTCACAGTATCACTGGAGTCGTGTGTGCAAGGCTGATGTACTGGAGAAGTTTTGTTAATTAAATCATCCGCAGCACACATGTCCTGTGGCAGTCTGGAATGTCTTCGGTCATCCACTCCACACCAGTCTCTGGGAGTGCTGTAGCCTGAAGTTACCTTTGTCTTCTCTTGCACAGCAGGAATGTGATGGTAAGCCGAACTATCACCTGTGTGACGTATGACACTTGTTGCCATGGCCCTGCAAGGCTGAGGGGTGAAGGATTCCGATATCACTGGCTTCTGACTGCACTGTCGCTCCATGTTGATAACAGATGGCTTGGTTATGGGAGAGGCACCGGTCGCTGATGTGACTGAGCAGGCAGCTGTGCTTGCCATGACAGTCCTTGGTTTGGAATAAGTGACTTGTGAGGAGAGGAGCATAGCAGCTGATATCTCAACAAAGTCAGGGCTGTGCGGAGGGGTCATGCACTGCAAAACAGACAACGCCATTATACAGCAGTGTAACTTCATAGCATAATTTTTGACTATCTTTACAGTGAAAAATAAAATTACAGCCCCTCACCAGAATCCCAGAACCTGTCTCTTAGGACAAACTGATTAAAGCATACAGTGGCCCATCTGATGGCCATTCTGAATGTGCTCAAAAGAAAATTAGTAAAAGAAAGGCAATGAGGCAGCTGTAAACCTGCATAAAATATTGCATGTCTACTCACTGCACTATGACAAACTCTCCCATTCCTTTCTCCTCAGCAACTGGTGCAGCCGTAAGAGGTACGAGCGCTCTGCTGTTCACAGAAAACAGGCTAGAAACAGACAGCAATATTGTACTTTTTCAATTTCAGACTTCCAGGAAACCCTAGATATTTTATCAATGATTACCTCATCAGCTGGTGGCTACTCCAGAGACAAAGGCAAATGGAAATGCTCTCTCTCTTCTTCATCCATTCTCTCTATGCTCTCCTGCTGCCACCACCTCTCCTTCCTCCTTTACCTCTGAAAACTCACACCTGTCTCCTGTGCTGCTCAAGAGACAGTAACAACACTGAGCGGCAGGAGCATGAGAGAAGTCCATCAAGCAGGTGCCATACTGTCTCAGACTCTTTTCCCCTATTATTCCCCTTTTTCCTGACATAACTGCACACTAGAAGCCCGCTGGTTGAAAAGGGCCTTAACCATCCGAAACCTGAAGAGCACCAAGCCCTTTTTTAATACCTACTTTTGCTGCAACATAAATTGCAACAAAAAAGAAAAAAAATAAAGTGATTCAACCGACATTACTCAGCCAGAGTAGACCAATGCTCTGGAGAAATAACAGACTACATGTAAAAACTCATAGCACAGAAACTAATTAAATTGTCTATTTCATAATGGTAACCTGTACTTTCTCTTATAATGACGAGAGTGAAGCCAATTCTTACTCAGTGCCCCAAGAAACCTACAACGGCCACACAGACAGCATCCCCAACGTACCTGCCAAGTGTAAAAACAAGGGCTTTCATGTCTATGTTTAACAAGGGATCAAGCTCCTGCATTTGCCATTCCAGACACATCAGAAAAACCCACATTCACCATGCCCGCCTCACTACTCTGCGTGCACACACAGAGCACTGGCTATACTACAGCTATTCCACACAGGGACACATGAGCAAGCTGTCTTTTCTAGCCAAATCGGAACATTGAAGAGATGTAACATCCAGATGCCAGGCTTATTTATTTTGCATTCATGTTTTTCTTACCAGTGTAGATAAATAGTCCTTTGGTAATTCAGACGTAGTCTCAGCGTGCATTGTGAAATCACCAGAATCCGAGAAGGGCGTAAGTGGCCTTATCTTTAATATGTCACCTTTCTGTGATCTTTGACCCCAGGAGCTCATACAAACAAGCGCTTCAACAGCTTCAATGTCGTTCTGCTCCAAGGTGCTGCAGGTAGACCTTTCGCTGTCATGACGCTGCCTTTCACGGATAGACTCATAGATGTCCACGATGTCAACCTAAATGCAATTGGATTACTGGCTATTAGGACAGGTCAGAATACAAAGCCAATACCACCCACGTACTGTCTGCTCATGATGAAGGTCATCTGAAACAGATCCCATGCCCGCAGAAAGGCTTTTACCAACCCGCTCAACTCCTAACCCTCCCCCCACCAGCTCATCTCCACTCCCCTGTTACTCTTAAAAAAATAAAATTTAAATAGAAAGAAGTGTGATTTGCAGGAAAGGAACAGATATGTATATAGCTCACATTTCCAGAATTGCTGTCCCAGATTACACTTCTCTGAATGAACACACCCTGTGCTTGCATACACGCGAAAAGAGGGAAAAAATCCTGACTTCCAACTTTGTTTAGACAAGGCTGTTTCCTGGACCCAAAAGATGACTGCTGGTCAGCACTAACTTAATTCTGGTAACGTTTTGAAGATAAATTTCAGCTGACAGTAAGACGCTTTAAGCTATGACCACTGACTAAGTACCACATCTTGCAAAAGCATTTTCATCTTATTTTTGTCAATAGGGAAGCCAGGGTGGGGGGAAGGAAGGGGGGAAAGTGGCCTTCAAAGTGCAGTGGGAATTGTATGTATTGTACTTCAGAAAGTCATGACGCTACATAGGTGCTGAGTATCTCAAGATGCACTATGAGTAACATGAAGACAAATGTAGTCATACCGATTTGTTTCCAGCTGCAAACATCACATAAAATTTGTGTGTGCATGTGTATGCATGCACGCAACACACTTGACTCCTCTGCAAAAGGATACCCAAACTTCATAAAGCTTCCACAGCACTTGGCAGTGACTCCAAAAGCTACGTAGCGTGGCTGGTTTATCGCTCACGTGCCAGCTCAGGCTCACCTAGACATCCAAACTCTTCCAGTCTTTAGGCACACCAACTAACTGTGAAGGCTGGGATTCTGCATGGACCCAGATTCTTGAGCCTACTGCTGTTACACAGAGTGCTTACAGACTGCAGTGAAAAGGTTCTAACTAAAAAGACACCGCCACACCGTTAGCACGTTCTAAAGCCCTAGAGGGAACTATACTTGTTGGGCGACATCACTTACACACCTAAGTCAGCGAGTTTTGTTACAGAGTCAAGGAAGGAGGAATGATCCTGGCTCAACAGTGTCACAAAGATGCAAAGCTGCGTGCCATTGCCTCCCCTATAGGGACCTGCACGGTAAACACGTTCAACATAATGAATACAAAATGCACTCACAGAGGACTTTCACCTAAAACATGTACCAGGCATGGAGATGTCAAGACTGGGGAGCAGGATGGGGTTCAAGTGACTAACGGTTCTGAGGGAGACTCCTAAGAATTTCCACTAAAAGCAATGGGAACGGGAAGGAGGGCAAAACCCGATGCGGGCTGCAAGCCCGGACCCAAGCGCGCCTGTCCCACAGGAGCCACCGCAGGGCAGGCTGTGCACCCGGCTGCCCCAAAGCCTGCCACCGCTCCCCGCAGCGTGACTGCAGGCAGCCAAGCCAGCAGGTTCATGTCTTCCAAACGCACGTTTCAGGAGAGCAGCTGTCCCTACAGTTACATGAATATATATATATACACACACACATACACAGCCCGCTTCGGAAAAGAAAACCTAAAAAAGCCCCTTCTCAGGGCGAGCGCCGCAGCACGGCTCCCCCGCCGCCAGGGGCACGGCTCGGGGCGCCCGGCCGCCTGTCCCCGCGTCACCCCGCCGGCCGGGCGGCGCCGCTGCGGGGCGGATGGCGGGAAGGAAGGGAAGCAGCAGCAGCAGGAGAAGGAGGAGGAGGAGGAGGAGCGGGGGGGGGAGCAGCTCCCGCCCCGCCACCGCCCCCACAAAGGCCGCGGGGGGAGCCCCCCCCCTGCAGGTGACCGGGGCACACCCGCCCCTGAGGGCTCTGCCCTGGCACCGCCGCCCCCCCAGCGGCAACGGCACCGCCCGCCCGCCCCCCGCGGCGGGTAACGGTCCCAACCGACCATCCCCCCCCGCCCCCGGGCGAGTAACGGTCCCCAGGGGCGACCGACCCGCCGCGGCCGTGCCGGTCCCCGCGCCCCTGCCCGCCGCAGAGCACGTGCCCGGGCCGGACCGGCGCCAGCTGCCCGCGGCTCGGGGCACCCGCCGCCCCCCTCCTCCCTCCGCTCGCCCGCCACTTACCGCGGGCGCATCTCCCATCTCCGAGCAGGGTGAGCCGTGCATGGCGCAGCTCCGGCGGGCGGCGGCGGTGTGACCGGGGAGCGGCGGCAGCGCGCGCACACACACACAGAGCAGCAGCCGCCGGCGCCGGCTCCGCCCCCTCCCCTTCCCCCGCGCGCCGGGGGACCCGCGCCGCAGCGCTCCCTGCGCCAGACAGCACGGGCGGGGCGGGGGGGGCGGGGAGCGGGGGAAGCGGGGCGGGGGGAGCGGCGGCTACTCGCCAATCAGCGCCCGCCTCGGCCCGCGCCCGGCCAATGAGCGGCGGCTGCCGGCGTGATCGCGGCGTGCCGCGGGGCTGCCAGCGGGAAGGGCGGGCGCGTGGGCCCGGCCGGCGGCGGGCGGGAAGGCAGGGCGGGGGCGGGGCCGGGGAGCGCGCGCTGGAAACTGGGGGAAAGGTCGGGCTGGGGGCGGGGCGGGGCGGAGGCCGGGAATGCCCGTGCGCGCGGTGGGGGTGTGGCGGGGCGGGGCGGGACGCGGGGGGGGGCGCGGCTCCCACCCCCCCTCAGCGGTGCGTGCGGCACGGCACGGCACGGCACGGCACGGCGGGGGCAGCGCGGCCCGGGCGCTGGGCGGGGTGTGGCGGCCCCCCCCCCGGGGCAGGTGCCGCCGCCGGCGGGGAAGGAAGGGACCGGGCCCCGCCCGCGGCACGGGTCGGCCCGCCGGCGCGTCCGGGAGTGAAGACAGGCGGTCCCCCTCCGGAAAGCGGGACGGGCCGTCAGCGCGGCGCGCCCGAGGCACGGGGCCGGCCGCGGCAGGGAGCCTCCCCGGGCAGCCACCCTCCGGCCGCCGCAGGGTTTGTCCGCAACGCGCTCCCGGCCCGGCCTCTCCGCTTCTTGCTTCAACGGGCGCTTCAGCGCACGGCCCGTCTGCGGCCCCGCCGGGCAGCGGCGACTCCGCGGCGCGGCCCTGAGGCGGCCCCGCTCCGGGCTGCTGCCGCCCCTCGTTGCGGCCCCCGCTCCGCCGGGGGTGACCTCCTCCCGGCCCCTGCGGAGGGCGTGGGGGCATCATCTGGGCTATCTCCCCTTGCCGTCGGCTTGGCTTGGCCACCGCGGCCCGTTTCTTCTGCAGCTTCCGAAGCTTTGCCGCAGCGTGCTCACCTCTGCTCCCCGTCACCGCACGCTCCGTGTGCTTCAGCTTCCCGGTGCCGCTGCCTCCAGCCCATCAAACACCACATTAAACCGATCTCCCAGGCCCGTCCACAGGAGCATTCCCCTTCCCGCCTTGCAGCTCTCCCCGGTACCTCCCGCATGCAACGTTTCCCCCCGCCCCCCCCCCCCCCATTTCCAGGTGCCCACCACACCATCTCCCCCGCAGGGTCCCACAGGGACTGCGGCAGCCGGTAGAACTGCAAGCAACAACTCCAGAAGGTCCCACAGAGTTTCTTGCACACCCTTGTTGCTGCTTGTGGCTTGCAACCTGCGAGCTCGCGTCTCTGCCCAGCCTCTTGTGCAGTACTTGGGTTGCAAGTAGCTTTTCTGTTTGTGTTTGCATGGTACCAACCGTGCTGCCGCCTGTGTGGCAGGGCCCTGTGCCTTATGAGAGTAAGAAAAATGCTGGTAATTCAGATTGCAAACCCAGCTCTAACATTAAAGAGTTCTGTTTGCCAAAGGAAATCGATTGTGTGACAGGGAATGAAACAACTTCGAAGAAAATGCTGTCAGTGACTAAAAAGCACGATTGAGGGTGGCACAGTGGGGGCACAAGGTATGTGTCTCATATAAATCACTAGCTGTTCCTTGTAAAACCAGAGCCTCTCACACGGTCCCATTTCAAGGGAAACCTTTAAGGAATTGTAAAACTAGGAAAATAACTGTGCGGTTCTATTTTGCGTTCTCTCCAGTTCCACTGCAGTTGAGAAGCGGCTGTGCTTGTCTCTTTGCTGCCTGTTGAAACACATGCAGTTTCTGCTTAAAGCGCTTATACACACAGCCTTAGTCATTTGCAGCATGGATTTTTAATTTAGTAATAGCATCTGAAGGCAGCACAGCAGCCTCGCCAGTGAAGAAGCAGTTGCAGGGAAGCAGAGCGGATCAGTTCTCCCAGCTCCCAGCAGGATGTTTTCCCATGTCACATACCACAGACTGTCCCCGTCTTCTGAGTCCCCAAGTGGAGATTGCTGGACCAGGGGTGCTCGTGACAACACGTGCGTGCAGTGCCAGTTAGAAGTGGTGGTACATGTCTGTACTCTGACTTGCACCGTGGGGGAAACGTGTTTGATCGTGTTGCCTTCGCTGAGCTAAAAACGGCAATGAAGTTTTTCAGTACAAATCCCCAGAGCTCTTACCAAAATTTCCTGGTCTGCTTTGTTATGTTGCTGCCAGCTGAGGCAGTTTTAGGTGACGAAGGAGCATCTTCTTCATCATCGCATTGGATATCTGTGGCAGAGCATGGGTCTGAACCCCATGGCACCTGAGCCCTCAGCCCTAACAGCCTAGAGCTTCTCCTCCTTTCCCCCCTTTCCTTTCTCAAGGCTGCGCTAAGGTGAATATTAATGCAGTTAATATTATCTTGCTGCTTTGTACATCTGCCTGCACCCATCAACTTCCCTGGGGCTTTCAACCAGTGGCACAGCTTCCTGAACAACGTACTGGTGTGCTCATCAGGATGATCCACGCTGGCTGTGCTTTCCCTCCTGAAGCTGGTAACCTGGACCACGGCTCAAACACCCCAATACTTTTTTCCAAAGAACTTGGAGGAGCCTGCCCACGTCAGCGGCTGCAGGATGCCGGTGCCCCTGCCCTCCCTGGCTGCAGTGATGCGGCCCCCAGCCCAGCAAAGCCATTGTCCCCTAGCCTGCCCCTGCAGTGCTGCTGCTGCTCTGGTATTCTCCAGATCTGGCTCTCCATTTGGTTTTATAAAGGCCTATTTAACTCAGACTGTTGGCAAACACTTCAGAGAAAGGCTTTCTTTGTCAAAGATAGACAATGTCTTTGTTCCGATGCAGGAACGAGCAGATGTAAGTTGCTTCAGCAGAGGGTTAAGGCTCCACTCAGGTTATCTTATCCTTTTGGCTGGGATGACAAGAAAAGGATCAAACATTGCATGTGAGTAGGAGGGAAAATATTTCATACTGTAGACTGAAAAGAACAAAACGGCACACAGGCAGCTCTTCCCCCATTGCCTTTTTGCAGATAATTACACAATAAACAATTGAAAAGAGACTAGAGGAAGAATATGATGGGCTCAGACAGTTTTCCCAGTGTTTACCAGCAGTTAAAAATAGACCAAAGCAGTTGTCCGGGGTGCAGCTTTAGAGTTAGTGCAATTTGGCAGCGGCATCTGGTCTGGCTGAATACAGCAGCAGGCTACTGTAGCAGACAAATAGCTTAGCGAATGGGGCGGGATCAAATAAATATAGATAATTACAATCAGAGCTATCCCGTGCAGGAGATGTGAGAAGATACATCAGAAGAAATGAAAGAGTGCGATGCACATGTAAGATGGGTGTCCATCCCCTCTCCCTCCTCTGTTCTGCACTTGAAGGGTGGAGCAGTCGGAGCTGACACAGCCCCACATTGCCCCAAAATGTACTTGCTGGACTGTCAGCAGCAACCGGAGAAGAAAACACCACAAAGCAAATGAGGCAGCTCTGCCAGGTGGTGCCTGTCACCAGCTGATGGAAATGGCCGCAGCAGCCCCTGGCTGAGGGCGGGAGCAGGACCAGAGGCATTCACCCAGAGGGTGAACGCACTGACCTCAGGGGGAATAGCAGAGTTATAGAAGGGATTTACAGTCAGAGAGTTATAATGGGATATATGTGAAGAATGGGGGAGAGTGGGGGGGTGGGGGTGGGGAAGGGATATAAGGGATAACCACAAAGAATAGAGGAGGGAAAGGAAGAAAAGGAGAGGAAACAAAAGCAGACAGACCAACAAGGAAAATTTCTTGCTAAAATAAAGTCTGAATGCAAGAGTGATGATAAAGCCAGGGGCTTTTATACAGACTCTGGCCCTGGCTGGCAGTGAGAGTCTGTGTGAGCACGTTTGCATGGATTGCCTCTTTCTGAGCAAGCGGGCGCAGCCGTACAGACCGTTCAGCCTTTGGCTGCTGACGCTGTCGGCCTGTTGCCGTGCCCAGCAGCATCACAGAGCCGACAGGACACGGTCCCAACGTGCCGGCAGAGGCAAGGTGCTAGACAGCATGTAAGAGGGGAGGGGAGCGCAAACGTGCAGTCTGTCTGCACTGTCACACTGCATGTGGGCCAGCTGCCGAAGAGGAGACCTCCTTTATGGCTTCGGGCTGTCGAACAGCGCAACAAATCCCCCCCTGCTGCTGGGCAAGGAGCCCCAGCCTTCCCCGGCAAACTGCGTACGTGTCTGCTAGCAGGGACAGGCTGTGACACAGCAGCCTTTGCCCAAGGGGAGGACGAAAAGCACAGTCCTTGCGTGCCATCCCCAACTGGTGTGAGTCAAAAGTCAACTTTTTCCTCGCCTGCGCCTTTCGTATTCCCTTTCAGAAACAGATTGAACTTTCAGTACGTGGATAAGCATCCAAGGAGTGGGTAAGCAGCCAGAACAGCATAAGGAGACATAGCCAGGTTGTGGTGAAAGGAAAGGGTTTGAGAGAAGAGCCACACAAACTGTTTCCCACTTTATTTTGGATCCAGGGTGCTTACAGAAGAAACACACGCTGCCAGTTTTGGTGGGTTTTTGTTTTGGTTTTTTTTTTTTTTTTTCCCTCCACTCCCAAAAACATGTTTCTACCTGAAAAAACACTGACTGCATCAAATGCTTCCTGAGACCTGGCAGCGCTACAGAGGGGAATCACCACTCAAATAGACTTTTTCTGGGTATGTGAAACATAATGTTTTACTGAATTAAAAAAATCCAATCCACAAAGATTGATCACAGGTGAGGACCATCCAGAGATCCACCATAACAGAAATAATAAAGTAAGTGACAGTAATAAGTATGACACACTAGTGCACCATCTGCTCGCTCAAGTGCACCATCTGGTTTTTCTACTGCTGCTATTCATGCCCTGATCTTATTTTAGTGGCACCAGAAGATGGATTCAAATACCAGCAAAAATAAAAATGACATGTTATTTATTTATTGTTCTGCTTAAGTGGATGTCTTCATCGTTTTCACTGTTCTCTTGACCTCAATATTACTGTTAGCTAAACCCACGTGTGTTTTCTGACACACAGTATATTAAAGCGTTAGTAATGCTGACAGATGTTCCCCTCTTTTGGTCATCTCACAACTTGCTTGGGCAGGTATCAAGTCTATGTGCAGACATGTGCTTCATCCTGAATCATCTTTCACTTTTTCTTAACTCTGAGGTGTTTTCATGTAGCACTTGGATGCTGGAAGACATCCCGTGTGACCAGAGACCAACTTCTGGACCACCAGACACAGTTCACACTCACAGTGGGGGGTGACCGGTGCCACAGACTTCCACCGGGCAGGAGCAGCCTCCGACATGGAGTTAGCCATGGTGTCCTCACAGTCAGAGAGAAGGTCCTCTAGTACCAACACTGCCACCTCCTCTAGGGCTTTGTCTTTAAGCTCCCGAGTAGTTGTGCAGCACTGAGCACAGTACGGTGCCCCAGGGAGGGCTGTGGGTGGGGGAATTTGATCACAGGTGTCCAGCTGTCTCATCGTATGTGTTTAATTGTCTCTTCGCTGGCTCTCGGCCAAGGTCCATGTGTTGGTTGGAAGAGGTGGTCTTGGGTCACGCTTCTAAGCAGCTCTTAAAATAATTGTCCATTTTATTTCTGGGCTAGTGCCTTATCTGTACTTTTTCTCCTCCCATCCCATGGTGACTCCTGACCTTGTGCTTCCCATGGAATTAATCGCTCACACATCCCTGGTCCACATGGCCCATCCTGCAGCCTCCCCTGCTCCTCCCTGGAGCTGTGTCTCCCACTCTTCCCTTCCACAGCCCTGCAGAAAGAGTCTCTCCCTCTCCCTTCTTGGCCCTCTCTTGGCAAAACGTTAAGAATAAGGAACATCCACACAAGAAAATAACCATCTTGGGCTGCAGTTAACAACCATCACAGAAAACAAGACAGATGGGGAGGCCGAGGAGAGGCAGGAGACCAATCAGGGCATCCTTGAACAGGAGTAAGCACGAGGACACGTGACAGAAGAAAAGGGGACAGATGAGATGGCCACCTTCAAGCAACTGCCCTCGGCACCAAACACACCTCTACTGCTGCCCTCCTGCACATGGATGTCCTCACACAAACCAAGGCTCAGCTCTGCTTGCCTCCAGACATTTCCCAGCCAGAGCTGAAGAACCTGGCTGTGGGGACACCAGCGCAGTGGGAGGGAACACGGTCCTCTCCACCTTGCCACGTGCAGATGCACAGGGACTGCAGTAGATGAGGAAGGGCCAGAAGCTGAGTTACCCCCACCCTGCATGCTCAGCTTCGCTTGCTGCTTCCTATCACATTGTAAGTGCCTGAAATGATGCCTGAGCGAGTGCCGCTGCAAATTTTGCTGTATGAAATCCTCCCCATGACAGCTAGCTGTCACACTACGCTGACATCCAAACCAAGATGCGATCGCTAACCCATTAAATTTATAAATAAACTCCTCTCCAACCAGTGCGGCTATGGCATCTCCTTCTTCCATTTCTCTTGGGCTGCACTGCACCCACTCCTCTCTCTGCCCCTCATTGCAGGGTCTCCACCTGCACTCACCTGACACCCTCCTTTGCCCTCCCAAATGTTGCTTGACAGGCGAAACAGCAGTGCTTTCAAAATCATGTCATCTCCAGCTGAGTCAGGCCATGCTCCCTCACAGGGGACAGGGATTCCGTGTCCCTCTCCAATGCCACAATGGCAGGATGGATGGCTAAGCCAGGGACAAGGGCACAGCCTTGTTTCATGGCAGCTAAAGGAAAGGAGGGCATGAGCTGAGGGTGAAATTGCTTGTAAGGGTAATCTCTGCCCCCAGTGTTTGCCCTCAAACTGTGAAACTACTGATTATCCACCCTGAGTGCCCTCTGTATATATTGTGCCAAAATCAACGCTGTGCTTTACAATTGACTGTATATATCCAACAAACACAATCTAATACAGGATTTTACTGCTGACAAATATGTTTTCCATTAAGAGCTGAGAAAATAAAAGCCACCTGTGTTCTTGTGCATCTTTGGGGTTTTTTGGGGGGGAATAGTCAGTAGCAATTGAGTCACTTAACAGTTTAAGTCACTGTCCTAGTGTCTATGGGGGGGTGTCTCACCCCAGCAATCTCCGTATCCTATCCCTGGCCCAGGCAAGGAGCTGGAAAACAGAAAATCCTGCTCTTGTGATACTTCTCCATCAGTCCTGCTGGTCACGGATCACTCAGTCTCCCCCAACCCACTTGCTCAGAAGCAGAACATACCCTGCTTGCTGCTTGGATAAAGCATCCTGCCAGGCTGGGCTGCTGAGTAGGAACTGATGCTTTTTCTGATAACTGGTGCTTGCTTGGACTTACTTGTTACTCTCCTTGCACAGCAGAGATCGTAACGCCTCCCTTCAAAGGAGCTTTCCCACTTAGTTTTACACTGTTTATGTAAAAAGGACAAGGAGTCCTGATGTTTTTCCACAGCATGGGTAAATCCTTGCGTCAGTCTGGGGCGTGCGCTTCCTCCCTGCTACTGTAGTGCTTCAAGATGTTAAGAGGACGCAACAAGATGACTAATGTGAAATAAACTCGGGCTCTAATGCTGGGCTGCAGCTTTTCTGGTTTGCAGCCACGCCATTTTCCCCTCCAGACTACGGGCGACACTGTTCATGCTGAATTTCTTTCCCCTTGGGCATCCTTCTGTGCTGCCAACAGAGCAGAGCAATGAGCCAGCACTGCACGTTGAGGTGCTTTTTCGGGGTGTGGGTGTTGTCCGGGGGTGCCCCCAGCTGCACGCCCCACGGGGGCTGCTGGGGGAGGCTGGTGGGAGAGGTGCAGCAGCCAGGCACGTGCTGCCTCCTTCGGGCTGCATCACTTTGCCCAAGTCTTACAGCCAGGATCCACAGCTGACCCTCGAGCAGTACTTAGGGTCTCTAGGTCCCTCCAACACACCTGATGAGGGGAGAGGTAGGTGACTGCCTAATGCCAAAAATCCACATTTCACATACCAGTTGTCATCCCCAATATCCCCAAGGGTCTGATTTTCCTCCTCTGCTGAGTAGGTGAAATACTCGATGCTTTTCTGCCCTGCAGGGCTTTGCTGGTCAACGTTTCCTCAGGGCTTTCAAGCTGAAGGAGCTTCAGCCACCTTCTTCCCACTACAGATTTCCTGTCCCCTCAGTTTTCACGTACTATCTGTCCTTCCCTGTAAAATCTGATTGCGCTTTCTGTTAGAAATAACCTCCTGCTCCCAGGCACAGCAAGACCTCCTCGCTGCTTGGTGGGCATCCCATGCTGCCGGGGTGCTGCCCAGGAGGGGGTGCGCTGGTTTTGGTTGAGTTCCCGGTGGTGAAATAAGCTGTTTAACACTGATGGCTTACTCCACTCAAAACACTGGGATTGCTTTTTTCCTTTAACACCTTCCTTAGTTTTAATTCAGTTTGTGAGTAAAACTCATTTACATCATATTCAATACCAAGCTCTTTCCTCAGCACTCAGTGTTTTAGCCTAGGGAACGGAAAGCTGGAAAGGGGAGAGGAAAGTAGCAAAAAAGACTTGCCCAGAGCAAAGCCCCGAGATCCAGGATCTTCTTACCTTGATCTTACTACCTTGATCTTGTGATGTCTGTGAAGTGGAGCCCATCTCTAGTTAAAGTCCATGGTAGCTTGAGCAGGAAAATGTTGGGTGTACTGGGAGGTGGCTAAGCTCCAGGCTGTCCGTAAGGGGTTGCCTGGCACTCAGCTGTGGCCTGGTGAAGATTTTACCGATGGGCTGCACAGAACTTGAGTCTCTGGGGCTGTCAGGACACGTATGGGATGATGCTGCAGGGCTCACAGCATGGTGCCTGGGCATGGAGCTGTAACACCAATACCTGGCATCACCATCCGTCTGCTGGTCCTCTCTTCGCATCCCATGTTCAAGCCTCCCATCTCACCCACAAAGAAAGGTGCACCCCTTCCTTGTCTCACCTCCCACTTAGGCTCAAGCCTCAGTCCTAGGTGCTCTTGCCATGCCATTCTCTGAGTCTCCACTGTCCTTTCTGAGACACCCCAGCACCAGTAGGTACATTTTATTTTCACAGTTGTAACAAAGTCACCACTTTATCGCTCTGATCTCTTGGCACCGTTTCTTCCAGGAGACCCACCACATACCTTCACAGGACAAGAGGCACAAACCCAAACCCAGGAGGAGTTTCTGAATGTCAGAAAATACCTTTTCGCTGTGAGGGTGACCCAGCACTGGCACAGGTCGCCCAGGGTGGCTGTGGAGTCTCTATCCTTGGAGATGCACAGAAGCCACCTGGACATGGTCCTGGACAACATGCTCCAGGTGGCCCTGCTTGAGCGAGGGGGTTGGACCAGATGGCTTCCAGGGGTCCCTCCCAACATCAACCATGCAGTGACCCTGTGAAGAGCAGCCTCAGGATGAACATTGACAGTTCTGCTAGATGGGAAAGAACACAGGCTGGGAAAAACCATGCTGCTTTCACCCCAAAACTCTCCCAACACACCTGGTGATGCCCAGCATCGTGGCTGAACTGAGCCCTGGCCACAGCTCCTTCTGTTCCACAAACGCCACCCCTACTTTTTTCCCAAGCCAAGTGATTGACCAAAATAAACTGAGCTGTGAACACCCTGCCTGAATACCATTAACCTGAAGGTTTGCATTTCCAAATTTGCATTGCCAAAGACAGACTCGTCCAGCTGAGAGCTTATTTTTTCCCCAGTTCTACCAGTGTCAGGCCAGGTCCCCCTTCTCTGTTCACCTGGACATGAAATCCCAGCGCTGCTGCAGCCAGGCAGGTCCCCCCCAGCCAGTTTTCCACCCCTGCACTTTATGGCACTCACAGTCTGTCATGCTGTATTTACATCCGCCTCAGCACCGTTGTCAGGGAGCTTGAATATGCTTCCTAAAAGCCTCAAGATGTACCTTCGTAGCAAAATAACAGCGGGGTAATGGATAGATGTAATGTAGCGTGAAGAAATCCTTGAGGATCCACAGAGAGAGGGTTTTCAAGACAGGGCGATGGGGGGAAATTCTGCCAAGAAATTAAATTTTGCAAGATGTGATGGTGTTGAAGAGCAACATTAACCTGAAGCATTTAGGAATTGGAAGATGGACCTGAAGAGAAAAAAAAACAAAAAGCAAAGGAGAATGGTTAGGGTCATAATCATCTTCTTCATTTATCTTCCTCTTGAGGCATCTTCCAAATTTCTTCTGCAGTCCTGGGTGAGGGCTCAAAATCTTCCTTTGAAAAAGCAGTAAGTCAGCACAGGGTCCTGAGGGTGCTGCTGGCCATGGATGGGGCAGCACCATGGTCCCTGGCCCCACAGCACATACGGACGAGCAGGGATGAGCTGTGCCTCTGCAGAGATCTGGTGGATTTGGGCCCCTCTCTCGCCGAAACCATGGCCCCTGTGGTGCTCCGGGAAGCCAGAGGCATGCAGCATCCCCGCAGGCACAGCTCAGCCCCTGCCGAGGCCAGGCTGGGGGTCACTCGCAGGCAAAGCTCCGCACAGGACTGCCATGAGGTGCCAGCACATTTGGGAACGGCCACGTGGCACAGCAAGGGGTGATTTAAGCAGCAACAGATTCTATTTTTTCAGCTTGCTGATTTTATAACTGTCTCCTTTTGTCTCCACGCATTATCCTGACTTGAGGCTTTGTACGTGGCAAGTCTCGACCAGCCTCTTGCCTGCAACCTGGGCTCTTTTTTAAGCACACAGAGCAGAAGCAAGTGGGTGAGCAAAGGCTGGTTTAGGGCCCTGACACCCACAAGATGGGGGACCCAGCACCGCTGCCCCCTCAAAAGCCCTTGGGCAGCACTGGCTGACAGGCTCAAAGCAAAGTATTTCAAACAAGAAGAATCATGGAGCAGAGACTGTGGAGAACGTGACCTGCAGAGCTGACCACTGAGCAATCATTTTTATTTTATTTACTTATTAATGTTTGCAAAGCTCATGTAATCATTTACTTTAAAAAACAAACAAACAAGCAAACCTTATCACGACAGAATTAAAAGCAGCATCAAACCAAGTGCTGGCAACAACCCCAGCGCCACTGGCACAGCTGCCTGGCAGACCCAGTGCCAATCCCTGCGCTCCTGTGCCCTTGTCCCTGGTCACCCAGTCACCCCTTCGAGCAGGAGGGGTCCCCACTGATGGCAGCCCCTCTAGCCAATGCACCTGTCCAGGCAGGGGACCGGGCTCTGCCTGGGCATGTGCTGATGGCTGGAGTGGGCAAGTTGGCCCAAGCTGAGCTGCTCAGCAGCAGTGGCAGGACTGCAGCCTCTTTGCCCTAAGCCACTGACCCCAGAGACTGTGGGTGCCGACTCAACAGGGCAGCAGGGCCAGCGCTGCCTGGCCAGGGCTCCATCCAGCTCCCCTCACCGGCAGGGCACTGAGGAACCGTGGGACTTCATTTCCCTGGTGCTGAGGAACGGATTTGCCCACCTTTCCCCTCCTCACTTCACCCCCACTCCAGATTTCACTCCAATTCACACCGTCTCTTCCAGCCTGATGGCAGCCAGCCACCCACGCACCATGTTCCCTCATCCCTCGCTGCCATCGATCCCTGAGCCTGGGGCTGTCCCCACCTCCAGGTATCAAATCCCCAAGAGGGACAGATGTTTTTCTACCATGTTCCCACTCTTCCGAGCTGCTGCCAGGCTCCACCATGTACCTTTCCCCTGCCTGGCATGTGTTTCCCACCCATCGAACTGCAGCGGAGGTGACAGACCTGCCGGCCCGCGCCAGGCTTGGGATGCTGCTGGAGATGACCAGCGCTGCAGCAGGAGCATGCAAGTTCGATGCCATTGACACTGGTCACCAGCTGGCATTTGTGCACTCATCTGCAGCCTGCAGGATGGCCATGCTGGAGAGATGACAAAATAAATAACGCTTAAGCCAGCAGGCATGCCATCCATCCACAAGCTGTGTGTGCAGGCAAACAGGTTGATGGGATAATGGAGCATTGCCCTGTGCAAACAAGGGACTGTAAGACACACCAAAACCCTGAAACCACCCCAGCCACTGAAACTAGCCAAGAAGAAAAGCCAAAATATCCCTTCTACAGTACTGTCAGCTATGCAGAGGTATCCAACAAAGAGTGCTGTGGTATGGTGGGGTAAGACTGTCCAAGGACAAACAGCAAAAGTAGTTATAAGAGCTCGTATTTTTTCACTGGACCAATTAATCTAGTTGAGGTGTGATCTAAAATCTAGTATTAATAATTTAACCATAATAATAAATCAAATCACTTAAAATACCAAAACAAAACAGAGGACCGCGTAAGCTCCTTGCTCTTGCAAAGCCTCAAGAAAAAGCTCTGGCAATGAACAAACAGACCCATCAAGAAGCTGGAGGCTGCTGCAGAAGTTGGCTTTCCCATACGAAAAAAAGATCAGGTCTTAAAAGCTTAACTAAATGTGTTATTACAGCCCTGAGTGCCGCCCCAGGGAAGCAGCATGGATCTCGCTGGAAGGCTGCCTGGCTTGGGAGCTCAAAGCTGCAGCTTCGGGATTTCACCTTCACTTTCTTTAAATTCACTTGAACAGGAAAGGGCTGACAGGGCTGCAGGAGGAGAGGGCTGGCGCAGGTGCACACGCACACCATGTAAAGGCTCAGGAAGACGAAGGTATCCCTCGGCCAGAGAGGGGGTAGCAGCCGTTTCGCAGCCAGCCCCACAGCAGATCCAGCCTCACGCCGATGTCTGCTGCGGGATGGCCACCATGCTGCAAACCAACTGTACCAGGGTCTAAACCCCGCTCAACCTTTCAGCAGGCACCAGCTTGGGTGGAGATGACACTCGGCATCCCCCAGCACCTTTGCATCACCCAGGACACACCATGACATGCCAGGTGATGCCCTGCAGCACCTTCCTACATCTGGGACACAAACTCCACAAGTGCAGCCTGTACAAGAACTAGAAATAAGAAAGCGTTACCAGCCTTTTTCTAGCACAGAAATCTGCCACCCACGCGGTTCCCCACCAAGCCCCAGGCACGCCGATGCAAGCCCAGCGACTGGGAAGGTGCCGGCACAGAAGCCGCCCCAGGGCAGCACCCTGCAACCGCTGCAGGGGGTGGGGAGCCAAAGCAAAAGCTTGTAGAGACATTTCCTGACAGGAAAAAAAAAAAAAAAAAACCCAACCAAAAAACAAAAGACGTGAACACCGCTCCAGACATTAGAGCAACAGTGACATTAGGATTACCCTGGAGAATTAGCACGGACTTTAACCGAGTGTTTTCATCTTGGGAAAGTCAGTGCCTGCAGCTTCACCCGCTGTGCCCCACACACCGCCCAGGAAGCCCTGGTTTGGACCAGCTCCTCCTGGAAAGACACCCACCCCTCCCTGTGGCCCTGGCAGCTACTCAAAGCACCTCAGCCTTGGCAGGGCTGGAAGACCACAGCTTGTCCCCTCCACACCCACAGTGACGGGAGATCCCCACCCACCGCTGCACAGGGCACACAAGGTGGCACAACCCTCGAGGCTTTTGCTCGACCTCCAGCACTGACCATCAGGCATCTTATATGGAAATAAGAGCAAGGCTGGCGGTGGGATTATTTGGGGATTTTGCTTTGTAGACCCCCTGTCAAAGGAAAAATAGAAAACACATGTGCTGTGTCCCCTTTATGTAAAAGGCTCATCATTAGAAATGAACATATAAAATTTAATAGCTTGGTTTAAAATACATTTTCAATTAAAAAACAGCAGGCAAAACAACAACAAAAAAATCAGTTTCATAAAACATACATGACATTGCTGCTACTGTTACAAGACCCGTGTCCCAGAATATCTTATAGTGGAAAACAATCGTCAAGATTTAGTTCACATACTTCATTAAGCAGTAAAAAGAAATAACATTCATGTCAATCTTACCTCTACAGAGATTCTAAATCTACTTCCCTGACCCTAGACTGAGTTTCTGTAATAAAACTTCCTTTTTTGATAAAAATGTGTAAATATATATATGTATTCTATATATCAGGTTTTAAAAAAATTCCCTTGCCATAGTAACGTTATTCCTGTGACCGATGAAGGGAAGCCCAAGCGGTGTGTTGGTGTCGGCTGGGTACAAGTCCCACGGCCACGCTGCTCTGCGGCGGTGGGTTCCTGCACAGGGTGGCGTGTGTAGGTCCCAGTCTCTTCAGCAGCGTGCTCCTTCCGCACCCCCACAGCCGTGGATGCATCCACGCGGAGTTTGCTCGGCTCTGGCCACAGAGCAGAGGGGAGCAGGTGGTGCCCAGCGCGGTGGCAAAGCCTCTGTGGGGCCCCATCAGTGGAGGAGGAGGGAGGAGGGGGGAATGAGTGGTCTATGAACCAGCTCAGGATTGGTCCCAATACAACTCCCAAAATACTCTATTTCATATAAAACATTAAAAAAATATGGTGGGGAGGGACTTCAAGTGACCACCTTGTATCAGCACCGAGGGAGAATCAACTGTATCTTTCAGTCCAGAGATGCCTTTGCCCAGAGTGGCTCTGAAGACCTCTGACATCAAGCTCCACCGCCTCCCTGGGCAGCCTGCTCTTCTCACCAGAGAAAACCACCGACACCCAACCTGAATTTCTGCAATTTACGCCCACTGCTTCTTGTTGTGCTTGTGATGGACAGGGAGAATGCTTCCATGTCACGGGAGGCTGCTCCCCTCACCCTTCCCTTCTGAAGATGACCCCTCACCAGGCAACTTATCCAGCCCCTCCTCCTCAGAAGCCACAAGCTCCGGCTGAAGGAGCAGGCGGTCTGGCCTCTCCAGGACACCCGATAGGACTAGGCTCTGCTGGGAGGGCACCACGCTCCAGCGGAGGCCTCTGCCATGCCAAGTAGAGCAAAAGGCAGGCTCCTATTTCTTGCAAGCCATGCCCCTGTCTATCAACTCGACATGGCATTCGCCTCCCTCTTCCCAACAGCAGCATGACACAGCTGAACGATGTTCCGTTACAATTCGTTAACTGTTAAGTAGAATTGTTAACCATTAAGTAGAATCATATCCTACTGTTCTGGACTATTTCTCCAGCCTATCCTGATCAACCTTCATGTCCTAGGTGAGGCATGTGCAGCTTTGTGCTGCCTGAAAACACGATAAACCTCTCTCATTACCCCGATCCCTAACAAAAGCACTGACACTGGACCTGGTGCTCATGCTCATCTACTCACCCTGCAACGCAGGTTGCCACCTTCCATCCGAGTGCTGCTTAGATGTTCCTCTCTCACTTGCTGCTAACCAGAGGGTGCCTTTCCTTCATAAGCACACGCACATAAGTAAATACTGTACCATCGACTGCAGAGCAGTATTTTTGGGAGGTATCTGGCACTCCCAGCTGGGGCTAGGTTCAGGACACCTGCTACCAGCTGCCCCTGTTTGATCTCTCCGCCTCGGCAGCGGGTCAGTGCGATGTACACACACCAGGGACACCCAGCCTGCTTGCAGCCTAGTTCCTGCTAAGGCTTGGCCTGCTAAGCTGGGATGCCACCTTCCTCTCTCAAAAGCCTTGTGGCTGCACTTCCAGTTGTTAGCATCCTAGGACCTTGCAAGCTGGCTGCAACGCATGGGTATTATCTAGTCTGAGCTGCTGTTGCGGGCAGCATCCAGCTGAGCCTTAAGTACGCTGCTACAGAAAAAAAAAAATCCACCCTCCAGGAGACTGTCTTCCCAACCCCCAGAAGTGCAATTCCAAGGAAACTGCATCTGCTCAGCTCCTCTTGGGACTCAGCTCTCAGACTTGGCCCACATCACCTCCCAGGGCAGCATTACGCAGCTGTTTCAGGGCTCAAAGTGGCAGTTCATAGGAGAAGCCAGGACTGCCGTCACCTGGCTGTGCAGGACGGTTTAGGAGAGAGCCAGTACCTTTCTCTTTCCAGACAGGAAGATTCGTGTTGAACAAGCAGGTCTCTTGTGCCTTCTGTGAACATACAAACACGTGCTCACCTTTGGTGCGTGTTAAGGGTTTGTCTGTTTTTTAAATAGCTACGTTAAATATCTGTTTTCTCTGTATATGGCATCCTTTTAGATGGGCTTCATTGCATATATTCACGGTATATACAGAACACCATATTTATATATATTATATATCACGTGTATGTACACATTTACAAACCTTCAAAAATATATTGCACTTATATACAATATAGCTTCATCTGATGAGAGTTCACACAGTTACTAAGGCGAGTTCTTCATAAGCAAGGCAGTTTTACATTCCCTCCAAATGACACAAGTGATTTCAACAGTCTGCCCTGTTCACGAGTAAACATTATAAAGACTTTTCTCTAACCTGCACGCAATTCCTGCTAGTACCAATTAGTAGTTTTGCAGCTTTACCTAGCAGAAAACAGTCCAATAAAACGGCATTAGCTGATAACAGGCTCAAACATGGTTACCAAATAGATAAATAAGACATCACCACACTAAAAGGCCACCTTCCAGGAGTTTTCCCCTCCCTCATTTACTAGTGTTTTATACATGCTCTATATTTAATTGCTGATCTTTGCTTGCTCATTTCAAGTGCAAATAAGGTCATGAGCATTACAACGTTCTTTGTAAAGAACAGAAACACAAATGTATTAAGCAAAACCACTGCTCTGCTCCCCAGAACAAGTCACCACCTGGCTTTCTTCTGGAGAAGGTGATTAGCGTTTTGCCCAACATACTAAATTATGGGAAAATGTTCACTTGAGACCTTTGTTCAAAACCCACGGAGGATCTGTGATCTTAGATCTCAGTCAGAGTGAGCTTGTAAGATCCTCCAACTTCTTCAATTTGCAACTGGAAGGTATCTTCATTTGAATAGTGTTTCACGATGTTATCGTCCATGTTGACCAGAATTCTGGAAAAATAAAGTCAGTCAGGGACATATTACAGTTCTAAATACCCAAGACAGCAAAGGCACCCTCAAACCTCGGAGAGCCTGGGCTGTCCAGGGGTAACGCAAGATCCCCGCTCACCTATCTGACTTGTTGCTTCCCACAGCAGATCTAGCTGTCCTTACCCAAACCCTCCATCAAGGCTTGCAGCCATGTTTTTAGGATCTGAATAAAAGTGTAAGTCTGGCTCCTGGATCAGGGAAGGAGAGATATCTTGGAACCGGCAGAAAATCCTTCTGAAGATGCAGGCACCTGGGGAGCCTTGGGGCTCTGAACTGATTGGTTTGATGGTTACAAACAACCAGCACAAAACCCTACAGAGCTTGCAGGGAAGAAACCGCTGATGCTTGGCCACTCCTTTCATTTGCCAGAAAGGACAATACCTGTGTGTTTGTGCACACACACTTGCAATAGCGGTCCTCAGCAGTGGTTTAACTACCATAAATTTGAAACATTTGCAGTTATTCTGGCAGAGTAATTCTGCTCTGAGAGCACAATCCTCGAAACTACATTCCAAAGGTGATTAAAGGACCTAATTTTCTGGCCAGAAGGGCTCTGGGGAAGGGGCTGAGACAGCAAAGTGACTTTAGAGAAAAACCAAGAAAACTACTGAGAGATTAAAAGGAAAAACAAAAGCAGACAATGTTCAGGAACTCCATTATTTATGCTACAAAATAAAAGACAGTGGAGCATGGCCTCTGTGGGGAATGGGCACTTTGCAATAAAGTTCTCCTCAATTTAGCCCACAAAATGACAAGCAGGTTTAACAACTGTAACCAAATGCAGAGACAGTGAGTACAGTTAACCACCGGAACAATTTAACATGGGTTGAAGCAGGTTCTTCATCACTGGGAGTCTTTAAACAAACTGAACTCTTTTTCCTGATATGATCAACTCTGGTTCAAATGGCAATTAACTCAGAGAAGTTCTGTGACTCGTATTTACCCAGGAAGTCAAACCACATATTTCTATAGGACCCTTCCGGTCTTCAGCTCTATGAATGACATTGGAATGTGTGTACATTGCGTGAACATATCCATAAATAGCATTTGCATATGTACAGTGCATAAAGGAATTATAAAGCAGATTTGCCTTCAGGTTTGAGAGGAAAAAAGTTCATGTTCTCAGACAGTTGCTGAATAGGTACATACTCACCCTTTTTTACATTTTTTGAAGATTTTTCCTATTTTATCAAAAGGAACGTCGTACTTGTCAGATATCTAGAACAAAATAAAGCAAGCGCTGGTGAAGCAAGGAGGCTGCTGGCATTGTCTTCCACTTACTATCTTACAGAAAAGAACAAAAAAAAAAATGCCTGCAGATGAGAACAACTGCTCTGCTCTATAAAAGCAATACTAAATCCTAAACTATAGCATATACCTACAGAGGAGAACCCCTCTGCAGTTTGCCAACTTCTGTGGAAAAAGTTTAATTAAGTTCTAAACCTGACTACTGACTTCCCATTCAGCAGCGCTTTGCCCCCACACCAAAAAGCCCATGCATTAAAAAACCACCCCACACCCTGGTTCTCATTTTCTCGCGGCTGTCTGTTCTCTTAGCATACTGAAAAACATTTTTAAATTCAGTGCCAGAGGGATCAAGTGAAAACTAGACATCACAGTGGCTGATGCAGGAAGAAAACAGCAACAAAGTGAAGACCTCTGCTGCTAAGGTCACTAGCTGATCAGCAGTGTCCCCTTTACCCAACAGGGTGACCTCAACGTGAAACCACAGCCACTAACCATGGCACTTCACTGTACAAATCTCCAGAAAGTCACGAGGTCAGTAACCTTAAGCCAGTTTACTTTGGCAAATTGCTCTCACACACTGACAGGAACTACCAAACAATGTGCCATTTCAGTATGCAAAAGTACAGGGGTTTCATCCAGGCTACAGCTCTGGGCGCTTGCTTTAAAAAGTCCAAGTTGAACAACAAGGATGCAGCTTCACTTCAGGACCACACAAGGTAAGGGAGGACTTCCTAGCCTTCAATCCCCCTCCCCATTAGCCCCCACTTCCAGCCTGCCTGTGCTGGTAAAGCTCCACAGCCAGGAAGAGAGAGCTTCAGCTTATAGAACCATCTGTGGGTCCCAAAGCCAATGGCAAGACCCAGCTGTACAGCCCCAAAGCCTCCATCCTCTTGAGCATCGACAAAGCATAAATCACAAAGAGACAGCCAGAAACGTCGGTTTTGAGCTTGTGCCAAACATTACACCACTCCTCAGAGTTAAGCTCTGTGTTTCCTTTGCAGCACTGCAGCAGCAGGGATAGTGAAAGGCTATTTTGGAAGTCAAGCACCAGACAGCAATTTCACGCATGTGTGCACAGATATGTAAAAGTCTTCAAGCACATTCAGAGGCTGGGGCTTGGAGCTCTTCATAAGCAGGTTATGAAAGGGGAGCAGAAGCCCCCAAATAAGGCTTTGAAAGACTGAAAATAAACTCAAGCCACTAAACACATTCTGGAAATCACTACATCTTGCAATTGAAATACCCTCTCTGACAGGAGGGACATGCATAGTGGAAGTCTGTTGAGTGTTTTTTGATGTAGCTTGGAAAAGACCTACAAGGCTGCTTCTGCAACTTGGCCAAAGCAGAGCTTGCATAAGAAGGGAGCCTTCCATTCCAGTGCCTGTCATTTTGGGAGTCCTTCAGGTGTGCAGTCACCGAACTTGACACACCTGGATTTTCAGGAAGGCTCAGAAACACTTTCTCACACCCAGACCCCACAGATGGGGACTAAGGTACTTAAAAGGGAAGCTTCCTGAAGTCCCTTAATAACAAATTAAAGCATTATTTACATTCATTTCCATGTGACTGAAAGGAAGTCACTCTTACGCTTCTTATCCAGAAGTGCAGGAACACAGGGGTACAAGCTGCGACCGAGAGCCTAGCTCCTGTGACTGCCCAGTGCCTGACGACTGGCCAGCCCGGACTACACTCACTTTTTCTCAAACTGGAGGCAAGGACTGTAAAACCTATTACTTACTGCTTCCATTAGACCTTTCAGAGACGGCGTCTTTAACATTAGTGCATCAAAGACTTCCTCTGACTCTTTTCGGACATAAAGCAACACTGAAAAGCAAATTGGAGAGAGGAATTAATTGCATAATTGCTCCTCAGAGAATACCTGTATATGATAGTGGCTAAGCACACAGTAACATACACTGAGGATCTTGTGAAGAGATACACATACATACATTCAATGTGCATTGAAGACTGCATCACAAACACTCGTAGCTAGATTAGCTCAAACCATACTTTTTCACACAGAAATATGACATGCTCAAACATCTTTACTGTCAAAATACTTTTAAGTTGCTCTTACTTGATATTTTCTCTATTATTTGAAACAAGGTCATATTTGAAACACGAGAAGGAGGAACACAAAACATGGAGCTTTGAGGCTCCTGGGTCCTTCTGTATCTCACAGGTCATTTGCCGTAAGACTTCACAAAATAATAGGATTTGACAGATGCTACCACAGCAGGTGAAACCATCCTGGCCACCTCCTCATTTTTAAATGATTTGTACAGTCCTCTGTTCCTCCTACGCTGTCTCATCTCTCTTCCTACCCCCTGCCATGTTTCAGTAATACTCATACCACCACAGCTGACATACAATGCAGACTTCGTGTCCTGCTAGGAGGGGAATGAAAGAGTAAGAAACCAAATTAGGTAAGCATCCCTAGCATTCTCAAACTAGCAGAGAGTCATTGTACGTAACAACAGCCTCATTAAAAACTGCATTACGGCTGAGGAATAAGCCATGAGAGCAAGAAAGCTTGGACCTTTAACAGCTTTGCTGTCTTTAATCCATCTTATAATGACTAGGTACTGCAGCCTGGATTATTTACAAGGGTTCATCAGCCACAGCTTTGACACACCTGCAACAGGGAACAAATACTGGCGTATCTAGTTGAAGGTGAACTCAGGACAGCACAGCACCTTGACGGATTTCTTCTGCTAAAAGCAGGTTTAAGAAAAGAAGGACTACAGATTTAAAAAACCTGACAACACCACACACACTCTCAGTTACAGCACAAGTTGGATGATACACCAAGCCAAAGGAGAAAGAATCTCATGGGTCTCATTTTATGGCATATAGCAAAGCCAAGAAGTCAGATTTCCTTTTAGAAAATCCATCCTTCCTTACCAGTTTATCCAGACTACAGAAATGTAGCCCCCATTAAGGTCAGATTCACTAGACTTAATCTTCACCGCATCACAAATTTAATCCTCCCTTTTTTAATTCTTTAAGCTTTGTGGTGGTCCTTCCACACAACAGTCGTCAGGCAGATAATCCTCTACACCATCCCCAAAGGGACCTCTCATCTCCTTCCACAACACCACAGCAACATTCAATCCCATATCAAACTGCAAAGGTTGACAACAGGTTAAAAATAAGCAGAATATTCTCTCAGTTTGGCTCTCAGCAGTGAACAGCCTTTTTTTCCAGCACCTTGAAAGATGCAACAGTTTTGTACCCAGAACAGTTCTTGGCATTCATTGCTTAATCTACTACAAAATACTTCTGAAATCTTCTCTAGGACTTTATGTGATGAATTCTCTCCCCCAATTCACCAAGGAGATTGGTAAGGTGCTCACCTCTCCGAGTCTCTTTCCTTACAGGCTCAAAGCCAATTAGTGTCCGAGTTGGCAGAAAACCGCAGGAATTTTGACATTGTAAAAGATTTGTGGAGCTAAACTACATCCTGATATACAAACTCTTTCTATTACTACTCAAATACAGAAAAATCAGGCTGAAGCATACCCCAAAATAAATTAACAAAACCCCTCTCTAACATCAGCTGCATCTCTCTATCATGATGGACAAATAAAATAATCCAGTCTCTGGAAGAAAAAAATAATACCTCTTTTTGGTTCTTCTATTCTGGCCATCTTATTCGGAGTAGCAATGAAGTCCTCTTCACTGATATAGGCTCCTCTCTTTAGGTTAGAGCTGTCATTGACAGGGCAAAAAGTCAGCGGCAGTACAATTACAGGGACCTACCCCTCTGTCTGAGGGCAGGACTTCAGCAGGCTGAAGTAGTGCAGCTCTTACCTTTCACCCTCCAGTTCTTCTGAAGCAACAGGAAGGACCTTTTAAAACAAAGGGGAGATTTTCTTGACATACACAGAAAAAACCAGGCTGAATTAGCTAGCTAGTGAGAACTTTACATAGTACTTAAAAACACTACAAAGGGCTCTAAACGCTACAAAACAAAACTGCATAAGGACAGACACATTAGCTGGTGTAACACGGTTGTATCAGCAACGCTCTCCCCATGGCTCTAAGTGCTGTGAATAGTGACTTAGCAGTAGCTCCGTCTGTGTTAGAGAGTCAGTCACTGGCACAGAACCACCACCCTGCTGCACCTGGCGTGAGCAGAGGTCCAACAGCATAAAGCTAAAGGAGAGGGAGCCTCTGAGCTGCTGCAGGAGCTGCAAGAGAGGCGGATGCTCACCCACCTGACTCGCTCACAAGCGCATCAGTACAGGACACAGGGGAAACCAAGGCTGTCAAGTAGGGAGTCAGCCACAACTACACTACTAGAAGTAAGATGCATTGGTCCAAGGAATATTGGCCTTTGTTTTAATACACAAATAATACTTGTGCGTAAGGTTGTGAAAATTTTGTCCAGAACTAGAATTCACTTTCTCTTATCTTTCAATCCTGTATCGAAACATCATTTGGCCCTATCTTCTAAAAGCCAGTGAGCACCTTTAACTTTGTCATAAAAGGGAAATGAAAGGATCTCTGATGAGAGAGACAGGAACATACAAGAGCTAACCAGCTTTCTATCTGGACTAATGCAATCTCCTGACATACCTCAGAACCAGAGCCTTTGTAGGAAAACAGGTGGAAAAGTCAGCCTTACAGATACAAGTTTAATCTCTATCCCTGCTAGGAGTTTAGGCAAGGCTCTTAAAAAGTAAGATTTAGATTACGTTAGAGCGTGCCAGAACTCCCAGCACAGCAAAGTTCAAGATTTTGAAACTTGGTTGCACTCTAGTTTTTTTTCCCTTCCAGTTTCCTGTCAGCTGGGACTTTCCAGGAATGCTGAGGCAGGGCACTCTGGCAGCGGATCACAGAGCTGACACACTTCCCAGTTCCACAGAACGGATTTTCACCCTGCAGCAACAGGCTAGAGGAGCCCGTGGTCTACAGCAGCGCCCCAGGAACTCAACGGACTTTACAAAAGACGACCAGTCTGCAGTTCATTCAATGAATTCTCAACTAGACATGCTGTGGAAAAATCCTTTCAGGTTCATGGAAACAGGAGTTCCCAGGAAAATAATTTAATGAGAAAACATCCCCATTTAACTCCAGCCAATGCATCTACAGCAACATCTCTTGCTCACACTAGACTCAGCCTGTGTTTGTTTACAGCATCACTGCAGACAGTCTGGCACTTCATATGTATATACGTACACAGAGCATCCCAGGCTTTTTGCAGATACATCCCACAGCCTCCTTATCCCCACGCCCACGAGCTTTACTTACATGAGCCCCACGCTGAAGATTTGCAAAGTGAACGTCAGGAATGAAAAGGACAGGCTGAGTGTCTAGATCCATGAAGGGCTTGAAGATGGTGATGTCCGTACGTTTGTGTGAGGGAAGCATGGGCACTTTGACATCAGAAACTGTAGAGACCAAAGATTGGAATAAAGGATAGTGAAGGCACTGACGAGGCTACGGCTCTCCTATATAACTTAAAGGCACATACACTGTTGTAAGAGTACTCTGTAGTCAGGGTCAAAGGGAGAAGCTCCCGCGGTGGAGGAGTTTGAACCTGGGTTGTCCACCCCAGATGAGGGTCTGGACCCTGAGAAAACAGCTTATTTCACAGAGCTATTAGAATTTTGCTCCACCTCTTCCAAGTGAGTTGCTTGATTTTGTTTATACATTAAACTGGGCTGGAGAATGGTCTGGCCATTCACCCCAACATAGGAACCTAGATCTTTCATGTACCAAACAAACCATCTGAACAGGGCAAAAGCTAGTCCAAGCCTCCCCCTTTCTCCCTATCCATTCCCTCAGAAGGTCATTGGATTTCCCATACCGGGAAGGCAGCAAGATGGCAAACAAAGAGACAACTTGCAACCCCCGTGGTTCCTGTTAGAAGCCTCTCAAAGAGACAGCAGCACAGAAGCACTTTCACACTACAGAGGTAGTACAAATACTCTTCCTTGCAAGATGCTACATGTAGAATTACATGTCAATTCCACACTTTCAGATTTTACATTTTTGTTCAACTCATTGTTCATCCTGGTCACCTCAAGCTGCCAGACCCTAATTCGACCCCCACCAGGACCCGCACTGTCTCCCACAGAGTCACGACACACCAGCTGACGTGATACAAGCCACCAAGGGGACAGATTTCACCCACAAAGACCCCCTTGGGAGACAGCGAGGCAGGAGGTGCCTTAAACTGCACTTCAGAGACGTTCGTGTCAAGCTGACCCCAACTGAAGACTTCATTTTACCAAGTGAAAACATTTCAATTTTGGGTCAAACCAACCACAAACAAAATGCTTCATTTCTCATGTCCCCAGTGGAAAATACACTTTTTTTTTCTTTGCAAAACTTATTATTTAAAGATTGCTCCATCCCTGTAAAAATAACTTTGACCAAAAGCCACAAACTATTTCTGCTGTTGGTGAGTCCATGCGCACATGGCATTTGTAAGCCTGGAGGTGGATATAAAAGCTTATGGCTTAAAGCAATCAAAAACTTCCCAACCAAGAACTAAACAGCAACGGATTGTACTTTCCAGGGAAATAAAGGTCACATCATCAGGCTAAGCCCAAGCCTAGGAAATTCATACTGGAAAGCAGCTTTTGTAGAATTGTAAGATGCTGGAAATCTCTGCTGAAACCATACTTTCCAGCCATTACACAAAGGGCTGCATGCAGTAATCTTCTGGGAGCTGTTGAGGCTACTGTATTTGTAAAACACTAAGTGTGCTAAACCTACCTTTCACAATGTACTTTGGGAAAAAACCCCAGCCCTTTCTGCAACTGCCCTTGAGCAAATGGATTCTCTTGTAGCTGCTCCAGCAGCCTGTACCTGCTTTGTCAGGAAAATCCTGCCCAGCAAGCTGAGGTGCATGCTTGTTGAACCAGTTGGACCATTAATAGCACAGCTCTGACAAGCACACAGAGCAGAACAAGGGAGAGCATGCACCCGCCCTGTGCAAAGGAAGACCAAGAAGATGCATTTTCCTCTAAGCAGCTCTGCTGGGGAATAACTAGTCATCCAAACGCAGAATCTGCTGCGGTCATCTGCAGCAGTTAAAGGAAAGATGCTCAGCAGGAAGAAGCTCCACAGCCTTTACATATTACAGTGCTGAGGCCTTCACATGTGCAGAAACAACTTCTATTGAAATTATTTACTAAGGACCATTTACTCTGAAAGAGTGGGTACAGGGCTGGGAGGCTGGAGGCTCAGTCCCAAGGCTGCCACTGCCTTGCTGCAGAGTTGTAAATACATTTTCAGCATACATTAAAGCCCAAGTTCAGGATCAAGCTGGAAACATTTGGAACGGCTCCAGTTCTTGCTGCTCACTGGAGCTGCAGGGGTCCAGCAGCGCCCAAGAAGCCCACACTCACCCTGTCACTTCAACTGCTAAAACCCATACCTGATTGAATACGTAGCAGCACCCCGTCTTGGACAGGAAGAACTATGTAGAAGTCAAGTCCTAAGTGACCCAGTATATTGCAAAGCACAACTAATGACTCCACAAGCAATGCTTAAAACAAGTGTTATTCCATAGGGAATAAAAATTGACTTAAGGTCTACTGCACAGGCTATTTGTAGCCAAAATAAGTTCTCATATTTAAAATACTGATGGAGTAATTTCTACTTACAGGCATTCAGCTGAGAGCTGGGGTCAGTGCACTTGCCTTTTCTTTTGCTTTGCTTTCGCTCTTCATCCCTGATCTTCCTCTCTGCTCCCTGCCAGACAAGAGATAAGGGAAGGGGAGAGAGAGACAGAAGGTCTTTTTAGTTTTTTGGCTTTTTTTCAGTTGCAGGGGCAGGAACACTGATTCTTCCAGAGCTGTGTTTGTGGAGGTCAGCTCCATGGTACCTGAGCTGCTGGTTTGCCAAAATGTGCCAAACTTGAGATCTGTTTACCTTTGAGTCCAGTCACCTAATGAAATTCAACAACCATATCCAAGATACAAACACTTGGATTTTCTTTCAAGTCAGATGAAGAATATGATGACAAAAGATATCCACAGCTATTACAACTGTATGAAGTGTGAGATCAGGTTATATCTGAAGTGTTCAAAACAGCAGCAACAAAAAAATTCACAAGTTCCCTCAGTTTTAAGAGTTCACTAGATCATCATCAAATCCTGATCTGTAAAAGTCACACCACACTTGTATCACCAAGTGCAAGATACCTTCCTGCACGTTGCACATCCAGTTGGCAGCAGCTATGCCAGCCTTTACTGATCTCAAGCTGCAGACATGCACCATTTTAAAGCAGGTATTGTTTCTTCTTTTTTATCAGGGCCAGGCTATGACGGAATCCACAGATACCTCACTGGGTTCATGCCCGCACAGTTCCTGGCCCTCCAAACCAAGCAGAAGTAGGGAGGGCACCATATTTTCTGCAAGGTGCAGGCCGCTATGACAGAGAGGACAGAATGTGGTTTGTATTAGAATTACATGCATTCCTCCAGCTCTGCCCAGGTGCCGTACGTGACTTGGTTAAGTCAGGGATGTCACGCTGCCAGGTGCATGAAGTCATAAGCCCATAGTAGATCCCCAGTACTCAATCCTGGTGCTACTACCAGATCACTGCCCAAACTGGTATACACAAGTTCTACCTGTCTGCCAACACCCTCCCGCAAAGCAAGGTAAAAGGTAACAGTTACCTGGCCACAGGAAGTCATTATTTCCCATTCCCACCTCTGCAAAGCTGCCAAAACATAGCCAACATCCTTGTGTAGTGCTGGGGGAAGGCTAGATTAGCTATGGCAAATGAGAAGTCAAAAAGCACGTGGCAACGAGGTGGGAAATGGTGCCTAGCATTGCATCGGAGAAGGGCAACAGCCTTCCTAACCTTCCAGTAAATTAATACCCTATAGGTGACAGGATGCCTATGCCTGCTAGGTAGCAGTGGGCACGTCTGCACTAGCAATAAAAAGGAAAATTGGCCAAGACATTTGATGTGCATTAACATACATCACCTTTTCTCCCACCTAACACAGCAGGGACACAAGCAGCTTCAGGCCACTGCTGTAAAGCAGAGAAAAAATTATACTAAAGACACAGGAATTGCCAGCTTTGCTTGCCCCCAGTAAAGCTGATACAGCCCACTACAGAGAAGACATCCTACCTAAAACTCAGCACAGCAGGACCACCATCCCTCTGCAACCTCCCTTACCAGAATAATCACATCATCTCAGCTCAACAGCAGAAAGGTCAGATTTGGCTCCAGATCTGTTTTTTACCTTTCACATGGAAATAATAAATTCTGCTAATCAAACGCTGTGCCACAGAAAAGCACCTGCTTCCTCAGGGAGAATGTGCTAATCCACCAAGAATACATCTTTTGATAAAACCTCTGCCCTCCCATACCCACAGCCAGAGAGTTCTGCTCAAAAGTCAATTTGTTCCAGGCTACAGGGGCCCAAGTAAATGCATTTCAAATCCCACATTAAAAAAAAAAAAAAAAAAAAAAAAAGGTTATGTCTTGATACCAGGCTTTTCTGCCTTGCCAGCAGAGCTCCGCCACAGCGAGGAGCAGATACTTTTGAAAAGACACTAGCAATACTGTATTCTGCAATTAGGAATACATAAGCTTTAAGAAAAAAGTTTTCCCCAACTTCTTCATCTAATGAACAGGCTACAGGACACCCCATTCCTGCACAGCCCAAATATTGCTGGGCCAAGCCTGAACGAAGCTTGTGGTGTAACATGCTACAGGATGGCACCATCACCCCCATACTGCTTTACTCGGTTCTTGAAACCACATAGAGTTAGATGAAAACCAAATGTCCTGGGCACCTGCAGACCCTCTTTCTGCAGAGAAAGTGTGAAGGAGAAGACAGAAACACATGAAGAAAATTGGTCTCAGAGGCAGCAGCCAAAAACTAGAAACAAGTATCAGCTCCTTCCCCTACGGGTACTATAGACTTGGTCCTCCACAAAGAAAACATGGGTAACAGCACTTGTACAGCTAAGAGTGGCCACATGAGGACAAACTCATTAAGTACTGCAACATGTGTGGATACTACAGTCAGGACGGTCCTGTAAACATTCAGGACCAGCTGACTGATTACCTAAGATTCAAAGCAGGGAAGAAAATGGGTGCTCTTCCTGAAATGCCAGTGCTCTTACAGGAACCTGGAGAAGGTGGCTTGTGCTGGGGTCTATGAGCATATGGGGTTTGCATGGCAAGGTTTTGGTAGCGGGGAGGTACAGAGGTGGCTTCCAGGAGAAGATGCCAGAAGCTTACCCTATGTCCAACAGAGGCAGAGCCAGCTGGCTCCAAGACGGACCCACTGCTGGCCAAGGCCAAGCCCATCAGTGATGGCTGGTAGCACCTCTGGGATAACACAGTTAAGAAGGGGGAAAAGTTGCTGTGTGACTGCAATTGCAGCCAGAGAGAGGAGCAAGAATATGCAAGAGGAACAGCCCTGCAGACACCCAGGTCAGTGAAGAAGGAGGGGGTGGAAGCCCAAAGGAGGCTGTGACCCCGTGGGCAGCCTGCGCTGGAGCAGCTCCTGGCAGGACTTGTGGCTCCATGGAGAGAGGAGCCCAGGCTGGAGCAGGTTTGCTGGCAGGGCTTGTGACCCCATGGGGGACCCACGCTGGAGCAGTCTGTGCCTGAAGGACTTGCACCCTGTGGAAATGACATATGGAAAGAACCCACACTGGAGCAGTTTGTGAAGAACTGCAGCCCATGGGAAGGGCCCATCTTGGAGAAGTTTGTGGAGGACTGTTTCCTGTGGGATGGACACCATTCTGGAGCAGGGCAAGAGCATGAGGAGGAAGGAGTGGCACAGGCAACATGTGATGAACTGACTGCAGCCCCCACTGCCCACCCCTCTGCACCATCCGGGGGAGGAGGTACAGAAAAATCAGGAGTGAAGGTGAGACTGGGTAGAAGGGACAGGTGGGGGAAAAGGTGTTTTAAGATTTGCTTTCTTATAACCCTATTCTGATCGGCAATAAAGTAATTTCCCCAAGCTGAATCTGTTTTGCCCATGCCCATCACCATGCCATGACTTGGTGAATGATCTCCCTGTCCTTATCTCAACCCACAAGCCTTTCATTATATTTTCCCTCCCCTGCCCAGCCAAGGCAGGCAGTGACAGAGCAGCTTTGGTGGGCACCTGGCATCCAGCTGGGGTCGACCCACCATGAGTCAGTAACTGCAGCTGTAAGGATGCAGGTCTGCTCACTGGAGCACTTGCCCAACACCTCAAACAAGCATTTGCGTACAGAGTTTAATTCAACATGGTGACAAACAGTATTCAGGTTGCTGGCCTCTGTCCCCAGCTCTCACTGCTGGACCTGGACGGGATCTGAAAGGCAGCAAACTTCAACACCATTTCTGTAAATGCATATTACAGGATCTTCACACACCAACCTCACGTTGGCTGCATGTTTACAGAATGAACAAGAGTCAGGTTAAATACAGAAAAGTAATCTTTTCTCCTTCCCTCCCTCTTAATTCAGGTACAATTCGCAAAGTATCTGAAGGAATAAAGCAGGTAAAAAGGTCAAAATCCCAGAGGAAAATAAAAAGATCCGCTGGCCTTACTGTACTACTACAGATTTGCTGAAGTTTATGGTGTAGACTCAAATGGTTTCCTTTAAGCTATGTACCGACAACACATCTGCCCTTTTATTAACTGATCTGTCTCATGAGCATTGGCACAAGCCTGTCAGTAATTTTAGCACAGTATCAATAATTGACTGGGTGACTTATGAGTAAGAGAGCCCCTGCTTCCCTGCAGCAAGTCTATACTCACTGGTGTTATAGAGAATACAGGGTGATAACAAATAAGACTCCCAGACAGTGAAAGAGCTTTAGATGACACATTTGCCTCAGTCTCATTTTAGAGGAGGAAAAAGAAGAAAAAATGGAAAAAAAAAAAAAAAAAGGCCTGAAGAAAGCCCACGAGACCCAAGCCTCTTAGGCTTACTGGCAAGTCTGTGAGATAGCTCTGGAGAGCATTCGTTAACTCCCTAGTAAATTCTTTGCAGAAATCATCACAACAGGAGCCATCTCAGGAGACACTCGAAGGAAGATGACTAAGTAGCTTTCAACTGGCAGGCAGCTCCTCCCAACCATGCAGGAAAGCAGAGGGGCCTGTTTAAAAGCATATAGACAGACAATAAAACACGGCAGGATGAATCAATGAGAAGCTACAGCAGAGGCAGACTGTAGAGGGCTCCATATATTTCAGGAGGTAAGTGGGGGCAGAGCAAGGGCACGAGATGAATCTTTGTTGCAGCATCCCAGGGGATGACAAGGCAAGATCACACAGTGTGATCTGCTCAAAGCTAGCACGGGACTCCAGAGTGGGGGTTATGAGCCCATCTCAGACCTGCAGCTCCACAGAGAGGTACTTGAAATATCTCTCACAAAAAGTCCATGCTAAGATGACAAAATCTGGATGCAAAGAATAAGAGGCCCTGATCGAGCAGGATGCAGCAAAATAAGAAATTATTTATGTGTGGTTTACAGCAATCAAAAGGAGGACCGCAGAAGCCCAGACAGCATTTATCCCAGCCTAGAAAGATCTTGGTCACTCTGGAAAGAACAACATTGCACATTAATTGCTCTGATCCTTCAAAAGACTGTTCAGGCAGAAACAGGTTACACAGATTGGGAAATGTTCTTTCTTTGCAAACTCAATTAAGCTTTTACAACTGCTTGCAGCTCAGCTCCTGCTACGTTTCTCTCACAGCTTCTGGTGAACAGCAGCTTTGGGAGAGGTGTTAATTGTCTGCATGCTAAATGCATTAGGCAGAGCAGTGAAATTACAGCACCCATCCAGCTTGTAAATGGGCTTCCTTATACTGCTGTATGTCACAGCAGTACAGTGCGAACAGGAACGTTTTCTGCTCAAAAGATGTGCAGTTCATTGTTTTGGGTTTTTTTAATAACGAATGCAGTAAGAATGCACAAAGAAATTTAAAGGGACAAACATAAAATAGCTTGAGCAAAAAGGCAAGCCACTTGCTCCAATTAATTATCAATTACAATGATTTCTCCTATTGAAGGCACTCTGAAGGACTTCCCAGTGCCTGGAATACCAACTGTCAGCCTTCTGCCACTGACTGACCTTTCTCCAAAGTCAGTGCTCAGGAGCACTTCTCAGCACTCCAGCATTTTGAGAGCAGCAAATTTATCTGAGGTCATCATATAAGCCAAGTAGAAAGGGCTGAAGTTTTTTCCTTGCAAAGTCTGAACACAGACAGGAGTTTTCAGTGGGCCAAAATAGCAAGTGGCAGAATTAGAAAAGGAAAACCAAACCATAGCAAAACCAAAACCCCAAACCAAGCTGCTAAAACATGGAACAGCCTTTCCCAAAGAGTCACTTTGGGAAAGTCGCAAATCGATCCAAGCTTACCTTGTCACAGAAGACTTTAATCTGGCAGTAGGCTCTGTGGACAGGTTTGTTACTCCTGTTATTGTAGCTGTAGGTGTCAATCTGAAGATTCAGGGGCAGGCCTTTAACTCCCTTCTGAGAGGAGAAATCGGTGCTGAGGCAGTTCACAGAAATGAAAACCTGTGGAAAAAGAAAGCAGCACCCGTCAGCAGCGACACACATGGCTGCTGAGCGAGGGACTACTCTGTAAGTGCTATGACTTAAATGCTCGTCCTCGCTACTACAGGCAGGACCTTCTTTCTTCTGAGAGATCAGGTAAGATCCCCAGGGAGTGGTACAACAGTCTTCTTTGTATAAATCATTACGGGTGACAAAGCCACTTTGTCCAGAATGGATTTCAACAAACTCTCTGAACTTCATGAAGACGCCACGAAGCGTTCCCAGATATTTCTGCCCAACAGATCTCAAATGTCATTATCAAACTTTTAGCAAGGGAAATCCTCCTACATGCAATCCTCACTGCCCAGTGTTTTACCATCTCAGTAAGACCACAACCATACTTTGAAAATTTTATGTTGCAAGTTAAAACAAACCTTTCCATGAGTTTTACGTAAACTGCTATGAGCACAGATTATGCTTGAAACTACTTGGTTGGGGTTTGTGGGTTTTTTGGGTGGTTTTTTTTTTTGGTTTTTTTTGTAAATGATATTAAAGGCTTTTAAAAAAATATTAGGCAACACATTACCTTTAAACACAGGAATAATGCTATTATTTCAGTGAAAGAGTTTTCAGGCTGTACACTTAAGAAGATGAACACTATTTTGAATATTCCCCAGTAAGACCTACAATACCCTGTTAATGTGCAGATCAAAAGGAGAAGATAGTATTTTCATTATTCTTAAAGAAACTGAATTATGGGGAAAATTAATTAAGAGAATTTAACATATCTAATTTCATTTTCATAACTGCCTTAAGAAAACCACCAAAAAAACCCTTAACACCCCCTCAAAAAAACCCAAACACCAAACCACAAAAAACCACAACCAGATAACAAGTCCAATGCTACTTAACAGAAGGAAGAAATATTATTTTGTGTACATGAACAGACAGACCAGAGTACTCTGTACCCAGAACATGGGCTTGCTGCGTGCCAGACTCTTCTCTGGACACAGTCCTCATTACTGGCATGTGTCAGGAGAAGCTGCAACGATTAATTAGCAGGAATTTACAAGCTACCAAGACCTGCAATAGCTCCTCTCCTCTCTGCCCCAAGAATAAAGGCTGGCAACCTACTGCTTTAAAAAAAAAAAAAAAATAATCAAAGCCTTGGGAGCCAGAAGCACCTTCCCAGAGATTTTGCAGTACTAGCCCACTATCCGATAGCCTACTTCATGTGCAACTACCACAAAGACCCCATGCGACAGTCTGTGCGGTGACCTAGTGCCACCTCCCGGCGCCGTCCCGGCGCTGCAAAGCCTCAAGGTAGGTTTTGAAAAGTTTAGGGGTTTGGGGTGGATTTGTCGTTTTGCAAAATGCTTACCATGCTTCTTCGCACAGATTCTGCAACACCCGTTACTAGTTTTAACAGAAGAGGGGAAATGGAAATGCAATAACTACCACCAGAGTAGGAATGTAAGCTTTCCTTTCCCCTTCTGCATATATAGCACAGTCGTATAAAAAGCTGGGGGTGGGGGGGGTGGAGAAGAGAATAAGATAGATAAGCATGTTCTCCAATAACTTGTCTGAATGTTTGAGATTCACCGGCAACTTCTCGCAGCCCTTGTGAGCACCAGCTGCCCCGGAGCGGGGAGACAGCTGCTGGCACACCAGCTTGGCAAACAGTCCCCATCCCTTCCCCTGGGCGTACGCACCATCTCACAGAGCTGGCAATGCCCCCGCTGGGTCCCGCTTGTGCAAAGGGACACGGAAACATGTGAAACGACATTAACTCACACCAGCACGGCACGCCAGCAGAGCCCCATCCCCAGCCAACCTGACCTGCGCTGCTTGTTCCGTGGTGGCCCGAGCCAGGAAAACACGCAGGGACAGCAGCACCAAAGGGAAGCCAGTGCTCAATGCCTGCTCGCGCTGCAGCCTGTGTCTCAGCATCCCAAACCCACGTTGTTCCAAGATGACTTTTTTTTCAAAGCATTAAATACATCTCAAATCTCAGCCAGGAAAATTCTTTTAAAATCAGCCCTTCTCAACGTTCCCCCAAATTGACCCAAATGATGGCTTTGCTACCATTTATCCAGGTCCCCCCTTCCCCCTTTTTGCTACCTTTGACTTTACAAGGGCATTTTGCTTGCGGTGCTGGCACACCCCGGGGGGAAAGCTTCAAGGAGCTTGAAGAGCTGCTTTCACCCACTTCGGAGCTAGGTAATCAGATGTATGCACAACTTGAATAATTGTGTTCCTTGAGCAGGGGTTTTGTTTTTTAAAAGAGCCTTGACTCTGGTGTTTGCATATTTTTACATTTTTAATTTTAATTTTAAATGTATTTAGCCATACTGAATATTCACACACAACTCTCATTTCTGTTTGAGGAAACGACTGCATTCTTTAAGAAAATATGCCCAAGCAGCCATGCCAGCAGGTCCAACCCAGCCCCAAAATTTCTGTGAAATGCCCCATTTGAGTTTCACACAGCTAGATACCCAGTGGACCCAATGTGCAAAATCAGCCATCAGTTCCCTAGCAATTGGTGCAAATTCTGAGAATCCAGGTCCACATTTTCAGTTTTCATGGCTTGTCAGCCACACAAAGCTTACGCAGCATGCTGGGCTGAAGGTAGAGGGGTTGGTCTCAGCATGACAGATGCATGCTACTACGGTGGAGCTGCGTGGGTATCCCATGGGAATCTGGGATTGCCTATCAGATGACAAAGATTATCCTCCTACTTTAAAGTCTCCTCATTTGATTAGCTTTGGCTTAAAGCAGCTGACTTCATTTTCATGCCATTTAAGTCTTCGGGACTCTGGGCAGGAGATGACAACTAAAAACCTAATCACCTCTCTGAAGCAACAGCGAGCCAGCCTGTCTTCTGTTCATATAACACCATGTCAGTTCAAAAGGATCATCATCTTCCCCCTACCCATCCCGTAACTCCTATTCTTGAGCAACTTCAGGTTGCCTCAATTTCCACAAAAACAGATTTTTAGCAAACAGCTTTTCCACTCTGAGTGAAAACAGTTTCAGCCAGGTGCTTTTTGTTCAAGAAGAGTTGACTTGCATTAGAAAAGAAACATAAGGCCAAGTGACTATGCCAGCTACATCCCCACCCCAAAATTGCCAGAAGAAAGAAAAACGTAACCACAGAAGTTGCTCTGCGTCTTCAGCCTGCTGAGCAAGATTCCTTTTCATGTGTCCAACCTATTTTTCTAAGGGCAGTTCCGCATTCTCAGCTATATTAAGATTTGTTGTTACTTAAAAAAATATATTTCATCTCACCTCCCAAGATTCAACATAAAGACAGCATTTAAAAACAGAGCATTGTCAAGCCTGAGCACTTACAAACGTGAGTCAAGCCCTCAAAAGTTATGCAGATTTTCTTTAAAACTGAGATTTCTAAAAGGATTAGAAACCTGTTCTCCAGTTATTTCGCTTGCTTGGCAGTTAAGCCTTTAGTCTATTTCAATCATATTTCCAGGCTTTTCTCTCCAACTAAAGCCAGGTTTTATTTTCCTTTTCTTTTTGTTGATTTTTTTTTTTTTAATTCTTGCTATTGATGAAAGCAGACATTCTCATCAAGACTAATGGCTCCACAATGGCAAGGTTTCAGATAAAACACTGAACAGCGTGAAACCCATGAGCTGGTATGAGCTGCTAACCCCCCACCATCTGACAGTCACCCTACAGAGCCTCCTCCACCCAACAACAGGTTGGGTTTCCTGCAGCCTCTGGGGCAGATGAGCAGCAGCCCAGCCGCACACAACCAAAGACCAAAGGCAGAAGGATTAAAACACCTCCTCCAGGATCATGCTGGAAGTCAGCGTGGGAAGAAGCCAGACCTCATGACTTCCTGGTCTGCTTTAAGCACCCGACCACTTGCACCCCTCCTTGCCTAACCTGGGAGAAACACACCGTGCCTACATTCAAATCTACGAGAAACAATCTTCCATTTTAATAATGCAGAAGAAAAAAATTAATCCGGCAGCTCTGCTGTGTGCCCTCAAGGAAGGGCAGCAGAGACAGCCAAGTTCTTTCCACACAGCACCTTTTTCTAACAAGATCTGCCTTTCAAACAAACCAGGAAAAACAGGCATAATTAAAGGGCAATCAAAGCACTGCAGGAACCTCGCTGTCAGCGAGATGAAAGATGCCTTTTTTAAATGAAGGCTTGCATACCCAGATCTCTTCTCCTCAGTTTATCTTGGATACCGTGCTCTCCTGTCACACGAAAAAGCACCAGCAATTTTGATTAGTCCAAAGGCTACATATGCAGCAGCTTTAGACAAAATGTCATCTTGTACAGCCTCTTCTGACTCACTGCAAAGCAAAGCTGAAAAGGAATGATACGTAGGTACAGTTCGACAGTGTCTGGGGTTGCCATAGGTAATGGCAAGCAACTCAGATGGGTATTAGCACACCATAAACTCTGGCCAGTCCCCAGCAAATGCAAGCATGGGTGAGACTGTAATGGCCACGTAACAGATCTCACCATCGTGCAGAGTCTTGTACATCCTTCCGGGTAAGATCCTACACAGATAGACTTGGGACTATCAGTCTGCTCACCTTGCTCCACATGGCTTTAATTTCAATAGAAGACAGGCAAATTGAATTCACCTCCTCCTATTTATGCTCCATTATATTTTTGTACTTGGAGGATGAAGACATGATTCAATAATCCAAGTCCATTGGGTATTTCTTTCTCTATTGATAACTCAGACAAAAACTTCAGCTCTTTTCCAGCACTAGTAGGCAAAATTCTCTCATTTTAATGTTATATTCAACTTAAAATTGTCAGGATGCTTCTGGTTTTGGATTACTGTGTTTGTACAAAACACAGTTTGGAGTCTACAACACAGCCACCAGGGACAGGTTAAACCACAATGAACTTTTCCAGGGAATGCAGTCGGATATTGTTTTTCTTGTTGGTGGCTAAATAATTTCAGTGTTCTGCCCAAAACGCAGTAAGCAAAGGGATTCCAGTGTGTCCTAGGACCATTTCCCCAACACCAAGGCAGTGTCTCCCCTGTTACCAGTCACCACGCATCCTACTTGCGGACCAGCCTGGGGCCACACGCAGCCCTTGCACAACTGGACCTGCTGGACCTACCCTGCCTCTTGCTTTGCTTTCCTTTGGATCAGCAAGGCCATTCCTGTGGTCTCTGGAGGGGAGGGCAGCAGCCACTGTGCAGCTGACTTGATCTACAAGTTATTTTCACTTTTTGCAGGACAAAGGGTCACAGAAACCCTCAACTGAACCGGCAGGAAGAGGAGCCTGTGAGGTTACAACAGCAGAATAAAAACCAGAGGAACAGATAAGGTGAAGGATCCATCAGACCTAAATAAAAGGAGTTGGGCTGGCACCAGAGGACACAAACCAGCTCCCTCCGCCTCTGCCTGCGCAGACTCCCTCAGAGAACCAAGGCATGCATCATCCAACACTAGGGAGCGGGAAGCTACACAGCTATGGCAACACCAGGACACAGCCGCTCCCCACCCCAGCTGCCAGCAGGAATTCTGGGAATGTCAATGCACAGCCCAGCAGCTCCCAGGTTGTTTGGTCTCCCACGGATGCACGTGCAATTCAGGGGTATGCAGCGCGTGGTCACACACTCCTTGCTGGCTAGCTGAAGGAGCAGCCCTAGGCCCAAATTCCACAACTCATTTATCAACCCTCCACCGAAGAAAAATTATCCGGAAGTTCAAAGGCTGTTATTTCAATACTGACGGCTGAAAGCATATGGTTTCTCTAAAAGCTTGGACAAATATAAAAATAAAAGGGAAAATACAAAGGGTCTTTTCTAGAGATTTGTCCATGTGTGCTTCATTTATGCTGTGAGCTGGCTAGATGTAAATCACCTCCAGCCCAAAAGCTTTATATGTTATACCGGCCCAGCTCCAAGCCCTTGCAAGAGGCAGAGCCATCAGCCTGGGCACTGTGTTGCACTAACATAGCTACGTGGCTTCCAGGATCGGCTCTGGGTCACAGCCAGGCAGCTTGAAGTGCAGGCAGGGCAAGCACAGGTCTGTCTGTACACATCCGCAAAGGCACATCCTAAGAAAGCAGCGCTGGGAAGACTGTTCTGTCTTTAAAAGAAGAAGAAAAAAAAAACCCCTACACTTTGGTACAGATCACCTGAGAGGTGGCTAATCTCACTGCTCTCACATTCATTTCTTCACCTCCCACATGCACCGCAGGTTTTGCATCAGCAGGAGGCAAGCCAGGAAAGAGAGATTAAAAAATTGGGCAATTCATGCACCTGTGGGCTCCTCAGCCACCCTCCTGCCTTTGGGATCGGACGCTCCAAATAAGGCTTGTCTGGCAGATGCGCCACAGAGCCGCATCCGTTCCAGCTCCACTCAGCCAGACCCAGCACCATCCTGCTCACAGCCCAGGGAAGTTAGTTTGCATTCAAACTTACCAAGCCCACTTCGGGTGACTGACACAAAACACATCGCAGGGTTCCATGCCACGCCAAGGAACACCGAGTGGGAAATACGACCCAGCCCCAGATAAAAGAACAGCCTCCTAGCAAGTTCATTCCATGAACAAGACAAAAATGAATGGTAATGAAAGGAAAATACATATGCCTGCTCACAAAGAGCAGGACTAATTGTTATTCCAACCTGTTCTGAGGCAAGGAAATACAGGAATGTCTGTGCTCACAACACGTGGGAAATGTGGCTATAGAGGTTCCCAGTCCTACTGATGCTACCTCCCACCCCACACTCTGATAAGATAAAGGCCCAGGGCCAGGTGTCAGCTTTTTTTAGGTTGGTCGGAAAGAAAGTAAAAAAGAGCAGTTTGGCAAGAAAGTGGCAATATGTAAAAAAACCAAACAAAACAAATCCCACCAAAAAACCCCCACCACCACCCCCGAAACAAACAAACCAAACCCACAAAACAAACACCCCCCCCAAAAAAAAAACCACCTAAAAGAATTAAATCTATAAAGGCACAAAAATGGCTGAAAAGGAAGTGTTGCCATCAGATATAAAGGGAATGGAGGAAAGGGCAGGGTGCGTGTGGTGTGGCAGGGATCACCTCCTAGTTTTCTCTATAGGAAAGCTACCATCAGGAAGATTTTTCTTTCAGCTTTAGAAAAGCTCCATAGTTGGTTGGAAGACCAGACGGATGGTGGAGTTTGGCACACCAAGTTCTGAAGAAAAACTCTTGAGCTGAAAACTTGCTTCTAATTCGCAACACTTTAAATCAAAGGCAATGCATTCTTGGTTTTAAGAAAACCCAGGACAGAGTAGGGAGAAATCTGTACTAAGAGGCAGGCAAGCAATGTTTGCTATGACTTTCCTATGTCACTGCTCCAAAAGCTGTGTGTACTTGCACCTCAAAGTACTTGTGGTCTGCAGCCTTGGCTTCAAACCAATCTCTTTTCTTTAAGTATGTTTGACTCATCACATTTCATAGTTTCATTTCTAACTAGCCAAACCTGTACCTACTCAATGCTGCTGAAGGTGGCAACACCTTCTCTAATGAGGCATATGACTGCTGTTTCATTACAATGGCATCCATATAAATGCATGCAATATTCATCAATCAAAAAAGTTGAAATTCTTCCTACAGTGAACACCAAGTGAGGATTATGCTAGAATAAACTCTTAAAATAATAAATCAGTGGTGTACACCCCAGCCTTATTTCAAGTTGTAGCAAGAGATCCACCCTCTCCAAAAACAGCTCATCTGAACAGAAAGTCCTGGCCAAGAACTTCATTCAACACACATGAGGATCTGCCAGAAGACCACTCTCGTTGCCCGATTTGCTATTTCAAAAGGCCAACCCAAATTAGCCACAAATTACCTATATATGGAACACTTCCACATTTCTTGGACAAAAAAAAAAAAAAAAAAAAAAAGAAAGCAGCGTTGTTTAGTTGCTCTGTCACTCAGGATATCACTTAAAAGATACCACAGTACCTTTCCTTTGGTGGAAAGAAAGCAGAAAGCTCTACCATGATATTCTGCAGCTCAAAATGCCTGTTACAGCCTCATCACGTATCCCTTCTTAGTAGAAAGGGTCTTTTCACACACAGCATCTGGCTTACAATGCCTTTTTTTTTTTTTTTTTTTTTTGAGGAAAGGAGTGGGAGGACAATAGAGCCCTTAATGTACAGTGACATCATTTTTGGCTACAGTCCCACCATCCAGCCTAAAGCAAGCCAGACAGAAGACCTCCACGGGGGCCCTTCTCTGGGAGCCACTGGAAGCAACACCAGTTTCAGAAGGGACCCATGGGCAAGCATGGAAGGGGTGCCCCAAGCACAACAGCAGGGTCCTCGCACTGTTAGGACTACAAAAATGGGGCAAGGAGGCTCTTGCGATCACCGTGCAGGCGACACCTTGCCCTGTTCGGACAAGAGGTCCCAACTTTCCTGCTCCACGGGGCAGGAGCTCAGACAGGATTCCAACAAGGCAGGATCCAGCAAAGCCAGCTAACCCTGGGGAAACTGATCTGTCCAGATTGTTCAACTGTCACTGACCTGAGAGCAGGCCATGTCCCCAGGCCAGAGTTATGGGATAGAGAATTTGCTTCACAGCCTAACGGGTAACACAACAGAGGTAACAGGACAACGGACAACATTACGAAGAGTAGCCGGAAACATTTGAAAGAAATATGCATTTAACCATGCACGTAGGGGCAATTTTCATTAGAAGACCTCTAACGGGTACCAACCAAGAGGAGGAGAAATGAGTACACTGTACAGACCTGGAGAGAGATGGTTCCCAGCTTCAAAAACTCACGGCCTGAACCTATAAACGCTTCTACCGATTGACATATGAAGGTCAAAGACATAAAAAAGGCTGCAGGGACAGGACTCCTCTTCCTTACCTTCCCTACCTTTAAAATCCCCCGATTTTAAAGATAGCCAAGCCTGCTCAATCAACAAGAAGGGGCAGAACCTCCATAGAAAACTCCATCTCAGCTCTAGACACCCCATCCCTAATGAAGTCATAGAGGCTAAAGACGATGAGCTTGCCTTCAGACATCTAAAGGCTTCTTTGCAGGAGAAGAACCCCACCTCGACTGTCTGCCCAACACTGCAGACATTTGGGACAGGGTGGGAAACTGTTTGAAGTCTCCACAAGCCTCAGGGTAACTCCAGCATTACCTGTTGCATGCAAGCAAGTATCAGCTACACATCTTTGTCAGACTCATCAGACCACGCTTCCACCCAACCAGGACGGCTCCAGACTGAGTAAGTGTACTGGCTTTCCTAAATATCCTATGCAACAACTCACCAGTTCGTCAACTGACTTCCCAGTTCAACATCTCCCCTTTTCTTCTCACAAAGCATGATTGTGTCCCCATCCAATTATTCCCCTCCCCCAGTCTGTCAGGTGGTGGGAGTCAGACTTCACCTCTAACACAGACACCTGGAAGTCCACCTGAATCCCACTTCCCCACTCCACAGTGTCTCCTGTCCACCTTTCCAACCCTGACCCCCCTCTCCTCCTGATCTCAGGGCAGTCCGCCTGTCCCTCTCGAAGCCTGGCCTTCCACCCCACCCTCAGCTCCCTTCACTGTCTCAGAACAAGGGGGCTTTGGATCCTGGTCTCTTTTCCACCTTGAACACACTCTTGCAAAGGTCAGAAAATCCTTAACCCACCACTCTTCTACGAGGTGGCCACTGCCAGCAGCTCCTGTGATGTCCCAAAGCAACAGAAGAGGGCAGAGAGGAGCTGCCAGAGAGAAACAGCATTTGCTCCAAAACCCACGGACACCGTCTGGCCCCAGAGCGGGAAATCCGTCACGCGTGAAATACTCCTGGTTTCTACACACACCGGCTCACAAACAGCACGCCAGCGCTGCCAGCTGTGCGACAATCCCGTCCGTGCAGAGCCAGACCTGCCTGCTATGTCCAGCGTCCAAAGGCCCGGCGTTGCCCTCGGCTCTCCCGGCACAACGCGGCTGGGAAGTACGCGTTGCTGAGGGCATCTCAAACATCCTTCTATTCCCCAACTCCGAGCTGCAAAACCCGCACATTTGCCTTGCTACAGAAGGAGCACGGGACCTGTATTGCCCAAAAGCAGCATTTCTTCACCAGAAAGCTGTGTTTTACAAAATCCCCGAAGCGCCCCAAGGGGACTGGCAGACTGGCAAAGCACTCTCTCGGGCAGGTAACACCTCCTGCACGGACAAAGCGGCAGAGGTACGATATTCCTGTGCATCCCCACGAGGGCTAGCACAAGAACGGCGAGTACCTGGTCCCAGAGCTGCTAGGGGGAACTTCTTGTGATAATATACTATTTCTATCTTAAATCTGAAACATCCCCGGAGCCCTGGGTGCCTAAATGAGGAATTACATCAGAAACTCCAGACATAAGAGCCTCGTCACCTCCCACTTCACACTGCTGCACAGGATCAAATCATTCCCACAGCAAACTGGGAGCAACAGCAAACTGGGAGCAACAGCAAGAGGGAAACAGGAGAAGCAGCAACCCCCACAAGAATCACCTGGCTCAGGTTCAGGGCTCAGAAAGCAAATTTCTAATAATCTAATAATCAATGCTTGCTGGCTGATAAAACCTACCATCTATGCAGTACTGCTGCAATTATTACACAGAAGACACTATATTTACTACTGTGGAGGACTTTCTGCAGCATCGAAGACTCAGTGCTCTTATGCCCTGCTCTCTTCATATAATTCAAGACTGAGGGGCAGGGAGGGGGGAAGAAAAGGAAAATAAAAGAGAGCATGCAAGGTAAATGAACCATGCAATAAAAATTGTTGAAATTGGCTCAGGCATCTACTGATAAGATCACAAGAGTTGAGAAAGAACTACAGCTCTACTGGTGAGAAATCCAATCATTGACAAAACACATCCACTCAGAGGGGAAAAAAAAAAAAAAAGTAAAATAAAGTAAAATAAAGTTAGACGCTTAAACACACAGAGCACTTGCTAAAAATGCCAGTTCTTTGAACGCTGAAGTCCAGAGTATTTTTGTCTGAATATGACTCTGATCCCAGGAGCCAACGTTTGCACTCTTGGTATCAACAGTCCCCTCTGCAGGTTCATACAAACCAATACTCAAACCGTATGGATCTCACACACCGAGACTGTGAATCTGGAAGCAAATTTCCATCTAGCTACAAAACTAGTTTGGCCTCCCACATACCTCTCCATACCACCTTAGCCCAGGAAGTTCAGCCCTGAGCTGAAGGATCACCATGAGGGTATTTAGACCTTTGCAAGCTGCTATTGGCAACTTCACTATAGGTTGAAACTACTCATTTAGGGGTCTGCGGAGTACTTGGGCCATAAGCACCTGCTGCACAGGGCAGGCCTCTGTCAACTGGTGGGAAGCAATGGCTTTCCTTGGGGCAGCCACAGCGTTCTCAGCACCAGGTCTAAGCCCTGTTCCTGGGTTAGTGGCCCATCCCCACTGCTGTAGGATGGCTCAGCCAGCGGACAGGCAGCTGCAGAGCTGCTAAGTGCCTCCAACTCCTTGGGGACCTGAAATCATTGCTGTCTGCACAGTCCATCCCTGTGTGCAAATCCTAAGCCCTCGAGTACCTTGCAGACACCGTTTACCTGGGTACCTTGAACGTCAGGCTGGTTACGGCAGCAGGATAACATCTCAGGAACACTTACTGCCTCCTTTTGCAGCCCTTCTGAAGCTTCATTTGCTTGCTCACATAGCAAAGTGCTTCATGCTTCAAAAAACTCAGGTCAGCATTTTAGCATCCTCCAAGCAGGTAAGGCCCTCGCTGCCATCCCTCTCAACCCCACTGAAGCAAAATCTGGTGAACAGGGGAGGCTAGCACCCAACACCAGCCTCGCAAGTAATGTCACGCATGCTGCAAGACAGCACTTTCAGCAGCAGCAGCACACACGGCTCCTCGCTGCTGCCTGCCAAGCACCCCAAACCTCTCACAGAGCTGAAACCCAAGAGCAACCTGCACATAATCTCTCCGTGCCTCTTTTCTCCACAGCCCTTGTGCAGCAAAGAGGAAAGCTCATGGTGACAGTGAGCTCTGTGCAGTGACAACACCCCTTGTGCCTCCTGCAGAGCGTAGCAGCATGTACAGCTCCAGAGAAAGACCTTTGCTGCGAGGTCCTATGTCCCCCTAAGCTAGGCTCTCCCTAAACATGGCCATCTGCAGCATCCATAGTTTTCCCCAATTTTTAACAAAAACCCAGGCAGCAACGAAACTCTCCAAAGAAAATTCCTGTACTTTGGCTCCAGCAAGAAACCGATGGGAAATGCCTTCAGAACAGAGATGACTCCACCTGCTGTCCTTGCACCCAGAAGATGCACAAGCCTTTTTCAAAAGCTGGAGTGGCTTCAAACAGCTGCAGTTAGCTACTAGCTAGGGAAGCTGCCCATACTTATGCATCTACCGTAGTGCCCAAAGTTCTGAAAAAAGATCAAACCAGAGTTCACCAGGAGGCTGCTCTAACTTGAAATAGGTCACTGGGTATTGGGATCTGTGGTTTCAGCAATGCATGCTTTGGGAGCTCAAAGGCAGCAGCTACTCCCTCTTCTGCTAAAGGCAAGCCCATTGCCACAGCCTTAACGCCCTCAGGAGCTGCCCCCCTCCCCCCAGCCTCCCGCAGGGATCCTCCAGGAGACTGTGCTCACTGCCAAGCCTAGCTATGCTCCATCACACCTCCTGCACCACTTCATCTGCCCTGGAAATGCTCAGCGCTTCCTTTTGTCAGTACTTGTTTGTCAGGTAGGCAGTTCTGCCAAGAACCTTAAAGCAGTTGCAAAGCTCTCCACAGTTGCACATGTAAACCCTCTTAAGAAATAGCCAGAAGGTTTTGCCTAATGTTAAGAGCGTAAACAAACTTGTTACATGCTAATCACCAGGTAGGCCACACACCCTTCCCCTCCCCCAGCCCTCGAATCTACTAAAAGGGTGATCATGGTCACCTACCTTTGCTTCCTCGTTGATGTCCCAAGTGAAGGATATGGCGTTGTATGCAATCTCCTCAATGTTACTGATGGTGTTGAAGCTCTCCTTGTAGTCCGCTGTTAGAGAGAAGGATGCATGAGGGAGAGAAAGAGGCGATACCATCTGGAGTCTTTAATCACACAAAGCAGCAGAAACTGCAACTCCTCAGCAACCCCTGAGGAGCAAAGGAAGCTGAACTGTACTTAAGAACGGATCATTAAAAAGGCTGGAAATGTTGGGTTTTTTCCATTTTTTCCATGAGAATCAAAGAGGAGGAAGGAGGGAAATGGGACTCGGCAGAAATTCCAAACTAGAAACTCCCGTGAAAAAGGCAGATGTCCCAAATACTGCATGTCCTGTGCCATAACCTGCTATGCCCAGGAAACTCTACCCTGTACAGCAAGGGCATAAGCTCTCAATAAAACTCCTTCAACAACAAACAAAGATTTGCATGCGCGTCTACTTTAAGTGCCAAGTGATTAATCCCTGCTTTTATTCACAGAAGGAAGGGACGAGGAGTACAACCCAGCCTTCAGCCAGAGAAGACTGGAAGCCAGCCAGCCCCAGCCTTGTCTGGAGGCAAGTGGAAATTTGCAGTGTTTTCTTTTTTTACATGTACCAAAGACCAGTTGTGAGCAAAGCTGTGGGAAGGAGGATCATTAGCGTTGAGGTATTTCTACAAGGATCTTGTGCTTTGAAGAAACACAATATTTAGGACAGCCACAGACTCTTATAAGCTGCAATTTAGCTACATGCACCAAGATATTGCAAAGCAACCATAGTCTGGAGGCAGGGGGTGTGTTAGATCTCCCAATGCAAAACTCTAAACTCAGCCTGCTCGTGAACCAAAATCCTCCAAAAACCAGCCTCCTTAAGGAATCCTAAAAACTACAGCATTAGCTCCAAGCAATCAAAAGCTCTTTCTGGGCTTTCAGTAAAGCTACGGACAGCACAGAGATGATCCATCCAAAGGTTCCTTAAAATAACAAAGCTGTAGCAGAAAAACAAATCTTGCCAAGGAATTAGGTTTGGAGTTTGACATCAGCAGTGAACGTTCCTTACCTATGTCAATGCATCTTTGTTTGGCTGTGTGCTGTCTTGAGTGCCAGTATTTCCAGTGCCTGAGCTGATCTTCCTTGTTTTGTCTTCTGCAAATACAACCATGATGACACTCTGAAAGGACAAGGGGAGGGGGGTAAGAATAAAAAAAAACAGAAACAAAAAACCACCACCAATAAAACCCAAACCCACAAACACGTGAAAGAGGAAGGAGGCCAGAGAGTACATTTGTTTTGGACAATCTTGTTGGTATCAGGTTTTCTGCTTTAGGCTTTCCAACTTGACGCACCGCAGTGTACCTGGCACATGGCTGCCAAACAGGAAAGCAGCGCTTTCTGGGTCATAAACAGAGATGAGCAGAACTGCTCTCCTAACTGGAGTTCAAGGATCTCATTCCAGGCATTGCACCACCTTTAGACAAGTGCTGACACCACTTCTTAACAGACTGAGCCAGGATGGGTTGGTCTGGAAGTAGGTGGACAGCAAAGGAACGAACACTGACGTAAGACATCAGGTAAGCTGGCCTTAGTGCTGATGCTCTGGTTTACATTGCTGCACTTTGGGAGAGTTTAAGGCTACCACTGTAGACAGCCTCTTTCCCCAAAAAAACACAAGAGCTGCCACTCACTCGGACTTTACTGATGGGGTGATGGATTCCTTCACTGCTGCTGACTTCTTTCAGCGTGATCGGGTAGAATTGACCTTTATTCAGGTAAGTCATCGTGCTGTCCCCAGGCTTCTGTCGGAGGGACTTGGAGGCTTCCAGAGTGTATTCAAAATTATTCCTACAGAGCGAAGAGGGCAGTGATTGCTAAGGCATTTTCCTGGAAAGCCGATTAAATGTTCCACATCTTAATTTGGAGAAATTCCAAACTCTTTAGTTGACTCACTAAGCCATCAACAGGCAAGGAAGTTGGAAAACAGGATGAGCCCCTTTTTGAACCATTTCCTTCACGAATGAACATTTAAGAGAACTTCTTGGCAAGCTAAATCCCAAGACACGTCAGCAGGCAAGACTGGAAGCTCCCTATTCAGACCAAGAGCAGCAAGCTACTTTCATGGAACAGAATATCTATTAGTAATTAAATTAAATTCACAAGCTAATAAGCCATTCAGTGGCCACCGTCTTCTCCTCTTTCCTCTTGGTCAACTGCAACTAACCAAACAACTAGTTTATTCCCCTCCCTTAAGAGTTCAGATGAGTTTCATACTTCCTATTCCTGCTGTAGATCTCCAGCAGGGAGAGAGCAGTGCCAGCTGACCAGGGAGAGGGACACAGCTAGAAGCCAGCTCTGACACCACCGCAGAGCTGACAGACCACACTGCAACGTCCCATGGGACAGAGAGCTGGCACAAGGACAGCGACTACAACTGGGCAGTATTTCCAACCCTGGAGGTAATTTCCCTTAAAGCACTTTTCCTTAAAGATACAGGTAGGATTTTCAACCGTGAAATTCAAATGAGCAGACACTGTTGCGGTTTTGAGATCCACAGCCCCTGCAGTGCCTGACAGAGACTCAGCACAGAAGGGCATGAGACGTACTGCTCACTCACGGACAACTGTGAGAGAAAGGCAAGATACGAGCAAACAGGGGCCTTAAAGCATTACCCAGAAATGCTGTCAAAAACATAATCTTCTGAATTCATGTTGGCCATCCGGAGATTCAGTTCAGTAGGAAAGAAAACCTGGGGTAGACACAAAGCAAAACAACACAACAATTAACACAGCAACAACAAGAAAAGTCAAGATTAAACAGATACTCGTTACCACAGAACCTCTGGCAGGCAAATTGATCATCAGATAACAATTGATTTTTTTGTCTGTACAAACAGGGCACTTTAGCAGAGTTTTAATCCAAACCTTTTGGGTGTCAACTAAGCACAACATCTCACAAGCTTCTGAGCCAGCTTTAGGGCAACATTTTACAAGTTTTCCCAGATCTCAAAGAACAGTTATAGCTACACAGTTCCTTGAGGTCTGGCTTAAAAATCAAAACACAGTTATGCTGGTTTTTTTCAGTTGGTACCATAAAACAAAAGAACACGGATTTTCATCCAGGTTTGACTCTTGCTCAAGGCCCCTAAATAAACTGACCATTTTTCACTGACACACACCACTCCTTGAAGCTGGCAGTAAGGAAGCTCACAGACATAGTCACCTCGCTTCAGTACCTGCAAAAGTGCCATGGAGTGCTGAACTCTTGCAAAACCTGGCCTGGTTCTGTGGATCGAGATAACTACTTCCACACTCTGCAAGCCAAAGGCTCTGTCACCAGTGAGATTAATCATTCGTTTTTGATAATGATTTCATGTTGGGAAGGTTTTATTTACCAAGTTGTACTTCTGCACCTTTGCAAAAAAAAAGTCTTTTATTCCTAAATCACTGGGCAGATATCTGGCTCACATAAGAACAACTAAAGATGGAACTGGATCTCTCCACGCAGACCAAGACACACACACACACACACACACACAGCGACTGCCTCTCTTGGTACCTCTTGCACACCCTCCTTGAAAGTCTCTGAGAAGGTGGAATCTGGCGTTCGCCTCTGGGAGTTTTGAGGTTGGGTGTTGGAACTGAACTGGTCAGGATTGAGGTTCCTGTCGAAGACCACCACCCGCTCGGGGGGCTCCGGGTGGTAGACGCTTGGTGGGATGCCCACTGCAAAGCCATGGGGCTGTGTCTCTGTTTTGATGGAGTGGGTAGGCATGGTTGCAATTGAAACGGTGACTGTTGTGTCAGGGGTTGTAAGATGCCCTCTCTTGTCCATGCCCATTTGGGGCGTGTGTGGAAGGACAATATTGAAAGGCACATTTTTCAGAACCTGGACTCTGTTTTCTCCAGCAGAAATGAGAGACTGTTCTGTCACATTTGGGATGCTGTTCCTTTAAAGGCCAAAGGAAAAAAAAGCATAAATTATACAGCTCATTTTCTCATTAAACAAGATCTAGAAATACTCAGCTTTTTGGACAAGGACAGCTGATACCAGCTCTCCTGCTTGTGCAGAACAGCTCAATCCTAACCTGAAAAGCTGAGAAACTCATTAAAAAAACCCCACCAAAAACACCCCCCCCCCAAAAAAAAAAAATCACAACCCCAACCAAACAACAAACCAAAACCTCACCCACTGCTAACAACCCCACCTTGGAGATGAATTACCCTGGAGCAAAAAGGTGAGGGTTCACAGCCCAGATCCTCACTGCTTGGAAAAGGGCAGTCCAAAACCAAGTGCTTCAAGGCCCTTCCCACCATACATCAGCACACGCAGGCTCCATAAAACTGCTCTTGGGAGATGGAGCAGGACTGAGAGCAGTTGCTGCTCCTCTGCTCTAGGACTGCACACCACCCAGGAAGCTCTAATAGGGAAATTACATCCCTCTTTCGTGCACAAACCCCCAAGAAAATCCACACCAAGACTCCCAGGAGAAGTTTGCATAACCTCCCACTCCACCACACTAATTTCTGCCAGGACAGCAATAAGATCTGTGGCTGAGCTGACTTCACGGCTAGTAGCCACCGCGTCAGTCTGCCCTCCCTTTCTCCCTCCCCACAACATGGTCCTGCCCTCTCCTTTGCACCAATTCTGACGCTCCCCCATCTCCTTCCCCCGTCTCTTTGGTGAGCCAGTTCGGCTTGTTCCACTAGGAGAAAACTAGCCACTTTTTTTCCCCCCTTGCTAGGTTATGGGTCAGTTAAAGATCAGAACTGGTACGAGGGGAGCAGTAGGAACACATGGCTGCTAACCAGACTGCTCTTCTCAACAAGTTGTTCAATCTGCTCAGCCAGACCACAAAACCTCACCTCACATCCTTAAAGCATTCTAGTTTGTCCAAAGGAAGAAGATGATAGGAGTGGAAGCCTGGGTTGAATAAACCTCACATTCATAATGTTTACCTAATTAATACCATCTTCTGCTTGGGATGCACAAGCCAGAGAGGACAAAGAGGAAGAAAGAAAGGAGTTCCAGAGGATACAAAGTAAGTCCACAAACAATACAAAACCAAATTAAATCACAAGAACTTTCAAGTTCTTCCCTATCAGCCCACGCACAAAGCAGCAATGCCACTGGTGCCCGAGAACAAAATCAGCAGTGAGGAACTGAGGTAACCGTGTGCAAAAGTAAAAGGGTCACTGGCCACCTCCACAGCCTTGGGAAGGGGTGCTTGTGCTACCAGGCTGTGCCTGGTGTTAAAGAGAGCAGTTTTTGCTATGCTGACTGTATGACAGCAGTACACGGAAAGCAGACGGATGGCAATGAGAAGCAGTTTGTGCCTCAGCTCTCCACATCATGGCCCAGTTCCCGTTCTGTTTCCTGGGGCCACACAGTAATTTGGGGCACAGCGTAAAAGCAAACAATTTCTCTCTTCCAGCACAACACTGCAGCGCAGCAAGTTACTCTCCTTCAGCAGCTTTGGTGGCAATACGCAGGCATGCAATAATGAAAACTAATACCTTTTGCTATGGTCTTGGTCAGGATGTTCTACCTCTGGTTTAGCTGTTGAAGATCTCCTCTCCCTGGGAACCTGGGAAATACAAGACACACTACAATTGCATTCTTCTTCCCATATAAAAAAAAATTATCTTCTCAAAACACAGCTATCTGATCAAATTAAGAAAGCATTGCTTTCTGATACCAGTCATTATTAGCATTGCAGCGTGACTGATGTTCACACAGCTTTGGGATGCCAGGCTCGCCCCAGGTGAGGCCCTGCAGATCCCTGTGTAGCTGACTTGTCCCACTGTGCTGGCCCTGGCTCCTGCCAGCACCACGCAGTGGGAAGACCAGTGCAGAAAACTGTCCATCCCTGGCTGGAGCACCAGCATCAGGGTGAACAGGACCAGCAGGAGATGCCCAGGGTTTGCACTGGTGGTGCAGGTTTTCTCCTCTGCAGGCTGGCAGAGTTCAGCTTGCTAAATGTGCTCATGGCTTGTGAAAGGATGCTGCTCCACAGCCCCCCCCTCAAGAACTCTTGCTCTCTAGGTCACCTCCTCAAAAACCACTCAAGGTTCTCCTTTCTCTGTGAGAATCAGGGGATTTGGGGAGGCCCAGGTCCAATAAGTGTATCGGGATGCTACAGCTCATCTCTCTGCACGGCTACATTCAACACACTGGCCCAAACTGTATTAAACCTTTTATAAACAAAAGGCAACCACCCGTGCTCTGTATTTAAGATGGCTCAATACCACTCCTCATATTTTACACCATGGACAGGATTTGTCCTGAAAACACCACATACCGTAAGGTCAGTCACACAAGCCACCTTGTCCACACACCGATACGTGCCACTTCCCTGGCTGCACTGCAAAGCCAAGGCATACGGAAGAAGCTCAACTCTTTGACCTGTGGCAGCTCATTTCACTGGAGCACCCTAACAGTTCTTGCCACTGCTGGCACAAGCCCGTGGTGCTCAGGTCGAGCACACAGCAAGTCCACGCAAGCTCCTCTGCAAGCCCACACATAGTGCCCAGGAGTTTTGTCACCCTCAACATGCGTGCTGAATGAGCAAAGCATACACCTTCTGGTGTAAGGAGCTGTAAACTCCCACCACCCTCCTTCACTGAAGCCTGCTCAGATGTGGCCCACGCTTGCCAGCTCGGGTGCAACACAGGGAACCACCACTTTGCTACTAACTCAAACGCTGATGGCATACCTGTGTGAACAGCACACTTCCATAAACTGCCCCCAGTTAAAACCTAAGTCCTGGCTCTTCTACATAACCTGGAAATCTCCAATAACACCAGAATTGTTGGATTTTCCACAATAACCACCAAAAACTGGAGAACCTCTAGCTTAAGACTGCTAGGAGGCCGACTAACTGGTCATTGAAAAACCAGGGTCTACCAAGCTACATTTGCCCAATATTCCTAAACTCTAGATTTTGATCAAAAGTTTGTTTCCCCATAAGGCCTCATTAACCACACCTGAGCTATCACTGTAGCCCATTAATCAAATGGAAGAAAACTTGAGTTGCTTGGTTTTGTTGGTTTGCCTTTTTTTTTTAATATGAAGGTGATCTCATCGGCTGTCTTTAATATTGCAGAGGGGGCGTACTAGAAATGCCTAGACGTCGTCCCTTTAGCATTACTTCATAACAGCCCTCAATAAATCCTTCAACATCTAACCATTTTGCTTCACCAAAGTCTGCGGCATACGTGTTCTTCCACTGATTCTTCTGTACGCCCACTGACACTCAAACATAAGAGGAAACCCCAAATTAGACATTAATGTACAACAAATCCCTTCTGCTTTGCCAAGCGTGAAGGATCAGCATCAACGTTTTCTTTGTAATGTACAGGTTTAGAAATCAAAATTGATCCTGTGGATTAAAATCATTCCGGTGAAAGTGTTTTGGGTTTTTTTCCCCAAAAGCATAGCAAGCATGGGCACAAAGCAGAAAGCCAGTTTTCTCACACAACTAACTGAATAACATCCACATCAGTGAGTCTGTGGCATTTTGTCGTGTGTGTGTGGAGTGCTAATCTCCATATTAAGCATTACAAGAATATTTTGATACGTAAGACATGTTCAACTCTTAAAAGAGTAGACAAGGATTTTGTATGCACAAGGCAACTTGTCCTCATGTTTGAAGAACATACTGAGGCTGGCAATTGCACTCACTACTGTTAAGAGACACTAGCCAAAGGGTCAGGCACACGAGCAGAGTCAGCCTCCTGGCTTCCCTGCATGCTGAGCAAAGAAAAGCAGGCATCTCCACCCGGTGAGCCAGGCCACCATAATGCAGGTGTCTAATACAATCAGGATGCCTCCGTGCCTAGAAACACCTGCTGGTGTCCCCCAACTTTGACTGGAGGTAACTACCTTGACTTAGACTTCTAGTATTTAGGAAAGAAAGCTCAGCAAAATGTATCCCCCAGAAACTAGAAGGTTATCTGTTTGACTGCGTTCAGTTCACCTGTGAGCATCTAGGGAGGCTTATGTCTCCAAGCAGACTGTGAACGCTGGGGAAGACAGCAACAGTTGTCAAAGGATTAACAGATTACAGCAGTTGAAGCTCACTTGAAGGTTAGAAGAAAGCAGACAGCAACTCTTTCAGGTGGGCGCTTCCACCACACACACCACCAGAAACCTGTAGTTACAGCTTAGTATCAGCTGAGACTAAGGTAGCACATCAAAGCCCCAGCAAAAGCCAACAGTCCCACCAGAACAGGGATCAAGTGAGCAAAAGCAGCAAAGTGTCTTTCTCCGTGTGTGTACACATTCAGCCAGTGACATGCACCCAAGTCTCATTCTTCACGACTATTTCTATAATACATTGCCTCCTGCAGAGCCTGGAGTCAACAGGCAGAGTGCTACTGAAGTTTTTGACCCATTATGTTAAGATCCAGGAGATCTTATTTTACCGAGCTAAAATTAAACTAATTTTCAGAAAAAGGAACATGGAACCTTTTCCATTTAAAAGCTACATAGTTTAAAGTCCTTGAGACCTACTCAAAGCTTCTGTAAAAATCCTCTAGCAAATGACACCTTTTCCACAGGTGGAACAAGAGCTCCGCTGGCTGCCAGAGCATACCCACGCCAATCTACCTTGTAGTAATCATAGAGCAGTCCAAGGGCCGCTGCGCTGTCTTCATCACCATTGATGCTCATCATAGCTTTGGTAGCTGCTGTAAGGGGATTTTCAAGAAAGGTTTTCCAGGCCTCATCTTCACTGGTGTAAGGACGTCTCTGAGAGTAGAGAGAGTCATTCTGAAGAACCAACACGGGTCTTTTACTTGAATCATAAAAAAAAAGAAGAAAGGGAAAAAAGCCACCTGTTAGAACGCATGAAAAACATTCCTGAAGTTCTTCAAAATTAGCTGCCCCAGTTTCACAGGGTTCATATTCTGATTCAGTGCGCTGGAAGGATTAGTCAACACAAAAAGCCCAGAAACTTAATTCTGATCTCACTCATGCTCAGTGTAAATCAGGATTAATTTAACCAAACTCAGCTGGATTACACCAGCCTATATAAAGGGGCAAAGCTGTTCAAGAGCAGAACTGACCTCCTCACGCTCTGAATCCAACCCAGAAAGTTACACGCACCCACTGGCCTACCACCTACAAAACCTTTATTACACCCTATGTAATACTACCAAGCCACAACCTGCTCCAGTTCCCGCATGGAACTAGATACATGTGAATTAACAAAATATCTCTTTCCCCATATGTATCAGAGCGTATCTAAAAGCGCCACCTAGAAGCTGCCCATTAGTTACAGACTAGACAAGGAAATTGGTCAAAGGGGCCTCAAATCAATTTGGCAGTGAATTTTTCTGAGGAGGGAAGCCTAAAGACTTACTGCCTGGTTACTGCTGAAGTAAGTGGTGGCACTAGTTTGTAACACCCTCACCAAATGGGGGGGGAGGAGAGGAGGCAAAAAAATAAAAGGGGGGGGGGGGGGGAGAGAAAAACTGGAGTTTTCCCCTTTATGTTGTAGTACATAAATATTAAAAAAATATATTTTGCTGGGACCAAGAGAGCTCCAAGACTACTTGGACCTTCTGCTCACAAGAGAAAATCGGACATCTGTAAAAAATGTTATCCTACCAGCTTAGACAACTTAATAGATTTTGGTTCTATTGGTAAAATACACACTTCATCTTTCAAGTCAATTCAAGCTCATGTTGTTTAAATCTGAATGTTAAACTAGTTCAAATAGTTTTATTTTCAGTGCAAGTGTTACTACAGATTGGTGAGGAGAGAAGGGGTGTTTATTTTCTTAAATAATCCAAAACTCAGCATTTGTTAATTAATTGATAAGAGCTTAAAATAAATATTTTTTTTTAAAAAGACACCAACCAAACAAGAAAAGCCCACAAAAAGCAGTTTCCCACCACCTTCCCTCTGTAGATAAGCATTCTTTTCATTTATCCAGATGCATTCAGAGATCAAAATATACTACAAATACAAAAAGTTGTGAAATACTCTAATCAGCTTAACAATATCCTACATTTATCACCACCTTCTACCAAAAAGATTGCGAAGCACTTTGCAAATTACACGTTTTACACGTTCGATCCTTTATCATTTACACAAGTAGTCTAGAGCTTCAATAGAACAGCTTGGCTGAACTGAAGACACTTCAAGCGAGTGGGAGTTTCCAGGACTTGTAAGAGCACTTTGTGGCTATAAATCAGTATTATACAGTTGGAAAAAAAGCTAACGACGACAAAAAACAGACAAGCCCTTGCACCAAGCCCTTTCTTTAAGTCTTCCTACATATTTGCGTACACACTGGCACAGATACCGAAACGCAGTCACCTCAGGTATTGAGGACATCCATTTTCTATCCAAATGTGGGAAGCAGCAGAAGACAATGCAGAATTTTCTTTAGCGACATGGTACAAGCTCCCATTCTTACACAATGCAATAAAAGAAACCTTGAATATCCATAGCAGATGGGTAAATCCTCCAGTTAAAGACACTCGTGAAGAAAAAGGCAACTGAAATAACCTGGGTACGGTTCACTTGATCCATCCCTGCCAGGCTACAGGGCTAAGTCAGCCCCGCTGGAGCTCACAAGACCACTAAGCCGATTCCGTCCAGCAGCAGCACAATGTTCACAAGGAACGAGAGAACCAAGGGAGAATCAAGAACATCGAGGACTAAAGCAGCCACCAACCAGAAACGTAGCGAATGCAAAAACTTTGTATTTTACTGTGATTTCTTTGTCATTGCAACACCTAAGTGTAATGCGCGTTGCCCTACAGGTAACCTACCACCCTAAAAGCAGCGTGGAAAGAATTATCTGTAGTTAGCGAGAGAAGCGCCGGGCTTGGCAGTAACTCGATCCCTGAACAGAACCACAGTTGTGTTTGTGGTTTGTTTGGGTTTTTTTGTTGTTTTTTTTTTTCCCCCAGAAAAATGAGAAGATATTAATAAAAGGAGGTAAACGTTTATTTTCCATAAGCTTTAGGTCTCCAGATTACCAGCATGTGGATCTGCTCGCAGAGTAGTAGGTGTGTCCAGCAAAGGCTGGAAATAAGTTTCCTACTGCAGCGTTAGTAACTTCTGAACTCCACGTCCTACATGGCCAAAGCTGCAGAGAAACGTTACAAAAAGCAGACAGTCTTTCTCTCTTCGCCTGCAAAAACCCCACAACGTCCTGCGCTGACATGGCAGAATCTACTCCCACGCTCACAGCCCCCCACCCCCACCCCGTCATCCCCCCGCGGCGCCGCGGGACCCCGGCCCGCCCCGCGCACCCACCGCGCCGGGGCAGCGCTCCTGCCGCCGCCTCCGACGTGCCACGACCGGACCTGCTACGGCCTCATCCGTTCGGTGTCATCGGAGGGAAAAACGCGTATGAAACGTCCTAATCACAGGGTGACAGCCAGCGGCTGCCTTCGCGTCCTCTTGCTAGAAGAATCAGCGTGTTACGAAAAAACCCGCTCCGGTAAGAACGCTGTGCTTTCGCTAGGAACGGGGCGCATCCCAGTCACCGGCCGTTCAAGACAACGTAATTTTGTGATCGGGTCCTCAAACCGCTCCGCATACCCCGTTTTCTATTCCCCTACGCCGCCCGCAGCCGCCGTCCCGGAGGAGCGCGGTGACACCGACCACCGCGCGGGGTCCGGCCGCCGCCGCCCGCTCGTCCCGCAGCGACCGACATCGCGCGCGGCTTAAACTCGTGGCACCGGCCCCGCGCCGTGCGGGGCAGCTGCGGCCGCGCTCACCGGCCGACCCCTCGGCCGCCGGCGGGGCGGGGGTGGCCGCGGCCGCCCCCTTACCTGCCGAAGTCCACCTTGCCGGAAGGGTGCGCCTCGTAGAAATCCATGGGGGCCGCTCCGGCCGCCGGGCAGCGGCGCGGGGCTCCGGCGGGGGCGGGGGACACAGCCCACCGCTGCGGCTCCGCCCGCCTCCCTCAGCCCGCCGGAGAGGGGCAGCCCGGCGCTGCGGCGGCGCCCGCTCCTCCCGACGGCGCGGCCCGCTGGCCGCCGCCGCCCGCATTTAAGGCGCGGCGCGGCGGGGCGGGGGGCGGACGGCGACGGCGCTGACCCACGCCTCGCTGCCGGTGTCGGGTTTCAAAGCCGGCCCTGCCTCGCCGCTCGCCGCCGGGCCCCTCCGCCCCCCGGGGGCTCGCCCTCCCCCCCGCCATTTCGCACCGCCCCGCCGCAGCCACCGGTCACTCCTCGGAGAAGATGGAGAGCGGCGGGTGGCCGGGGAGAGCGGCTCCCCCCCCCGGCCCGGCCCCGCAGGAGATCGGGCCCCGGGCGGCGAGCCCCTCTCGCCGCAGCCCCCCCGGGGGGGCGGCAGCACCGGTCGGACCGGACCCGCTCCCCACCCCGTCACTCACTTGTCGTACTCTTGTGTCATGTCTGGCGGAGGCAGCGGGCGGCAGAACTGGCCCGGCTGGTCGGGAGGGCGAGGCGGGGGCGAGCGGAGAGAGCAGCGCGCAGCCCGCCGCACCGACGGGTTTTGTCGGCTTTTCTCGCCCGCTCAGGTGGCTCCCGCAGCCGCAGGTGGACGGGCGCCGCGCGACGCCTCCCATTGGCTGCCGCAGGCCGCGGGGCGGAGCTGCCGCGCCCCCATTGGGCGGCCGGGCGGGGAGGGGCGGCGCCCCGTGCCCGTGCGGGGCTCGGCGGGGGCCGGGGGGCGGCGGCTGAGGCAGGGCTGGGGCGGCCCGTGGGGCCGGGCCGGGCAGCGGGCGATACCCGCCGCGTTACAGCGCGGGCGACGGCGCCAGTCCGGGAGAGTAAAACCTCGCAGGGCAGGTGCTCCCCCGCGCTTGGGGGCCTCCCTGGGGCCCGGCGGCGCACCCCGCTGTCACAGGCCGCTTTCCTGAGGGAAACCCCCTCTTCCCCCGGTTTACCCCCGTCCCCTCTGCACGTATTGCGCTCACGGGGGCCAGGCGCTGGCACCGGAGCCCCCGGTGCTCATCGCCCGGCCGCGGCAGGCGGGGGCTCCCCGCTGGGGCGCGGGGGCTCCCCGCTGGGGCGCGGGGGCCCGGCCCTGGGCGAGGGACTCACCCTGGCATCTCTTCCGCGCTAAAAACGCGGTTCCCTTCGCCCTCTCCCGCACTACGTGACCTCCTTTCTTCTTCCTCTGCTCAACGCGTTTTTAGCGAAGTCTGACACCGACACCGGGCGGGTTAGTTCGCCCCAGCACTGCGATACCAAAGCACTGCGGGTCCCGGCGTCCTTCCGCGCCTCACAGGTGCGCCTGGGCGTACAACCGAGTTACTGCTGGAAACGCACCTAAATCCTCTGGTTTAACAGCAGCAGCAACATTACAAATACACTGGGTATCTCCAAAGTGGCATGGATTGATTTAAATCAGAAAAAATCTTAAAAGTTTCTCCTTGAGAAATAAGGGTGGGAGGTTGCTTGTTTAAGTAACAAGTTGAATCAAACCCATATAGCAACAACGCTCTCTATCATATGTCAAGATGCTTCAGATAGCTACTGTAATTTAAAAGTATGTACGCTAATAAGAGGTCTCTCCTTCTAGGTCAGAATCTCTTCCCCATTTGTTCAGGATATACTCCAGTGCAAAATTATAGAAGGACAATTCAAGCAGCCAACCGAAGGAAACGTGAAACTAAAAGGAACAAACTTTCACTAAGGGTCTAATCCTCGAAGTTGCTTAATATCCTCTGACTGGATTACAACTAGTGTTCTAGAAAAAAAATGTTTTGTTTGGATCTGCAGACGTTGCCACTAGGATGGCAAAAGATAAATATCAATACCAAAGTAGAATCTTGCCCTACAAAGTGAACTGATGTAAATCGTCCTTCATTATATGCAATAAAGGTATTCTGTATTTTTAACCCATTTTAAATCTAATTCGAGATTACACAAAGAAAATTTCTTATCTGTTCTCTCATACAAACCCCCCCCCCCCCCCCCGTAATCCAATAAAGATGTCAGAAAGTTAAATTTTTCCAAGCAAGTGTAACTTGCTTCGTTTCTGATACAAGTTACAAAGCCAGCTCAAAATGGGAAGTACTGGGAAGGACTGCTAACTTTCTCAGGTGTCATTCACTCCTCACACTCCCTGCTTCTGTTCATAGAATTCTAGGATGTGCAGACACAATCTCTGCATTTTGGCACACATGCACACTTTTCATTAACAATATAATACTACCCTGTAGCTGTAAGTGACCCAGATGCAGTATGTGCTGCAGTTCAGTCACATGTTTACATTGCACCCAAACTGCTAAAATCTTAGTAATGTGCCACGCTTGGTATTTCTACTGAACTAGAATTTACCATGTTTTTATTCCAAATATGTCAAAACTGTTGCCTCTGCAAAAGGGATGGCTTTTCTTAACAGCCTGATCCGCTGATGAAAACTTAGTTATCGACATAGCGATCACTTCCACATTCAGGAGACAATGATATAAACACCGGATTGTGACACCACTGACTAATCTGCCGGTCACAATCTAGACTCTGTAACACCACTTGTAGGTGTATTTCTGTGATGTCACTATCTGGGTTGCATCATCGCTGAATAAAATCAGGCAAGAAGCGCAAAGGGATTTAGGAGAGCTTTGGCTCAGGCATAAAGCTATGCCAGCCTCGTGTGGCAGCGCTCTGGCAGGGCTTCCCTTGCCATGCGCCGACTGGCGTTCCTTCCACTTCTTTCCTCATTCAGCCCTTTCACCCTGATGTCACTGCTCTCCCCCACCTCTCATGCCCTTCCCTTTACCTTTCGCTCTGCCTCAGGCCTGCCTGCAGTATTCTCCTTCCCTTCTCCTATTCGTTTTCCCTTTTGAATGGATTCCACTTGAAACACGCAAGGAACCCCACCGAACTCACGCGCCATTTGCAACCATCTGGCCGAGCGCTGTCTCAACATGCTTGCACCTCTCCCCAGTCTGTCTTTTGACATCGCTATCTAGAGAACCTGGGATTTATTCTGGACAAGGATTAGCTACTGTTATGACTTACCTAACAAATAAGGTTTTAAAATCTCATACCCGATAATTATCATCTACATGCACTGGCCATTCACACCTGTGTAATAAACAAACAAGTTGCATCATGTTTGTAACAGTACTTTTTGATTTCACAAAATGCAGCAGGGAGTCAAAACAAAATACTTTGCACTTAATCTGAACCCCTGAGATGGAAGGGCCAGGTGACAGAGCTGGCTGTGAAGAGCAGTGAATCTTCTACACTCGCCATTACAGAGCACACCAGACGAGCTTTTCTTTCCAGCAGCAGGCCTGTGGTCCACTAATGACAGAGCTGGAAAAGAAAGCCTGAAGCTGATCACTGACCCCCACAGAACAAGCCTGAAGGCATCAAAGGGCTGAAAAAAAAAAAAAAAAAAAGCCCAGGCAGGGGTTCATGAACTCCCTAGGAAGTGAGGTGAAAGCAGGCACAGTGGGAAGAAATGGAAAGACAACCGACAGTGGAAAAGGGGGCTGGAATGGGAAGATGGAAAAAGCTGGGGGGGGAAGGGTAAATAAACAAATGAAAGCATAACGAGTGAAATACAGAATGGGAAAATTAAATAAAGAGTTCACTTTTCACATCAGTCACATCCCTATACGCAACATTGCAGGCATTCCTTAAAGCTTCCCCTTTTGATTCTGCATTTTGCACTAAAGATAACGTAGGCACTGTTGAGAGCACACAGATTATTCAGAGGCAGGACAGTAGCTCCATCAGCCTGACTGAGGACATAAAACATAAATTAACCAGTTTTGCAGCACCCTGTGTATTAAAAGTCAGCATGAAACCTTGAAATTTATCGATGATAAAATCTTTAGCATGTTATCCAGTCTCACTGAGCATTTATCATCTCTACTCAATATTGCGCTTCCTCTGGGTTTGACTTCTGCGTACACAGGTCCTGCCACACAGGCTGATAGCAGTGCAGCAAGAGAACAGCGCGTGCAGCATTTTCACTGCGTGCTGTTCTCTGCCTAATCTGCTTTGCTCCACAGCACGGAAGCCACCCAGCTGCCCGCTTAGGAGTTACGAACACCACAGACCTCAGTTCAGTAAACAAAAATGTTTTGTCACAGTTTTGTATCAAACGTAAGCACAACTTACTGTGTGGATGAGATCCAGGGCCAGGTGGATTGCTTCACACCCTAGCGTCAGAGCAAACTGCAAGCGGCGGTCACAGCGAGCCCTGCTGCACTGAGCTGCGGGACCATGGTCGAAGTCACGCTCAGAGAAGCACGGGACCCAGCCTGCCTTCGGACGTGAAGCCTGTCTAGCTTGTGAGGAGCTGACAGCTCATCAGGAACTCACTAGCTCTGCAGTTCAATATCTAGACCTTGAGAGCCAGGGCACTTGGACATAGTTTTAGGACGCTCTTCCCTGGGCCTGTAAGGAGGTGCTGTCTTCACCCTTGTCTCTTGCAGCAGCCTCTGCTCCGCACCCCTCAGGCAGCCCTGTCAGAGTGCCATTGCAGGCGTCCGCCATGAAAAGGCAGCACAGAAGCAGCCCAGGATCGAGACCAAGCTACTGGATCACAGCATACACACCAAACACACTCGGTGGCATTCTGATGAGGCAACGGCAGGGTCTGAGCAAAGCCACTGCTAGAACAACAGGGTGGTCTGTGAGCAGACACAGAATATTCCTACGATGCAGAGCAGCCATGCGAGATTATCAGAGGAGCGTGCTTGTATTTCCTTTTAAAACTACCTGATGTCAACTGCTGGAGGCAGAGCGTAACGCTGAGGATCGGGGAGGAGTATTGTGGCTCTGGAAATGCTGCCATTAGCAGTTGTACAAGGGCAGCTACACCCTCACGTGAGAACACAAGCATTCATCATCTCCCGTTCTGCCAATCCTTACTCTCTTGTTCACTGTTTCAGCATCACAAGCAGCAGCGAGGAAAACTCTTTCACGTATGCCTGTTTCCACATCTTGGCATCCCCTTTATGCTGTCCCTCATCTAATCTGGCCAAGAACAAAGGAGCTTCACATGTGAGGAGCAACAAGGCCAGTAACCCCCGAGGAGGTACTGGAAAGCAAGCATTTTGCATTTAGAGCATGAGCAAATGCAGCAAGAGATACTGCTTTGACCAATCTACATACTAACATACTCAGCCAGGAAGTAAGTATGATCATATGTGCTAGGAAGCCCATCTCATTTTGGGTCAAAATACAAGATTCATTAAGCAGAACTATCCTGACTCTTTCCACCTATGAAGCAGCATAAAACTTCACCAGATATGGGGAAAGGACAGATGAACTAGGGAGAAGACACCTTATTCAGGGACTTAACATTTTCAGACTTATCCCAAAATCCCCGTGGGTCCTGGCTCTTTTACTTCCAGCCCTGCAAAAGCACCCTCTTGACAACTTACCACAAATACCCTGAAATAATTTTTCAGGACCATCGACAAAAGTCTTGTTTGTCCATAAAGAGAGAAAAGTCATTTTGAGGAAGGAAGCTTTGAGATTTCCAAGTTATGAGAAAGAGAGTTATTCATTCTGTTGCCTGCAACATCGCACAAAGCTTTCTCAAATCTTCCAACCGTTTCAGGGGTCATGCTAAAAATGGGTTAGGAAGATGTAATGACAGTGAAGCCCGTACAACACACTATGGCCAATAAATTAGACTACCATCGCTTGCAGGCATTGGGCTTTGCTGATTCTCATTGCCTGGTTAAATCGGGTTCAGGGTCCTCACACTCCACGTTAAGAGGTTAAGGGAAAAGTCAAACATCTCTCCTTCGTATCTGGAAAACAGTAAAACCTTTAAAAAGAAAAATGTATTAAAAAGAAAAAAAGACTGAGTCTAAGCTGATACTGACAATGCAGTCACACTGCAGTAGTGAAAAACTAGTAAGGTTTACTAGTAAGGTAAAACATCGATTCTGCTGAAGGCTGTATCTTTCAAAAGAGAATGAGATATCTGCCATATTTCTCCACTGAAACAACAGAAAGGTTGCATTAATTAGGAGAATTCATAAAGCAAGGTTACTAAGAAAAAAACCCGGTGTGTTAAAATATAACACACAAACTAGGAGAAAGCCTAAATTCACTTAAGAAGGCACATCAAGGTCTCAGAATAACTGACTTGCTATTGTCTAACTTAATTGTTTAACTATTCTAAGTCTTCTCAATATATACTGTTTTAAAAGTTCAATCTAAAAAAAACCCCACTTGCCTTTATACTTAAGAACTCTCATTCAACATTTAAAGCAAGAAAACCCCCCAAACTGATTCTCTTTATTTAAAATTTTCATGGGAAGAGGTACAAAAAAGTAGCTATCAGAAAGCTGAGCTTTATTTGGGCATTTTCAGCAAATACTTACAGAAAGGAGCTGTAACTTAAAAGTAGATAGAAGAGGTGGTTGGAACTGCTGAATTGCAGCAGACACCCTAGCCTTCAGCTATCTGCCGGTAGCTGTCTGTTCAACCAGTGTGGCTCCACCTCAGGGTTGTATTAACTGGACCCAAAGTAGTTGTCCCAAGAGAGCTCTCAACCACACTTCGCTGAAGATAAGGCACTCTTTGTGGCTCGTCAGCTTCTTAAACATCATTACTCCAACATAAGTGTTGATTGATTAAACTGGATAGAACTAACATTAAGTATTTTAGGGGCACACCCTTTACTTTTAAATCTGACTCTTAACCTATGTGTCCAGAAGGCACATGGCTCTTGATGATTAACTGCAAGCTTTACTCCAGTTTATTAAAGTACATCCTTAATTTATTCTAACATCTAAGGGAGCTTTGTTACGTTTGTAACAATGTAACAATGAGCCCAGTATTTTTAATTTATGAAGCTGAGATTTTACTAGTACAGTACTTTTAAAAGAAAGGTGTACCTATAATTAAGTGCATAAGTCTTTCAAATAAAGACTTCTGAATTAAATGAAACCTTTATGTCTAACAGGGTGTCTTTTAGATAGTTAATTCAAAACTTTACCAGATATTGTTGGAAAAAGAATAAGACACTTTCAGTTGCTTAAGCAAGCATTGTTGAAAACAGTGACAATGTGTATTACACTTTTGTAGATTTTTAACTGATACAAATACTAATCCAGAACAAGAATGAATAATTTTACCAAATATTTACAAACTTTAGTAATTCACTCAGGTAAGGTCAAACATAATAGATGGTAGCTAATTTTAAAACACAAACACTAGACACAAGATGAGATTCAAATTGTTGTATTCCGAGTCCATTAACGTAAACATCAGTTCAAGACACGTCGTCAAAGTCTGTTGTCATGTTGTGCTAGATACCTCAGATTTAGACATACTGAACTATAGCTACTTATGAAATCTCGAAAACATAGAACACTTAACAACTCAGTCTGCTCTTTCCTCTTCCCCCGTCAAGCACAGTTTAGCTCTGTATGGCTAAAACTATGCCTTCTCATTTGCATGTTACAATCACACTATAGGACCATTGCTCTCAATACCTGTTCTACCATAACTACTTAAAATACCTGAAAAAGTAAAAACTCCCACCTGAAGTGTGTCTTCTTTATCACCTTAGATCAGGACACCATGCTTAATTACCTCCTGCCTCTGCTGAGCCAGTGAAGCCTCCTGGTTTGCCAGTATTTCCAATTGACTATTACAATTTACCTTTAATAGTCCTGTCTGCTCTACCCATGCTCGAAACACTACTTTATCACTTTGCTCCAGAGAGGTATAGCAGCATTTCTCCTCCCCTATTATTCACCTGTTTCAAATTTTTAGACAACCCTTCCATCACACTCAGAGTCTACTCGTTGGACTGATTACCTTCCCAGATTACACCTCACTGAAGCCCTTGCTCAGGAAGGAAGGTATTACTCTTTTATGTCTGCAGACACCATTTTTTCTTGTTTATAATAAAGCTTAGAAACAACTGTTGATTTTGGCTTTGATCAAATATATTTGGCAACTTCTGTACTCCATACTGATGGTCGGAATCACTGAATTTTATTTAATTCAACTGAAAGCAGCATTATTCATCTGGCTATCTACTCAACATCTCTGTTCAACATATGTATATGTTATGGTGTCTTTAATGTAGTGGCAGCACCCAACTTCATTTACACGTTGTCTGGGATAGCTGAAAACACAGTGCATAAATAAGATTGAACATGAGAAACTGGCAGAATGGCTGAGGCACAAGCTACTGAAGATGCTGGATTATAAAGCAGTCAGAAGAAATTCAAATGACAGTAGCCTTGCAAAAGAAGAATGGCAGGAAAACCTGGCAGTCACCGTTGCACAAGAAATAGGATGGGCAGTCCCAGGTATAAAAGTAGCTGCAAAATCTGTGAAGCCTGAAGTGGAACATGGACCTGAAAAGTGTTAACTTGAATGAGAGGCTCAGACATAAAAAGGAGACTGGGAGATACACAAGATGCTAGCAAATTTAGAAAACAGTGCCAGAGTTGCTCCAGAACAGTCCGTTTAGAAACAATGACTAAAAAACTCACTGCAGTGAAAACATCAACCAACTGCTCCTTGTACTTGTTAACACACTATTTCACAACAAAGTAAACATAACTTTCTCAAAATATATTTGCTGCCATACAACAGTAGGTAAAAAAATAGATAATATTTTAATTGCAAAGTCTCACAGTGTAATTAGATCTTAATGTGCTGTCCACAATATATACAATTATACCAAAAAATGGCAAATTTCATAGCTTCCTGTTGGCGCTCACGCAAAGTGAGGAAATAAATTGTGATAAACTGTTACCTTGGTAACTTTCCCAGCTGAAGACCGGTGACTTAAAATACAGATAAAATGACACTACAAGTTAAGTACAGTAGTAGAGCTCAGCGCTACTATCCTAACAAAGAACTTCCATGCAGGCAAAAGGATCAGTGTAGGTTTAGACGTAATACCGTGGCTTGGGATCCAACCAACTAATTTACAAGGGTTTAATACTGTTATTTTTAGTCTTTTTACTTCCTTATACCTGCACTATATTTTGGCTTTTTAAAGACTTTTTTATTAAAAAGTTTCTGTTCTATAGCACAGACCTCATCGTGGATATAAGAGGGTTGTATCCTCAGAAGAAAGGAGAATAATTTTAGTACAAAATGGTAACTCTGGGGGAAGTCCACTTCTCTGTAATGAGCCAGATGACCACACAATCTGAAAAGAAAGAGGGGGAAAAAATGCACCCGAAATTACAAGTGTATTTAGTATTTAGCTAGCATTCATATTTTCGATTGTAATTACAGGAAAATTCTACATGTTTCCAACAACATAAATCACAATTCTGGCCTACAATGTCGATTCTGTGAAGTGATCTCCTCCTGCAAAACCCTCAAGTAGAGGATTGGACCAAGACATGTTCAGAGGTGGTGCAGACACAGTAAGAAGGAAAAGCCTGTAGAGCTTCTTGCACTATGAATCAGGATCACACTCAACCAGTTCAATACATTCTTTGCCTTTCAGGACCAAAATGAACCAGTGTTTGTTCTGCCAGCTTTTAGCAAGCGTAGCAAAGTGTGAAAATGGCTACCTTACTCTATTTTTAAAGTTCCTAAGACTATCCAATGAAGACATCCAGGCTCTTTTCTGTGTTCTTTGCCCACACTCTCCACAGGGTCCCTTCTCTTCTTCTTGACACTATGCCATGAGATTATAACCCATCTGTTTCTTGTCCATTGCCTTTGTGTGCTAAATATAAACTACCTGTCTAAAAACGAAAGAGAAAAGCTAAGTTCAGGTCAGTAGAGTAACACAGGAAACACTGGGGCAAACAATGACCAGGTCGACAGAAAGTAATGAGTGCCATTAGCAGCCTTCTGCTTAATTATTTTGTAGCTCTCATGGTGAAGATATTAATGAAAACGATGAGGTCATTTTATTGATGAAGTATACAATGAAAACAGCAAACTGGACTTGCTGGTAACAAGTGTCAGACTGAACAAAAGATGACACAGAGGACAGACTGCAGAGAGAGCTCTGTAAACATTAAGTTCAGCGACTTAGGTTGTAAAAACACCCTGTTCTGGGTTAGCATCAAATTTGGTTTTATTATTAGTGGGAAGTTTAAAATACTAGAAATTCCAGCTGTTTCAATTTTTAAAAAAATCTTTTACATTGATATGGGGATTCAGGTGCTATTCATCCCAAGTCCTATGCATCTTCCAGCTTACTAGGTACTGCCCTGGCATGTGGAGCGGCAGAGTTTAAAGTTTCCCCTCTGTCTGATTCAGAGCAGCAGTCTTAAATATTCACCAGAACAAGGACTAGAATCTGTCTGTCCCAATTTATGGGCAAGTGTGCTAATTACTAGACTATAGAATCATTTGCTTGCTCCCTCTGGCCCAACAAATATTTACATTTTACCTCAAACTGGAGGCACAGACAGACCCGCCTTGGAGTGCCATGCAAGCCACGCTTTGGGGAGCAGAGTCTTCATTTAAAGCCTCCCAAAATCTGGCAGACTGGAAATTTAAAACTAGGTCTCTCACGTCTTACATCCCATCCTCTGCCCTACCTCATGTTCCCTGAAAGCTGCCAGCTACTTCCTAGAAAAACTAAATTAAATCGGACATTTCACAGGCATCAGAATGAACTAGCTGACCCCACAACCCAATGTGCTGGCTAAATTCAAACTTCATTGAGAAACGTTGGCTGCATCAAATCTTCATTTTTGGGTTAAATAAGACACCTTGCTATGTTCTAGTCAACCCTGAGATTCAGCAGTTACAGCTCTTATAACAATTTAGGTGTCAAATCTCAGTTTCCACTGGGAGGGCAGGGGACTGATGATGTATATTCTGAGGCAAATGCATAATTACATCAATACGGTAAAGCACCTATTTGATTAGCTGGAATTACACTTTTCACAAAAGCACCTAAACACACACATTTTTGCCCCTTCTTGTGCTATTTTTGTGCTATTTTGTACCCTAAAAGCATCTCTGAAGAGCCAAAAAAAATTTCCAGGCTATTTTAAATTTAATTTAATTTAATTTAAATATTAAGGGAAATCCATTTTTCGTCAACATCTTGCACACACTGTAATACCTCATCATACACAGAATCATTTAGGTTGGAAAAGACCTTTAAGATTATCATGTCCAACCGTAAAATGCCTATCGCCTAATCTTCTATACCAAATCAATTTAGAATCCAGTTTGAAACTGAAAGTTTTAAAATAAAAGAAAATGTAAAAGCATTTCACTATTTGGCTGATCTCAGCTTTGCCAACACTGAAATCATACTTTAGTCCTAGAATTAAAGCATTTCAGCAGTCCCAGTTAAGCTACGCTTATTTTTAGAGAAAGAGAATCTGTACGTTTGTTTTTAGTTCTATTATACATACACACTTGCACAGGATAAACCCTCATATCTGAGGGAGTAGATGTTGTTTTCCAAAGTTAAACAAGTGTCAGATGTATAATTAACTACTTGCATTGCAAATGATATAATGGGAAATTTAACCGGTAAGAATTTAAATTCAAATCTTGTTCCATGGATGCTGTGACAGTTTGCCATTAACATTTTAATATATTACATATGAAAATGTAGGCTTAAAAACAGACTTTGCATGAAAGATTATTCACACAAACATACAGCAAAATATCCACTCATTCAGTGTGTACATAAGATTTACGCAAATTTGTGGTAAAAGGATTATTACCTCTCCTCCCTTCAAAAAAAAAAAAAAAAAAAAAAAAAAAGGTTCTTATTCATACAAAAGAATGAATCCACACAGCCAAAGCTCTTGTAATATAACACTGTGCTTACATTATTCCAGCCCATTTCTGTCATGGTGGATATGTGAAAGGTAATGTGAAAAAGAAAATAAGGATAAGCAAACAAATCTACTGAGAGACAGAAAAGACTGCGTACATGTAAAAGCCAGTTACTTTCATGGGGAATGTTTAATGTTTAAAAAATCAGGAATGTATCACTAAGACTCTGTAGGGGCTATTCTCTCTTCAGCATGCCCATAAATCTTCATGTTACATACTTCTGAATATCTAAGATGTTACTCAATGCACTAATGAAATCTCATTTCACTTTTAACGTAACCCAGCCTCCCTTCTGAAAAACATGCTCCAATTGCACACATGAGAAACTCAGGAAAATCCAAGCCATCTGCAAAGTCCCCCTTTTTCACTGATACTCACCGTACATACCTCTTCTGGATTAGGGTTTCATGATACAACCAATGGCAGAACCAAAGGCTGGTGTATGACCCAGAAGCTGTATCTACACCACCCACTACTCATCTAAACTAGGGAGTTTATGAGAAACACTAATTTAGGTATTTCCTACTCCTTGGACTAACTGCTGCCTAACACCCTACGCTCACTCAGCAGGGCTTTTGCTTTCTGTGTCTGGCCATGGTTGTCTGCCAGCACCCACCAACTAGAAAACTCACCAGTTTCTGCAGAATTTGACACAAGAGGAGTAGGTATTAAAGGAAGAGTGAGAGTTAGAAACAAATCAGGCAAATAGTTAAATATCCATATAACTTTGTACAAGGCTGGATTAGCTGGACTCTCATTCTCCTTGCTACTTAGGTCCTTTAAAGAAAATAATTTTACTAACAAATAGCACAACTGTTTTGATATACCCATAATTGGGGGAAAAGAAATAAATTCCTTTTCATTTGGGAACGGTTCTCTAGTAAAGACACTAAAATTCCTTAGTAGCAAAAAATGTTTTCCCATATTTCTTTTACTTTTCTAGTAAAATACATCTTTTACTTTTCTGCTTGCAAAAAATACAACTGTTGATTGGCGATATGCTTAGAGAAATAGTATTAAAGTCCTTTTCACTTGTAATTTTTTTTGTAAAAAATATGTTCTGGAGGCATTAATTGCCTGCTTATTTGAACTCTGACTGCTAATTTTAACTTTAATTTTGATCAAGGCCACCACAAAAGCAGTATAAGGATTTAGAAAATTCATTTCCTATGTTTTGTGGGGGGTCAGGAAGAAAGCAAATAGAACCATTTTCCCATTGTCTGGAGAGCTGTGGCGCAAGTTTTTTCCAAAATACTGTGAAGAAGGAAGTAAACTGAGTATTTGTATCTAGCTGCTACTCCTGCCATGTGACTCTAGTTGTTAATTTTGTCTCATCTCCTCTCTTCTCAAAAGCTCACTTTGATCACTCTTCATATTACAATTTGTCTACTCCCAATCCAAGATGAACCATTCCCACACACCTCTTTCTACAAATGATTTTAACTATATCTGAATACATAGCTGTGTACACCCCCCCATACCTGTCATTTGTAAAAAATACATATATGGCTCTTTACTTTCAGAACTTTCCAAAATGTATTTAACAAAAATTTGAATACTTACTTCTCAGTACATAGTTTCAGTGTACACAGCCAATAGTCAGAGTTCATGGCTGTAAGTACACCACATTTTTCTTGCAAAATTCCCTTCAGGCTATGCCCGTGAAAACAGCTCCCATCTGTGTTTTCTTCAGACCAACTTAACTGAAAACTTGAAGGATTTGGCTTTTCAGCAGGTTGCACTGAACCAGACAGCTTGCCAAACTGATTTTGTAGATTCACAACCATTTCTGTACAAACAACAACAAAAAAAAAAACCACCAAGGCAAAAGTATTAAGTATTAGAATATTTTTTAGAGGTGATTAATACAGGAAGAAAACAGGGTATTTGTGTCTTCCCTCCCCCCCCCTTCTTTCTGTTTCTTTTTTTCTTTAAACCTCTGCGTTGAATACTGAGAAACCTTAAAGGCCTGTATGTTCTCTCCCCCATTTAAAGCTCAACTCTGTCACATGTTTTAGGGAAAGATTTTTAAAGATAATTCAAAATGCCATGTCTTTCATACCTAATGACATTAACACTGGGGCACTCCAAAACCATTCCCCCAAGTAAAACCTGTGCAATCCATTTGATACTGCCTGTATTTTTATGCTGATAGAAAACACATGCCAGGATGCCTTTTGCTGTATTTACCTGGTTGTATGCTCTCTCTCAGACCTGCTAAGATTTTTTAAGTAGTTTCCTGTGTATCAGAATTAAGGAAGCTTGGTTTCGTACACATCCAGACTTAAGGTTAAGCTTTTCATAGTGAAATTTTTGCTGCAGAAAACTATTTTGTTGGAAAAAAACCAACAGAACTACTCCACCTTTCCCCACTACTAGTGAAAGAATGACAAACTTTCAGAAGTTACTGAGGCTAAGAAGGCAAAGAAGGTGTGATGATAGATGAACACACACAATATGACCACCTAAGACTTGTTCTCCTAGGATAAAAAGCAGTTTAAAAAACACTGCTGTTGGAACTCCAATTTCTTTTGACGAACTGTACCTGAGCAAACTCATTCATAAACTGGTAAAAAAGCAGAGAAGACATCCTGAAGTAATCCAAGGACTGGGAAGCTTATCTTTCAAGAGGACACTAAGATCTACAATCAAAAACAAAGGCTGAGGAAGGTTTCTGAAAACCTGTATCTGGCACGTAAGTGTTCTAAGGCCCTCTCTGTCTCTGCTATTTTAAATTTGGTTTAAGATTAGTATCGCCCAGCTACAATGGCATTATGTGATGTTCCTGCTTGCAATAGCCAGTGGTAAAGCTCTGTAATCTAGAGTGGTCCTCTTCTAGCTCAAAGAGAAGCAGAGCCTGAAGAGGAACCTAGAGTGCCAGAAAGTGACTAACAAAAATAATTATTATTTTTTTCTTATAAATACAGGAATTAATGGGCATCTGAGCAAATGATCAGCTTGAAATAAACAAAGATAAACATGTTTTTCCATGGAACATGACTTGACTGCAGGATGACCTCTATCAAATTTTGAAGATTAAGAATATTCAAAAAAATCCCAATTGCATCCTTGAAAGAGAAAACCAACATGAGTTATTCAAACCAAATAAAATTATACAACTTGTTTAGAAGTGCCTGAACCAGTCACTTCCAGAAAATGGAAGAGTACGTAAAGGGAAAAAAACATCACCTGCCACACTGAACACCTCTCTCCAAATATCTGTTACTTAATAGATACTATTAAATGCAGAACGAGGCACTTCAGATCTAATTTGGTTAAATAAAATTCTGGTTTCCTGTATTTCCACAGATAAGTGGGTTTCTGTTGTTTTTCTGTTTGCTTTTATGTCAACCTAAACCCCAGTAATTTCTTCTAAGTACTTCTAGAGCTACTGAAATAGATGTACCTGCATTCTGACCACATATAGCTAGCTATTCAAGTAAAGTCATGTTCAGACAAGCCTTCCTCATTTTCTGTAGAAGACTGCAAGGAGGAGTGGGAGAGAACAGGGACATGCAAGGTCAACTGAAGGATATACTGGGATATCCATACCAAGGAAGTAAAGGAGAAAAGGGACAGGAAAGCTATGGAAAACCAACAACAATTCATGAAGATCGTGATTATATTAAAGGCAGCTGACAAACCAGTGAAGACGAGGACACAGTACCCATTCTGAGATGTGGTTCAGTAGGTCATTAGGAAGGCTGGCAAAGGCAGCTTCAGTTAAGCATGAGGAAAATGTCTGAAGAATTCCAGCCACGGGTTTGTAATAGTACTACATTAATTGTACCCAGAGATGAAAGAGAGAAGAACAGGTATTTTAAGACGTAAATGTTATCACAGTCAGGGCTGCAGATTTTCTATGATGGGAAAAGTTGGATGGGAAAAGATTTCTGTGTTGCTGGGAAGAAGCAATGTTTACTCACGTCTTCTCTTAAGAACTCTAGCTTTCTTCTCGGCTGAATAAAACAGTGGCTTTTCACATCTCCATAGATGCCTACCAGTAAGAGACATAAGAATTATTAAGAAAAAGAAAGCTGGAGCAAACAAGTAAAAGAATAGCAATTTCTTACAAATAATGCTGGAGCTATTCAATTAAAATCAGAATAATCTAATAGTGCTACTAAAAGCCATTGCCTCCCCAGCACCTCAGAAGTCTTTTTTCAGAATAGGCAAACTGAGGCATGTAAGCCTAGATTTACTGTAATGAGTTAACTGTTCAGCTGTGTAAGCTACTTGTCACAGAAATTGCACATTTAATTAATGTGCTGGATAAGCATTATGAATGTAAACAGAAAATTAAGATCGGGATTTAATTGCTCTATTCACCCAAGCTTGATAGATGGAAATGTGCAGCAAATTCCTAACCTTTTTAATTTCTGTGGGGGTCAGGATTTCACATAAAACTGTCTGCCTTAAAGAAAAAAGTACTTAAAAACCTCTTACTTTGCGTTTTCTTCATCTAATTTCTTTTGCTTCACATCCAAGGAACATTTTATCACCTTGTACCACTTTTTGAACTCAAAATATGGACTACCTGAATAAAACATACACATTTCAGTTTGGGAAGAAGTGAAAGAAATGTGTAGTACACAGAAGGTGGTCTCCACACAGTTACACCCTGTGTCTTCCACCTCTACACAAACCTATCCTGAATTTCATGCGCTTAAAGAAAACATACTCGATCTAACAATTCTGTAAGAAAGAGAAATGTAGAAATGCAGCGACAGAACAGCGTGTCATTACAAGTGCAAAGAAGCCCCTCAGCTTAGAAGAGATTTCATAGGTTTAGCACAGTTCAAATCTTTTCCCTCCTTTCTGAAAGTTAAGCATAGAGCCTACTTCCTCTCTACAAAATAAACCTGATATCCACTGTGTGAAGTGTCCTTCGCCTGTCTGAAAGTTGACTTTAAGGCATTAATGAAACTATACATCAAGCTTAGACTTAAACAAGTAAGATCTGAACAAGCTCAGATGTAAAATTTCAAGCAGTTTCATCAACTCCCTGCTACCTATGTCTATCCTACTACCCATGAAACCTTACAGGGCTGGAAAAATATACTAGACAATGGTATTGACTTGGTATCAGCTTTCTGTGTTTTTGAGCACAGTAACTTCATTCGTTGATATGTGAACAGATATTTATCCGCACATGCAAAAATATGAAGGCATATGGCATTCAAGCAGCATGTTTATGATCGATGCTCTAAAGAGGCACAGGACTGAAGTAGACCAACTGGGTACAGTAAGTGTAAGAACTTCGAACAGAACTGTGGTGTAGATTTATATATTTAAAATATAATGAACCCTTATTACCCATGGGTGGATTATCTGCACTGTGAATTAACCAGGCTTTGCATTTCTCCATCACCCCAGCTGCACTGGATGTGATGCTTGCATCGTGCTTAGCTTTGCCAACTAGCTGTTTATACCGTTTTGAAGATGAATATACTGTTCTTAAAATCAAACTTATACACCACTTCTGCATTTTTGCTATTCAGACTACCCTGCTACGGGACAGAAATACAGCAACAGACAAATGAAGAAAGACCCTTCAGTAGTTCTTAAAATTCAAAGGTGTGGAGACGAACTCCTTAAACCCAGAGGTTTAACTAAGTACTCTTAAACCTCTGGGAGGGCAGTTTAGGGGGAGGTGGTGGTGGTGAAAATTTTTATTAAAATTCATATGAATTACTAAGTATCTGTGACTAGCAAAACCATTGTCAGAGACATGATGCTGCACTATAATATCCGTTTACCTGGCCAGTACTGCTAGGTTGACGTTCAGATAGCTGAGCTGACTGGAAAATACACAGCCCTGTGATACACACAGACATATATACAACTCAAGCACAGATTTGGTTTGAACATAAACCATACTGTGTTTGTGGCAGTTCATGGAACACATACACACAAACACGCTAGGTCACTACAGCTGTCTACTGTACAGCTTCTAGTTGGTCTTGAAAAACTGTAGGAGCTGAAATACTATTTTTTTTAATTTAAGAAATGACTAGAGAAAGGATAGTTAAACTGAGAATGGAGTCAACATAAATTGAATCTTTAAAACTCTGTATTAACCATTATTTATTTCAGCATGCTAACTCGGGAAAATGCCAGAGGCAGTTTTGCGCTCTGGCACTGATCAGTGCTCTAACAGAAATTCTCACATCAGTTCCTCTTTGCAGCTTCTCACCATCACCCATGTCTCCAACATTTTAAGGATAGGGACAACATAACAGAGCATATGGGTCATTTTGCATAGCAGATTTTCAAGTAAAAAAGCAGACTGTTCACTCCCAAGGCCAACGAGACTTGTTAATAAAGAAGAAACCCCATTAAGCCATTAATGACTTTGAGCCTCAGCTTGTAAGCAGTTGCACAACTACTCTTGTCACTATTACGTACTTCAAATTTTCAAGGGAAATAAAAAGGAAAAAACCCCAACAAAGATCCAAAATAAGTCTGAGTATCCACTTGAAAATGAGAATTACCAGTTTCAGTTAACAGTGATGACTACCTCTAGATACAGCAGTAACTGTGCTCGTGCAGTTTTATTACTGTCTTAAATTTTTAGTAAGTAACAGAAGGGTCCCAAAACTGGATGGAAGGCTTAAAAGATAAACTACTCTAATACATCTTTGATCTTATCTTCAGCTGTGATCTGGATCAGGCCATGGAACATCTTCCTGAAGATTTCTAATCTTTGGTTTGGTCTTTTTGCCCTCAAAGAACCATGTTCACACCATTATCTTCTCTATCTTAATTACTGCTAGCTTTTCCACACTCTCTCAGGATTATTTGGACTAAGAAAATAGATTACATCTGAAATACGTTACACACTAAGACATTTTATTTAACAAGACTAAACAAGTTTGGATTTTATCATAAACGTGGTTTGATGCCCCTAATAAGTATCTGCTATTTACGATCAAAGTGCGTTCTTTACTGCGTATCACCTAGTATGCATGAAATCCTAAAACAAGAGGCAAACAGGCACAAGAAGAAGCAGAAAGATACCTAGTAAAATGTGTTCCAAACTGCCCTACCCAGCAAAATAAGAATTATGCAGGTAAACTGAGATGTTTTTACACGAACAGGATCTACTGTTTTCTTCGAAAGAAGACTTACCTTAAAAGAATAAATGACAAAACCACATTTTTTTATATCAATAAGATACATAGTAAGTCTTTCTAAGCTTGATTACAAAGTCATTTCATTTACAAAATCATACGACTGCTTATAATAGAATATTTACATACCTTCTTTGTTATTTTTATTTCTTTCTTCAGCAAAGTCTGAAAGTAACCTGAAAAAAAATTATAAAAGTCAGGCTATTTTGTAGATCCAAATACTGCACTTCTTACAGGAAGTTCAAATACAACCATCAAAAGTTACACCCTAATTTTATTCCAAGTTTCAGATTCAAACTGATGAATTTCAAAAATAAGTAATATTTAATGTCTAAAATGCCTTCACGTGTATGTTTTATGCTACTGAAATTAATCAAAATTCAAATACTACAAATTTAATATTACTAAAGAAAGAATGATCCAGACAAACATTTGGGCTATTTGAAATTTGGGCTTTGCTACAGATTTGCCTGTACACTTACCATTCATAGTTATCATCTAATAAAAACAGTAATTTGAGCACAACTACAATAACTGCGGCAGCAAGAACATCGTATTTCACTTTTCTTGTTGATTTATTTCCAGGCACAAGAGTCAGGAAATCCACTTCTCCAATACAGATCTTTTTCACCACTCGACAAGTCCAATTATGCAATTCATCTGATTAATGTAAATAAAATTCTAAAATTAGCATGGTGAGACAAGCTAGAAATACTTTTACAGTGCAAATATGTTGGTCATTTGGAGAAAATAATGCTTAGGACTTTCAGGACCATTAGACAGCAAATTTTTTCAGGCTGAGAAGTATTTTTAAGAAAACTAGGCAACCTTCACTGTGCTTACATGGAAAAGAATTCTGACATATATTCACATGGGAGGAAGGGAATCACATTTTTAATAGTTTTTTGATGATCTGACAACATCGTTCAAGTAACACCCTGAGCACTGTGATGAGAAAGCTTATCTTAAATCTACATAAATACAGTTTCAAAAATCCCCAAAAGCCAAAAACTTGTCCCAAACTTTTTCCCATGGGTGTTTGACTAAACACCCATGCAAGGATGGATTCAGTACTGCAAAGAGGAGCAGGGGCTAGTTTTAAAGAAGCTGGCTGGGCATGGACAGCAGCCTAATCCCGGCAGGGCAGCACTTGCTGCTACCCCGACAAAACCTGGCTAAGGTACAGACAATGCCAGCCTAGGTTAAAACTGGCTTTACACTATACAGCCCAATGGCACCCGCTAGTGCGGGTTATGTCAAAAAGATACAACTACAGTTCCAAAAGCAGCAGTATGGTATCTATACAGTCTCTTATTACTCTATGCTTATTTTTCTCAGATACAAATCCCCCAAATTTCTCACCTTTCCTGTTCAGCAAGAAATACAGGAGTTGATTACATCACCATCAGATTCCACAAAGGTTAGCAATGTATGACTAAGAACCACCTTAATCCAGCTATACTTTATACTCTCTTGCTGCTTACAGAGTTCAGTAGGAACTGATTTTTAATTCTCTCGTGCATAACAGTAAAAGTTAAGTAAAATCTGGAAACCAAATTTTCTCACGGATAACGTCAGTATATTTTCTGTTACTTCAGATACTTAAAATGGCCTTTTCATTAGCATTTAGTGTCCCACAAAACTCTGACAATTCATTGTTTATTTTTTTTAATTGTTAGACAACAACAGTAGTCCTTTTTCAATTTGTAAAAAAACGCTTCTACATGATAAAAAACTTAGTTGCAAGGAAAAAGTAAAGGACAGTATCTTCTTCTACAGTAATTTTCAAAAAGTACCTAGCTTTGTATTTCTTTGTATCAGATCTGAAAATACCAAATTTCTAGCTTTTTCCTTTATTCAACTGATACTTCAAAATCTGAAAAATAACGTGATCCTCTACAGGATCACAACACTGGTGTAATACTACAAAATCAGAATTTCTACTCTGGAATTTTAGCCCTAAATCTGTTGGTTATCTTCCCTTTATCCAACTGTGAGCAAACAGAAAAGCCAAGCAGCTTTTTTCAATGTAACTAATTGAAAAATAAGACAATGCCCCCTCCCCCCAACTATTAACAGTTGGAATGCTCTGAGGAAAAAAAATAATTAATTTACAGGCTATTTGTCTGTACAACTCATCTTCAGTGACAGCAGTATTTGATAGAAAGCATGGTAGCACAACAGACAGTTCACGTATTAGGACTTACTGGACTTCCTTTGGCAATTCAATATTCAAGATATAATTTTAGCATAAACAAAAATATTCAATTTTTATGCAATATGCAATTTCAAAACTAAATCAGAAATTGAGAGAGCAGTTGATTTGTCACATGGCATCACTTGATAATATTAAAATTAATGCTAATATGCAATACTATAGAATATAAAGTCAATATCATATGTGAGAATTCCAGTGCTAAGCAATCAGGTCCCAACTTCAAGAATCATTTAGCTAAAGTTAATAAATCACATGAATTCAGTTAGGGCCTCTTAGTTCACGTGGATACTGAAAGATCTGAAATTAAGTATCCACTCCAGTCTTAGAGAGCCAGCACCAGAGTGCCCCTGCATATCTGGGCCTGTAATACATACTCTAAATGTTTGATGAAGGTGCTTTCTATAGAAATTATCTTTCAGTTCAGGCTTAAATGGTTATAAATTAGAAGGAAAAGTGTAGGCACTTTTAAAGTAGTTATTCAAGTCTTTTTGGTAGAGTCTCATAAACCAAAGAAAAATTTTATCAGTTCAGGTTTGGGAAAATATTTACCAGGTAAATTAGCTTCCATCAAGTACTTCATGCACAACATGTCTGGATGAAGAAAGCAGCTGTCTGTTATATCTGGAAAACGAGGTAGGTCTAAAAAGGCTGCAAGCTCTAGCATTTTGTTGTATACTTCTTCATATGCAGGCCAGGACTGAAAGACAGGGTTAGAGGATGTTATAAATTAGCTCTATTACTGCATTGATTAATTATTTTAAATTAGTTATTGACATTACATTCTGCATTATTTAATACAGAATTAACAGCCTCTTCTAGCACTCTCTATGACTAAACACACATGCAAGAATGGAGCCAGACTGCTGTACTGCAGAGAGGAACGTGCTAGTTTTAAAGCCCATGACATAAATAAGGAACAAATAGAGTTGCTGCAGACCTGCAACCAACCCACTATCTTTTCTGTGCAGTGATCAATACGTCTCCAGATGATCCAAAACTGAAAGAGAATTGGGGAAAAAAATACAGGTACAATTGAGGGTGAACTCACTGAAAAGCTAAGAGATCACAGAAGCACAGATGGGTGGAAGTTGGCAGTGACTACTTAAGATCATTGGGTCCAAGCCCCTGCTTGGGTGAGCTAGAGCAGGCTGCCCAGGACCATGGCCAGACAGATTCTGGGTATCTATGTAGATGGCAGCTTCACAAGGTCTGTGGGAAATCTGCTTCAATGTTTCACCACCCTCACTGTACAAAAGAAAAAAAAGATTTTGGTTTTCCTTATGCTTAAATGGAATTACTTGTATTTTAGTGTGTGCCCATTTCCTCTCATCCTATCACTGGAAAACCCTAAGGAGGATCTGGTTTTCCTCCTGTGCACGCTCCTGCAGGTATCACATCACACCCACTCTGAGCCTTCTCTTCTCCATCTCCAGTCTGAAAAGCCCCAGCTGTCTCAGCCTCTCCTCGTTTGTCAGATGCTCCGCTCCATCATCTTCACGGCGCATTACTGGACTAAGCCTATGTCTGTATCTCCTTCGCACTGGGGAGCCCAGCACTCCAGATGCTCACAGTCTTACCAGTGCTGCCTAGAGAGGGTGGATCACCTCCCTTGATCTGCTGCTTCATGCAGCCCAGGATGATGTTGGTCTTTGCCACAAGGGCACATTGCTGGCTCACGTTCATCTTCACAGCATCTTCTCCACCAGAGCTCTTGGGGTCTTCTCTGAAAAGCTGCTTTCCAGCTGATCAGCCCCCCAGCATGTGTTCTGTCTGCGGTTATTCCACAACACATATTTATGCCATTATGTATCAAGAATGTGATGAATATGAGGCTGACAGGCCTTTAGTTCCCCAGATCCTCCTTCCTGCCCTTCTTGAAGACAGGGGAGATGTTTGCTTTCTTCCAGTCCTTAAGAAACTCCCCCAGTCACCATGACTTTTCCAAAATTATTGACAGTGCCCTTGCGATGACACCAGCCAGGTCCCTCAGGGCTTGCGGCAGCATCCCATCACAGCCCACCAACCCTGACACGGCCAGTTTGCTTGTTTATTCCCTAACCTGCTCCTCCTTCACCAAGGGTGAGTCTGCTTCCCCTAGACTTTCCCACTGGCTTCAAGGACCTGGGATTGCTGAAGGACGCTCTTCTCAGCAAAGACAGAGAAAAAAAGACATTAATTGCCTTAGCCTTCTCTTGGTATTTGTGACCATGTCCCCATTCCCATTCAGCAGCAGGCTCACATTCTCTAGAACCTTTCCACGGAATCTTTAATGTAATTTCATTTATATTCATTCCATGTTTGCATGTGTATTGATGAAAATAAATCAGCGATTCTCTTTTCAAAACTACTGACTGCATGAAGAATGTTAGTTCTCCCAACTTCTACTGAAGTTTCGCTGCTAGAGGCGGACACAACTTAGATTTTGACACACTTATTATTCATAATGAACTCAGCAGGACCTGAAGTTTGTGTAAGTATGGACTGTAACATTTGACCCTCATTTCTTCATGCCTGAACTGTTTCATTAAACTTTCTTAATTCTCTGTATTTTAAATGACCACTTGAATTTACCTGTCGAAGTAATAACTTTCAGTTGTTCAAGCTACTTTACCATTTTAAATATATAAAAAGCAACAGTTTTTCTGCTTTAGTTGGTGGCAGAGCCATTCATCATGTATTCATATTTTATGCAGTCAATATTTGCAGAAGGTACTTTCCTTTAACAGGAATTTAGCAGGGGGTTACAATACATTGTGCACAGGTTCAAAACTTTCCTGAACAAGAAAGAATTCCGGTTTCTGGCGTTTTTTTTTATAGGCCAGATTAAAACCAGAGCAATCATGTTTACAACAACCATAATACTGAAATAATGTGTTTTTATTCAATTATATGGTTTCACCTATTTTAATACAAGCTGTGTAGCCAATGCTAAAATCTTGTTGTTTTGTATGATTGCCAACATTTCCATTTCTTTTTCTAAATTATCTCCCCTCAGACTGCAGTTCAGACTTGCTTAACTGCATGAACACATGCATAAGCAAATGAGTAATTCTGCTGTCACTTACTATTACACATGCAACTTCTTGTAACAGTTAGGAAGTTGTATCATGTTAATTATATTTTCTAAACAGTGTTAAAAATTGGCTTAGACTGCTACAGGACTACCTTGAGAAACAAGAAAAACACGCATTACCAGACTTATACAAAAGACCGGGCTCACAGTACCTTCCATGTCTGTTAAATAGCAGTACTGAACTGAATACCAAAACAATCTTCGAACAAAACCTGAATCATATGTAACTTCTCTTGAGTGTATTTGGAGAAAAATTAAAGTCCGAGATAATTCACATAAAAGCATGACATAAATACTATTCCTAATTAGATACTCAGGAAGTATATTTTTCCCTTTAATGAAAAGCAGTTGAATTAGTAGCTTCTTAACAATGTATCACAGATGAAAGTAAATTATGACACTGGGAATTCAGTCATTTGAAGCATTCTCATTCTCAAACATTAAACTATCACTAGTGAAGTTATCTCAACAGTCTAATTTAACACAGAGGTACTTTATATAGGTCTTAAACTGGAGGACTCAAGGCAGATGTCTGCCTGTATGACAGTATATCTGAGCTTCTCTCACTGCATCAGGGTAAGGAGACAACTTTCCTATCCTAGGTCCTAGTGAATCATCCCTCCCTCTTCATGCCCACCACCGACTTCTGTTTCAAAGCTTCTGTTTGCAATTTTGAGAAGGCAATTCAGTTCTTTTTCAAAACGGATAGAAAATGTTCTGCTTTGCAATGACAACTATGCTTTCTTTTTTTGAAGAGCAAACACAAGTGGTGTAAAAACTACAAATATAAATTGATAACAAGAGCTATCACTTGGCTTATTTTAAAAAGCGTTAACAGACAAAAACTGGTTTTAGTAGGTGTGTGTTCAGAAAGAGGTATGAACACAACTGGGACGTGCAGAGCTAGGAAGGGCATACTAATCCACCAGAAAGACCAAATCAATTGCTACTTTCCAGGGCTTAACCCCCTAAGCTCAAAAACACTCACTGTAGTAGTCATGTTTCTACAACACAGTGCTGAGTCATGACAATGCAAATTGAACGGAACACCACACTTCCAGGAGTATGCAGTAATCTCGTGAACTGTACATTGCAGGCATAAACTGGATCCAACACAAGATCACATCTCAGTTGAGCACATCGTAGCAAAGGGCTGAAGGCTGAAAGGTTGAGGACTGAGGAGACTATAGACTTACTACTTCAGTAACTGAGCACTGGTAATTTTCACCAGTCACCACATACCCTACTTATGCTCTGTTTAATTCTGAAAGAGCTGGAGTTCATATAGCAAATCTCTTATTCTGCAAAGTTTCATACGTACTGGGAGGGTTAAAACAGAAAGAACACCCACAATTCACACTACCAACATAGTAAATGCTAGGACAACAGTAAGAAAAAGCAAGATACAGCAAACAAGCAGCTTCAAAATTATTAAAAGTTATCACCTTCTACCTAGCTATGTATCTCTGCCAGAAGAAAAGAACCTGATAAAACAAGTCGCACTGAAAGTCAACCAGCAAGTTAACTAGGAAAGCAGATCCAGAGCTGGGGCCTCCCTCCTTCAGGTGAAAAAACTCTGCCTCCAGCACCCCGTGATTAAACCCCAAGGGAGGAGTACTTGGACAAGAGAGGACAGTGTTAGATCATACGCCACACACTCTCCAAGTGTAACTTTCACTTATCCAATCATAAATTAAAAAATGTTGTGTTGCATATTTTCAAGTTGTATTTCTGTGTTAAATATCAGGACAACTCCCCTGTCCATCAGCACACGGAGTTACTGAGCTCTCACCTTGTTTTGAGAACCTGGGAAACATTCCACATATAAAACACAGTTACAAACCCTTGAGGGCACTTAATAATTTCAGGAAGACTGACAGAAAATCCTTTTAAAGTTATGCCACCTGTTAGCCTTTTCAGGTGTTTCGCAAGCTGGGATTTCTTCAGGACCGATCAACAACGCTGACAGTCTATAACTTGTCTAGATTGGGTACAGAGGTGACCAAGAACTTTTCTTAACAGCTTTGTTTTTAAAATCTTTGTCTTATTCCCACATGTGACAAATAAGGTAGCTTCAGTTCTTCCCCAGAAAGTGGTACAGAAGATCAGTACTGCTTGAGAAGAATTTTTTTACTTTTCTCCCCGCCACCCCTGACTTCTGCTGAGCACAGGAGAACAAAATACACACTGTTGAGTTGGTGAAGAAGTGTCTAGAACAAGATTTTCATGCTGATAAATATTCATTAGTCTATTTAAGTCGGTTGCCTTTATCTTTCAAAGTTACACAGAATTTTTCACCTGTATTAGAAAAGAACAAGCTGGTTGTCAGAAGCAGATGAGCCAAACTATTAGCATGATAATCAGATCATAGTAACAGGTAATTGTTTTGGGTAAGCCAAGATTGCAGCCTCTCCTACTTGTTTGGACAATATCAGAATGTTGCTGATCAACAAGAAGAAAACAGTATGCACTGGCTGGCTTTCTAGATTAACTTGCAGGCTCCATAGTTTCTCGCTTTAAATGTGGTCTGACAGACTCTCTTCTTAGATGACAGTATAGGCCACTTCCTTCTGTATCAGGACAATACCCCAGCAGGCATTGCTTAAGATAGCCACAGTTCAGTTTATTTTATTGTGAAAATGTTCTATCCTTCCTGAAAAGAAGTAATTACCAGAGTTGTTTTAAATTCTCCCCTTCATATTTTTCCCCCTCCACACTCCTCTCCTGTTCAGTACTTTCTTTGCAGCACAGTTCCCTCCTTCCTTGTCATCCTTCTGCCTGTGAATTTCCATCCTGGGAACCCTTTCTTCCCACGCCTGCACATTCTCTAAGGCTCTGCCTTCACCTGTGCTGCTCACATTCAGCAGTGCACATCATTCCAAACCGATTCTTTTAATGACCATTTAATACTGAAATCTAATAAGGTCCAACTTCATTTTTTCATTGTCGGATTTTTGTAGATGTCTGGGAATCTGTGACATCTAGAGTTTGGATATGCTTGCAATTATCCCAAACCCGGCAAGGCTCCATCATTTTTAAGACAACAAATTCAACCTAGATCAAGTTTGAAAAAGAGCATACCAAACTTCTCAGGAAATGGACTAAGCAAGCAATTTAACATTGGAAAACATCATGATGAGGGTTCAAGAAGGGATTTTTGCAACACAGTCCAGAATTTTGGTTCTATCCTAGCGTAAAGCAAGGCACGTCCATTAAAAAAAAAGGGGGGTATTTTATGTAAAAGTAATAAACAAATGTATGCCCTAATTTGTGTAAACATCTTTGAATGCAGCCTGCATTCCCAGGAACCCAAGCTAACATTAATGTTAAGGTGAAATTAGGTACCAACAACAAACACAGAGTGCCCTATGGGGCCTGGTTCCCCTTACGTTGCTTCTGCTGCTCAACTGGTTCAGATTTAGCTGGTTGTCTGCAGCATAAGCCTGATGTGGGATAACACCAGCCACATTACATAAAAGAATTGACAGTAAAGGCAATAGCTGTATTAGCTGTGAAGTTTACACCCAAATTCGTGCTGAAAACTGAATGAAGTGACCTTGCGAACCAATCGCCCCGTACTAGTTTCTTAATGCAGTTGGCAAGCCCAAACTCCTAGATTACTAAAGACTATTCTTCTTCATGTTTTTAGTTTACTCTCACAGTACCACCGATCTGGCTACCTCCCATACAAACACACACTCCAATGAATCTTGCTGATGCATTTTTTTAAAACGAGTTTTTATTTCCCCCCCCTTGCCTAACCTCTCAGGGACCACCACCATCCTACCTGGAACAGCAGCAAACCAATACAACAGCCATCACACACATTAAGTGTGTTTTAACACTGTGAATTATTATGGATACAGCAAGCTTTAGAAAATAAACAACACTCATGAAAACTTTTTTTGCCATCTAACCTAACTGGAAAAAAAATGAATGTAGACAACTCTGTTGCACAGATTCTATGTAACCTCTTCATGAATGCCTTCTTTGCCAGAGCATAAGGTATATTGAAAAGATGTATGCAACGTTCAACAGGAATCTTTTAAGAGTCCCTTCCAATCCATACCAGTCTACAATTCTATGACATTATAAGCACCCTTACTACTGCTGTATAGAAATGTCCCAGACTTGTTAACTGCTGGTGAGTGTGAAAGTACATGGGAGAGAACCGCTGCACCCTGCTCCTACATCCTTTCCCTGGTCATTATTAGAAACAGGCCAGATTCAATGAGCCTCGAGTCTGACTCGGTGCAGCCATTCTTATGTGGACTAAATGAGCGGATACATTTCTTCAAACCCTGATATCCATGAATCACACACAGATGGTGAGGTAACAGCGAGAGGGTGTGCCTGGAATTATTAAAAGGGAACCAAAAGACAAGAATAAAGACAGGTGAAACTGCTACAACTCCATTTAGGTAACTGCTAAGAAATACACAGCTTGTCAGACTTCTTCCACTAGAAAAGACCCAAAGAGAGCAGGCACACAATTAAAGTTGCTGCTTTACGAGCCTGCCATCAAGTAGAAAGGATAACTTAAAGATTAACACAGGAAAACAAAATCAATTTGTCCACCTTGAAGACAGGCAAATAGGTTGCCCAAGTTATCTGCCTGGCAACAAATAGGCAAAGTTAAAAAAGAAAAAGTCAAGATAACATTTGAAAATCATTCACGTCACAATGGCAGCCTCTCTCTTGCTATCTCCCTTGAAACAGTTTCAGCTGAAACACCTACCACATCTTAAAAACCCAGGCTACTCCTGATCATTGTTGCAGAGGAAATGAGAAAAATCTTTGCATAGAAAAAAAGACTAATTTTAGAAGATGACTCAATAAACAATGTTTATGCATTTTTGAGAGGAAAAAAAATATCTAGGTGTGCTAGGATATTGGACCGCATTAAACTGACACAGGCAGCTTTTACTGAAGAATTCCAGATGGCATGTGGACGAGCCAGCAACCCACACACAAGAGAAAAAGCTAACTGAACATCCAGTACAGATGTACTCCCTTACTGGGGGCGGGAAATAAGAGGTTTTAGTTGGATGCCTAGCAGACCTTTTAACAGGCTGCTTTCAGCGGAAGACACCTTTTTCATTACATGATTCCTGGCTAAAGTGGTTTTTGAATAAATGAGTTTCAATATTATTAAACCAAGAGAGAGAGAGACATGTGCTTGAGCGTTAGCCTGATCATGCTCAAAAGCTAACTGACAAATACCACTTTTCTAAAAATTCAGTCTTTCTACAATGGAGAGAGTAATCCAATAAGGAGCTGAACTGTCACAACGTATTGAAATCTAAGAATCTGGGAAAAAAATTTATGGAGTTCATAAATATTTTGGTAGGTTTGTTTTATTTCTTCATTAAGTAATGCTTAAAGACAGGTATGGACAAGCTAGAGTTTCTGTTACACAACAGCAAGCTCCCATGATAAACTTGATTACAATAACCCTTTCAGCAGTGAACTTCCTCCTCAGCTTTTTTTTTCCCCTCTCCTTTCAAATAAAAGCTTCACCCTTGCTTCTTTTCATTCTGTACTACCTTCTATCCTGAACAAGTACTGCATGCACCTGTTAAAATGCACAAAACCCCACAGAGTTAGACAGAAAATAAAAATTCCCACAGGTGGAAAGAGACCCACCCCCAAGAAAACTAAGATTACAAGGTTATCTCAAACACCACCAGACCAAAGCAGGAATCACCGCTTATTTTGGAAAGTAAAAGCAGCACAGATGATTAGAAGAATTTGTATGGCTAGAATTTTATACCTCTTACAATATTTTTTAAATAAACAAGAATCACCAGTTTCTGTCTTAATTTGAATTCTTTAAATAGTTACCACTAAAAAAAAATCATATGGCAATTAACCTCATTCAAATTTTAGTCGGGAAAAGAGGCTCTTATACATCAGACCTTGAACATTTTGAGAAAAGGACCTCAGCAAACAGAGGAACGTGTCTAAAAGCCAGCCTCGTGGATATACTTTCCAGGGAAGCAGAAAGCCACTGTCATTCCAGTCTGAACACTCTGGGAGAAAACAGAGCAAACATTTTGACCTGTATTCATGAATTTATTAATAGATTTAGTCAGAATTTACTTTGTTTGAATCAGACCTAAACTAAACTATACAATCCACCCAAACCTGGTGTGTGAGACAATCCAAACTGCAGCAGTTTCCTATTAACTACGTGATGACTTGAAAACATGGTTATTGGCCAGTAACAGATAATTAAGTGATAAGAAATCCTTTTGAAAAAGCCAGTGTGAAAAAAAAATTAAATACAGGGACAACTTTACAGGATTTAGGAAAACTTCAGGTTTCCTCATTGACGGTCCCACAAACCCACCTCGCTGCCTCAGGCAGGTCCTCTCTGTCCCAGTTTTCCACCTTGTGACAGAGCAGCACAACACCAACCCTGAGAGCCCGGCCCTGGAGGCACAGCCACTGGGCAGCTGAAGGCACCATCATGTGAGGAGGGGGAATGATCAGCATCAAGAGAAGAGAAAGAACCAAATACCCTGCAACTGTGCTGGCGTCACGTTGTGTGCACTAATGCAGGCTTAAACTCCCCCCATTAAATGAAGAAAAGAAAAAGATATACAGAGCAGCTCACTACGTTCTGCACACTAAACTAAGATGCTATCTTTGTTTAGAAACAATACAAGATTAAATGATTAATGACTACACCCTAGCGCAATTACACATCAGTCTCAGCTAAAAGCTAAAGCAGTTTCATTCCAGTAATTCCTAAATTCCATATGCTTAACTTTAGAACGTTAATCGCTATTCAAAGACATGAAGAGAAGATAGCATTAGCTTAGTCTATTCACAAATGCAAGACCTGTGCTTACTTTTAGGGCCAAAAGAGAACTGTATAGAACTGAAGCCTGTTTAGAAATATTACAGATAAAGCACAAAACCCCTTAAGCTGCCATCTCTGCCGTTCCAGGATGGCTCTCCCATGACCTAGAATTTATTTACTCTTATATGGTTTTTCATGTTTCTCCTCTTGCCACATTTCTGGGCCACACTTCTTGCAAGCGTTCCTTCCTCCTTCTGGCGTTAGGATCATCACTACTACTCAACAGGAAGGAATTTTACACTGTGAGGTTTTAAACACACATTTCCTTTAGTTCCACCACCAAAACAAACCCAAGGATCACTAGAAAAATCTAAGCACACAAAATCTTTTTTCAAAAAGAAATGTTTTTGCTTAAGAAAACTGTAGTTTTCATTGCTTTGGATTCTTTGCCATAGGCTAGAGATACCCCTTTTAAGCAATGATTTTGCATACTTTTACCATTTAATCCTTTCTCAACATTTTTCAAGTTGAGTAAGAAACAACTCAGATCTCTAAATCTGAAACTTTAAAGGACGGTATTTAGTTCACCTAACGAAGACTTGAACTATGACTTAAAAAAAGAGTTGTTGTGAGATAGCTAGTTAATGAAAAGTGAAGTTTAACGATCTTAATAAAAGTCTCCCCAGAACACATAAACCACAAACTGAAACCCTAACTGAAATCCCAGAACAAGAAAAAAGTGGCTATACCACATCAATCCACAACGATCTATTTAACCTTGCACCCAGAGTGAGAGAGGTGTAGGGAGGAATTTATGAATCCAGCAAGCCACGACACTACCAAACGCCTGTCCAGCTTCACAGTTTGTGGCTGAGTCAGCAGTGTGATCTCTGCATTTTTTAGTTCCAGATCCCTTTTCCTTCATGGCATTTGTCCAGTCATTATCTGGCCCTTTTAACATCCAGAACATCCTAACACAAGGAGTCTCATGAGTTACCCACAAAAAGTATGAAACCCCATTTCCTGCTGTTTGATTCTGAACCTGCAGACCAGCAATCTTTTCCAACACTTCCCAGTCCTTGTATTGGAAGAGACATTGAACAGTTGCCTCCTGAACACGTTCTACAAACTATCACCACATCTTCTTCTCAGTCACTTCTTCTTTAGGTTGAAAGGCAAGTAGATAATATTAATTGCTTCTTGTAGGAAAACAGTCCCTACATTTGATGATCCTTGTTGTGACTCTCTGTACCTCTTAGTTCTGCAACTCTGAGAAGACTGAAGTTAAGTAAAGCGAAAAACCCAACCAGAATTCCATATAGTATTTAAGATATGGATGCATAGTAGATTTATACATTAACATAAAGTGGTTTTGATCTCCATTCCTTTATTACAAGTCAGGAATTATTAGAAAATAATTCGAATGTAGCTGGGCTGCAACAACTGCATGTTCAAAAACAGCATCATGAAGGGATCACAGAAAGATCACGCCGATATTTAAAATAAGGCCGGTAGGTGAACGTAACAGCATTGATAACACCAGCTTTTCAGAGAATGCTACAGATCGTATTCTTTAATCACATTCAATTTAACAGCAGCAGCATGGACAAAAGTGTTGATTGACATGCACTTCATGGGTGTGCTTGGACACAGAACAGACACCGATAGAAAAATAAGTGTATCTGTGTGTTTTAATAGCATCTCATCAGTCAATGAAGTATAATCTTTTTTTTTAAGAAAACCAAAAACTAGTGTGCAATGTTTACCCACTGTAATGATGCTACACAAAAACCCAAAAACTTGCATTATATCTGTCTTTGTAGGTCTCCTTCCCTCTCAATTTTTCTTTATTTACTACTATTTTCTCTAAATAGACTCAAGGTATTTTCTTAAGTCAATTGTTGGACAAGAAGAAAATGTGAGAAGTTTCAAGTTGTGTTTGCTCCATCTGTGTTGTCATAACTGTGAAGCTCACATTGTATATTTCAGTAGATACAGAATGGGGAAAGCTGACCCTTTTTTTTGTTCTCCTCTGCCTTAATAAATCCGATCAAGAGGGCAGCATTTTTTCAAGACTTGTTCCAAACAGCTCATAACATTAGATTAAGAATTTTATCAGGAAAGAAGAGAACAAAAGTGAAAAAACAAGACTGAATAGAATGATGAAGACTAAGCAACTTATATGTATATATGTAGGTATACTTTTGTTTGCAGAGGGATATTTTTGCTTAGAATTATCATTCTTCTTTAAAAATTACTTCTGCAAGTATAGGTGGCCTTTACTTGCATCAATGATACGCATTTCACTTTTTCTACAAGGTTTACTCATAAAAAATGGTCATCAGACCATTTTATTTTAAAAACCGTATTTAGACTAGAAAATTATTTAACACATCAACATTCAAAACAATGTCAGTTTAGAGAATGCATCTACTGTCACCTATCAAATTAGCAATATCAAAGCAGTCTACCAAATGGTATAAATGATTTCTACAGTAAGAATTTCAGTACAGTGACCTCATGCAATATTCAGAATACAAAAGTAGACAGAGGAATTTCACTCCTCCTTAGACAGTGGGACAAAAAGCATAAAGCCCTAGAACAGTGATTCACTTCACTGCTCCTCCTAGAAGAGTACTATAATTAGGAGACTAAATCCACACCCACAACTAAAGAAACACCAGCACTTAAGACATACTGTCAAGTTTACAAACTTCCATTCGTATACCCAAACTCTGTAATGAAGCAAATGCTAATCCTTCTGCTTTTAAGTTGATGAAATTATAGTACCATAAATAGCATCTTTGATATAAAACAGTCACAAAGAATGAAATATTTGCTGCATAAAAGCACTCAGCCACATTGCATGCAATTCAGCGTACAAATCAAGGAGTGATACTAGCAAACCTGAGGGAGGCATTAGCCTGAAAAGCAGGACAAATACCTCTATTTTTAGCAACGCTAGAAACAGTCATCATGAGATTTCTAAGGATCTTCAGTAGTCAATATTACAGGTTCATATAAGCTTATGCCATATAAGCTCAGAGTTAACCCAGGACTTCTAGCCCCTGGCTCTACATTTGGAGAAAGGCAGGTACAAGCAGCATGCTCTACAGCTATTCCTAAGTCATGTCATCCTCACAAAGATTGTGATCTTCCCTGAGCACCTCATGGTTTGAGTACAGACCTCACTCTTTCCTGTGCTGCAATAAAGTTCACCGCTCATCTGTTTCACTGTGTGAGAAGATGCTAATTTTTCCCTGTATTCGAAAGAATGATGAAAAAGTACTTGGGCTTTGTCCACAGTGCAAGGTGGGAAGAAATACCACTGTGAGTGAAAGCGGCATGCAAACTCTACTAGCTTGCCCAGCTCTCCAAGAAAAGAGCTGAGTGTAGGCAAAAAGAGAGAAGCTTCAACACTCTCACAAAAGTCCCTCTGCTATTCTTTATCTATCCTTCTTCAGTATCTACATTTAAGTTATCTAATAAAAATGCTCTCAGTAAGTGAGAAAGGTAGCTACTTTTCAAAGCTTCCCAAGGAAGATCCTATCTGTCTAAGTTTAGGCATTTCAAACACAGTAAAATATGTTATGAATTTGTGATATGCTCCTGACTTCAGGAAACAAAACAAAACAGAGAGGCAGCTCAAAGTATCTAACAAGAAAATGCAAACAAGTGTTTCCAACATGAATAAGCCAAGCATACACTTAGATACAGAAGTGATAGACAGTTTCCGCATGTTATTCAGTACTATAAAAAAATCAAAGAACTGGTTTTCAAGAAGCCTGTAATACTGATGCTACTTCTGGTCAGAGCACAGCCAAATTATTCAACCCATCCCAGCAGTATAAATTATACGAACACCTTCACACTTTATAACAAGCAGGCAGAGATTATTAGAAATTAACAAGGAGTGAATGGCAAATTACATTTAAAATTGATCCATTAGCCTCGAAAGCTGAACACTACAACCAAGTCCTAGTTTTGATTGTATACAGTGGGTAATCATCAACATATTGAACAGTCGTCTTTTCTTAATCGTTGAGAAACCCTCCATTTTTATGTTTTCCTCCAGGCTACCTGACAGTTGCTCTGCCCCCAACATTCACAGGGAAATCCAAATCAGGAGGCATCTTAAACTACTTAAACCTGTCAGCTAAATTTACAAAACAAAATGGCTTTTACTATGCTTGAACAATGCTGAATTGATTCAAGTAACATTTTTGTGGCACATCCCATTTAATTCAAACCAGATTTTACCAAGCAACTGAGTTGTTAGATGGTCACAAGACAAAAATGTTTCTACAAAGCAAGTGTTAATAACACTATATAAATTGTAATGGTGCCTGTTACAAAGAGAACCAGAAAGAGGGGCTAAATCTGAGGTTCGATATCTTTAACTTTCTTGCTATAGTAAAACTCGGCAACATTTAACTATATTGTAACATAAACAATTAACATTACACCACCATTTTGAACCTGGAAGACACGTCCCACACTGGGTAGTAGCACAAGAATACAAATCCCGAGTTTAAACCATGTTCTCAAGCAGGATAGTAAACAATACAAAAAAATGTAGTTCCTAGATATGAAAGCACACGCTTTAAACCTCTCCAATACAGTCCTGGCAGGTCACTACGCTCCCTGGCAGCTCTTTCATATGCTTCTTTTTGTTGTGGGATAATGGGATAAATGGAAAACCACAAATAAAGGCTCTCCCATTTGAAGCAGAGGGGGGATTTGACTGCAGAATGCTCAGAGACAATCACAATCCCCTGGATAAAAAAAGGCAAGAAACAGCACTACAGATATTCTGCAATGAAACAAGAGGTAAAGGTGACTAAGCTGTAAGCACTAGGGAAACTAAAAAAAACCCACAAACCACCACCAAAAACCAACCCTAAATCCTGAAATTCAATGACACAGGTAAATGGGTAAGTCATGAAACAAAGATGAAGAAAAAGCAAAATTGTTCAGTAACTGGAAAAAGAATATGAATCCATCTCATTAAAATCATATGTAAGGAAGAGAAAAATTATGTCTGCAAGAAAGCAAACCAGTATCTGATAAAATTGAGTAGCTTACAAAGGAGAGGCCCAGATAATTTACACACAAGAAGCTTCAAGGAAATAACTGAGGAGCTCTCTGAAACACAAATGTTGTTTTTTAAATAATCTTAAGAAATTCTAAACATCAAAGGACTCTCCACATTAATATACAGTATTTAAAGAAAATTTAAAAGGGGAGATTCAGGAACTCTAGAATGATTACCTTGGCACAGATCCTGAACAAAATAGTATAATTGTAATGGGAAAAATAGAAGCTAAAAATATCCTGTCAGTCAAGCAACCTTCATAAGGTCACGAGAGGAGAGAGCTGACTGAAGCTCTGGCTCCCACAAGGAGCTGCTCTGAAAAACCTTTTTGCTGCTTTATGAGATAGCTAAAGGGACCCATATCAAAATTACCATAAAGTCTCACTGGAAGACCGTAACTCCTAATTGTACTCAAAACTCAAAAGCTGCTCTGCTGGAAAGCAAAGTGTGCAGAACAAAGGAGCAAAACAGAAGCATTCCTTAATAGCAGAGGAGTATCTTGGCAAATTCATCTCAGAAATCTGATCTCTAAAATCCTCAGCAGGTGAGATTTGATTGAAACTGACACAGAAGGATGGGTGGCAGAGAAATACAGATACAAAAGTGTTGCCAAGAATAAAATCAAGCAAAATTTAAAAAAAGTAAAGAAAGAAATAGAAGAGAAGAACAAAAAGAAAATACAAGCTATAGAATACTGTAAAAGAAGAAAGCAAAGGATTGGAAAGTTTCCAGACAGCACAGAGAAGAATGATCATCTCTTAGTGTTTAAAGAAAGCCTTTCATTCCTAAATAAAAGGTAAAAAATTTAATAATCCAGGCTAGGGAGGCCGTGGGTGTGTGAACGCATGCGTGCAAGGTATATACTCCTCCAATTCAAATAAAATAAAATAAATCCAAAGCATCATACAGAATAATAGACTCCACACTGTAGTGGCATATTCTCAAAAGAGCTAGAGTTTTTCAGTCTTCTTCATAAATACATTACGGTACCTACTTCAACACCTATCACAGGTTACTTTAAGGAAAAGGAAGACCTTGGATGAATTAGACTTTTTTGGGGGGCAGGAAACATTTATTTTCAAACTCTCCCTTTTCCCCTCAAAGCCAACATCAGTTCATAATGGAGCATGAATTAAAACCCTTACTAAACTGAACACAATAGAAAGCTGCCCAGAGCTACTGGCTTAATCTAACACAGACAAAAATACACATTACAATGACAAGCTATTAAGCCTGAAAGAAAAAAAGTTATCAGGGAGAAGAAAGAAATAAGAAGCCTTTTGGTTGGTGGGAGAAACGGGAGAAAATCCTGACATGCTTTTGAGTTTCATGATTCTTCTTTTGTCCACAGCACCGACTTCTGACAAGCACAGCATATTGCTGCCATTTTACCAGGACGCATTCAAAAATTTTCTACGGTCAATGAAAATCCAGCTCAGCTGGAAGTTTAGAAAGCGTTTCTGTATCACGTAAAAATCTGAAGAGTAACTGTAGGAGTTGTCTAAGAATCAAGACATCTAGGAATGGAAATAGGTGAATTATACAGCGCAGAATGCAAACCTAGCAAAGCTTCTGTTAATATGGCTAAGTTGGAAGTAGGACGTGTAAAAGGAAACAAAAAAATAACAATGTGCAATAAACTAAGACAACCGAAAAGTAACTTGGATATTAATTTTCTCACACCGCAAGTTCAAAAGCTGTCTAAATAAGTACATTTCTTGTTATAGACAGCAATATTCAGTGGATTATAAAAAAAAAAAAAAAACAACCAAAAAAACCCCCACACTAAAAACCCCCCAAAAACACAGAGGAAGACTGAGAGGAATGGAATTACATAATAACACACACAAAAAAGCATTTTTAAGACATAAGTTCCTAGACAGCAAGGCATATCAACAACACAGTGTGTCAACACTGAAGCATTCAGTGGCCTTGTAAAAGACAGAAGGTTTCAGACAGACTTAGAACTGTGCAGCTACTTGCAGATAGTTTAAAAAAGGGGAAAAAAAAAAAAAAAAAAAAAGAGAAGAGAAAGGCTATACAGAGGAGCCATCCCATGACCACACTCCAGGGCAGAAGTAGCAAGAATAATTTGGTAAATACCCTTTCCTTTTATCTTCAAGGGCAGGTTGGTGGACAACTCTGAACAGAACTCATCTAATGCCCACCAAGCTCAATTTCTCCTAGCACCCCTAACCCTGAGAAAAAGAGAGATTCTTAATAACTTCAGGAAGAAAGGAATTATTTTAAAGTTGGAGGAGAAGCTGAGAGAAGGGAACTTCACTATAAGATCACATTATCGGGCTCCTCGCCAAGTCCAGATACTTGTGCATCAAAAAAGATGAGCATTCCCAAAGCTCTTTGGAACAACAGGATCTGAAAGATATTTATGAGGCTACACCTATCCTGTTGCACACAGCACATACTCCAAAGTGACGTCTTTGTTATCTTCAATGCTTTAGTAAATCATGTTGCCCAACAGCCATGGGAGTGACCTGCTCACCTATATATAAATGTACATTTAAGTCTGCGTTTATGTGTTAAGAATGTGAGCATCAAAACCAAAAATTAATGTTGAGCATAAAAAAATCAACCTACAATGCATTAAGGGTAAAATATGGCAAAAAGTAATGAGTTTTTATAAAAAGTAATGAAAGCTAAAGGTAAACGAGATAGCAAAGCAGAACCAACTTTAAAGTATAAACAGAATACTTACATAAAAGATAATTAGGTATACAGTCCTAAGTTAAAAAATGTAAGGAAAAACAGATTTACGGCAAGGACAAGAGAAAAGGGACACTTCAATTGATTTTGTATGAGGATAAAGATAAATGCCTAAAAGCAAAACAGAAGGTGCATATCTTAAAGATGTATCCCTACTTCAAGCAGAAATGGAAAAGGGAATTTGTGGGTAGCTTCAGCGGAGGATATACTATCAATAAAATTAAAACAAGCTGAAAGCAAATTAGCCATGGAACTTTATACATATTCCTACTAACTTACAAGTTAGCTTTAACTCCTACACTAACGGGCTTTTAAAGAAACAGATATCGTGTGCATTGAAAAGGAAAGAAAGGTAACGTCCACATAAAAGAGAAATTATGACTGTGCTCATCAAAGACATATTGGCTGCTGGCACAAGCCTCAAGACCAGCCAGGATTTACTGTAGTGAAATAAATTGCAAATAAAAAGAAAAAAACCTTGGTCTCTTGCATAGAACAAACCCCAAAATTTAAGTATCTTACTCTTTCTTGATGCATAATAAAGGTTTGAATCAAATGAAATAAAAATACTTGTTTTAGAAAAAAATTTTGCAGAGTAAGATGAAAACTTGCTTTTTTTCTCTTGTATTGGGAACTTAGCACTTCTGAACTAAGAACCAAGCAGGAGCATCCTGCTACTGCTGCTGTTCACAGGCAAACCCTGTGAACTCTCTGATCGTGCATTTAGGTAAAACCCATTTACCAAAGGCTAACTTCTAACATACACATTATTTTAATAAAGAAAGGGATAAATAGGATGACTAATCAAGTGAAGGCTTAGAAAAGAGATTCGGAACAATGGAAAGATAAACACACATGGAAGATAAACAACTCCTTCTACACAAAGATCTTTTATGAAGTACTTTTATCCTTCCTAAAATACTTGTGAGGTAGCACTTATCTCCAGCTAGGACCTGACACGTGTCTAACAGTTATGCATCATGATAAAGACAATACGGACAAGTGGAAGCTCTTTTCTATTTGTGAGGCAGTCGTGCCCAGAGCTCCCAGACTTCTGGACAGAGCTGTCCAGATATGGTAACATTTGTGTCAGGTATTTTAAATCAAGTTCATTTTGGACAGTATGAAGAATGATGCCCTTCTTATTAGCTGTTCCATTACTAGAATATGAAGGGCTTATCTGCCACCTACACTGAAAATGCGAAACAATATGAGGCATACTATACCATGTGAATCATAGCATACTTGAGGTTGGAAGGGATTTCTGGAGATCATAGAGTCCAACGCCTCTGCTCAAAGCAAGGTCAACTACAGCAAGTTGCTCAGGATTGTGTCCAGTCAGGTTTTGTGCATCCCTAAAGACGTGGACTCCATGATGGTTCAGTGCCACCTGTTCCACCATTCAATCACCCTTACGGTAAAAAAGTTTTATGTTTAAACGAAATTTCCTGTATTTCAGTTTGTGCCCACTGACTCCTGTCCTTCTACTGCACACCACCGAGAGGAGAGCCTGACTCCACCCCTGCTCCTTCCTGCCATGTATTACCGAATGC